>NC_073258.2:62159318-62462348 GCF_029289425.2 Pan paniscus
TTTAAAAATTTATCAATAGCTACCTTCAAAGATAACTGTTGTTACTAGCCTCTTGTAGAATCTTCCAGACATTTCGTTACAGAGGAATATTGCAAACATACGGAAATGCATTGAGAATGAGATTTGTTTATTTGTTTATTTGCTTTTGAGATGGTGTCTCGCACTGTCACCCAGGCTGGAGTGCAGTGGTGCAATCTCGGCTCACTGCAACCTTTGCCTCCTGGGTTCAAGTGATTCTCCTGTCTCAGCCTCCCGAGTAGCTGGGACTACAGGCACACACCACCACACCCGGCTAATTTTTGTATTTCAGTAGAGATGGGGTTTCACCATGTTGGTCACGCTGGTCTTGAACTCCTGATCTCAAGTGATCCACTTGCCTCGGCCTTCCAAAGTGCTGGGATTACAGGCGTGAGCCACCGCGCCTGGCCTGAGAATGTTTTAATGAACCCAATGCGTCCTCACCACCCAGACTTAGAAAATGTTTACACTTTTGCCGTATTTGCTCAGATCTATATTAATAAGAAAGAAAACCATACAGATACTGTTGAAATAATTCTTATCCTTTCCTCCCTAGAACACACACTCCAAAGTGTGGTGTGTGTACCCTTTTCTCCCACATTTTTATACTCCTATTACACAAAAAATGTCTCCATACACAATGGATGGTATTGAGACATGTACTATATTTTATATAAATTGTACCCTACTGGACATATTGTTCTGAAACTTATTATACTTTTCTCCTTGTTTTCAAAATCTAACCAAGTAGATAGATATGCATCTAGTTCATTCCTGCAATGGAATAATCCAGCCTATGATACAATACAGTCTGTTTATTTCCAGCTGATGGATGGTTACAGTACTTCTAATTTTCTTCTGTTACAAACAGTTCTGCAGAAAGTATCCCTGCACACATCTGCATGTGAACAATTTTTTCTATAATTTATACAAAAGGGTATAGCTTTCAGATCAAGGTATGAGCCTCTTGAAATCTATGAGGTATCATCAGCCATTTCCTTTTCTTTCTTTCTTTTCTTTTCTTTTCTTTTCCTTTTTTTTTTTTTTTTTTTTGAGACGGAGTTTCTTGTTGTCCAGGCTGGAGTGCAATGGCTAAATCTCGGCTCACTGCAACCTCCACCTCCTGGGTTCAAGCGATTCTCCTGCCTCAGCCTCTCAAGTAGCTAGGATTGCAGGCATGCGCCACCACGCCTGGCTAATTGTTTTGTATTTTTAGTAGAGACAGGGCTTCTCCATGTTGGTCAGGCTGATCTTGAACTCCCAACCTCAGGTGATACGCCCGCCTCGGCCTCCCAAAGTGGTGGGATTACAGGCGTGAGCCCCGCATTTGGCCTCATCAGCCATTTTTCTATGCACTATATCCATAAGGCTATGATCATCCTGAATATGTTGTTTTTCATCTGTTTTTTCCATCTACGATACATATATGCACACATATACATCTTTCACGTATTTGCAGGTATAGTCATTGATTCCACAAGATCTTGGGCATTTGCCATGGGCCAGATATTGGGGGTTTTTTTGGTAATCTTTCCTTAGCCCTGTGAGGTTTTTGTTTCGTTTTCATTTTAGAGGTGGAATCTCACCCTGTTGCCCAGGCTGGAGTGCAGTGATGATCATAGCTCACTGCAACCTCGAACTCCTGGGCTCAAGTGATCCTCCTGCTTCAGCCTTCTCAGTAGCTAGAATTACAAGCATGTATCCAGCTAATTTATTTATTTATTTATTCATATATATGTATATATATGTGTATATATATAGGTATTTATATCTATAGAGAGAGAGAGAGAGAGAGACAAAAGATCTCACTCTGTTGCCCAGACTGGAGTGCAGTGGCACCATCTTGGTTCACTGCAGCCTCAAACTCCTCGGCCCAAGTGATCCAACCTCAGCCTCTCGACTAGCTGGGACCACAGGTGCACACCACCATGCCCAGCTAATTTTTTGAATTTTGGTAGAGACAAGGTTTTGCCTTGTTGCTTAAGCTGGTCTCAAATTCCTGTGCTCAAGCAATCCACCCACCTTGGCCTCCCAAAGTGCTAGGATTACAGCGTAAGCCACAGCACCCAGCCTCATTTTTTTATTTTTAAATTTATTTTGTAGAGATAGGGTCTCACTGTGTTGCCCAGGCTGTTCTCAAACTCCTGGCCTCAAGCAATCCTCCTGCCTCAGCCACTGAAAGTGCTGGGATTACAAATGTGAACCGCTGTGCCCAGCTTGTGAGGCTTTTTTTTTTTTTTTTTATAACTATGAGGTGAGGGAGGCAAGTGGGGCATATGAAGAGATTCGCCCAGGGTCACACTATAGTCAGGAGGAAGCTGGGTTTCTAACCCAGGCATGTTTAATTTCAATCCAGTGTTCTTTCTGATGCCTATGATGTGGTAGATGTTTTTTTCCCAACCAAGACCTACTGAATGGGAATTCTAAAAGAGGGACCTGAGGGCCGGGCGCCATGGCTCACACCTGTAATCCCAGCACTTTGGGAGGCCAAGGCGAGCAGACTACCTGATGTCAGGAGTTCAAGACCAGCCTGGCCAACATGGTGAAACCCCATCTCTACTAAAAATACAAAAATTAGCCGAGCATGGTGGCGTGCACCTGTAATCCCAGCTATTAGGGGGACTGAGGCAGGAGAATCACTAGAACTTGGGAGGCAGAGGTTGCAGTGAACCAAGATCGTGCCACTACACTCCAGCCTCGGCGACAGTGTGAGACTCTGTCTCCAAAAATAAAAAAAAATAAAAAAATTAAAATTAAAACAAATAAATAAATAAAAGAAGCACCTGAACATTCTTCTCCTCCTCTCAGTGGTCTAAAGTCTGGCGGGGGATCAAGAAGATGGGGCTGGTGACATGCCAGTGTTTCTGGCCTGCTGTGCTCTCTTGGAGCCAAATCCCTACTCTTACCCCTTGGGATTTTACTGAGCTGCTTGCAACCCTCCATGGGACCTTCTCATTTTACCACCTGGTAGCTGGAAAGAAGGCACGGTCTGGCACGGGAGCCTGAGCCAGCCTTGGAGCCAGGACCCCAGGAGCATTTTCTTTTAGAGGAACTCCTGTTACCACAGCAACTACAGCCCACATCTCCTCCCTAGGAACACTGGATGTTTGCAGAGCCGGGGAAGGGTGCAGCCAAGTTGAGAGTCTGCAGCAGCTCAGATAAGGTTCACAAGAAAGGCGAGGAGTGAGGAGGAGAGAATGCAGCCTTCAGAGAACCAGAATCACCCCCTTGCAGAAAAGAAGGCTAAGGAGCTGTCAGAGTCATCTTTCTGCCTGGTATGGAATGTAGAATCAATAGCCAGCTGCCGTCCCATAGCTACCAAGGGCCAAACGAGAGAAAAGGGATGAAAGCCTCAGGTTGGAGGATAATAACAACAACAGCTACCATATACCACGTCCTAAGCGTTTTATGAAGATCACCCACCCGTGCACTCTTCTTCTGTTTGGCTCATTTATCATGCCCAGTGCCAGGTTAAAGATGAAACCTAGCTGGGCTCAGTGACTTTCCCTAGGTCACACAGCCAGTAATCAGCAGAGATGGGTTTAGATCACTGTTCTATCTGTCCCCAGAGTCCCTGTCTAAGTCATGAAAGACGAATTTCCCGAGAATGGAGGCTGTTACCCAGATGAATTGGTGCCTGGGATCTCCTGCTCCCTCGATCATCCCGCTCACACTCATCTCCCTCATATCATACCTGCCCCAGTTCCCAGCATATGCAACAAGTTCAGCAGATGTTCATGGAACTGAATGCAGGCTGGCAACAGACTCATTTCTCAGCTTTCAGGAGAACATGGCTCACGCCCTCTCACTTTCTTGGGAGAGGAGGGGGAGTCCCAGCAATTGAACGTACCTCAAAGCCTGTTAGGTCATGTTGATCTTATCTTTTAAGTTTTTTAAAGAGGCGAGTAGGAAACGTTGTCTTTTACTTCCCCTTGGATTTGGTGACAGAGAGGAGGGGAGATGAAACCTGGGCATGCATGGAAGGTATCACGCAGGCGAACATCATCTGTCCTGTGACATGGGGGCAAAAGAAAGGTAAAAAGGCTGAATTTCTGGCTGGGTGCGGTGGCTCATGCCTGTAATCCCAGCACTTTGGGAGGCTGAGGCAGGGGGATTGCTTGAGCTTAGGAGTTTGCGACCAGCCTGGGCAACACGGTGAAACCCCGTCTCTAGTAAAATACAAAAAATTAGCCAGGCGTGGTGGCACGCACCTGTAGTCCCAGCTACTCAGGAGGCTGAGGCAGGAGAATTGCTTGAACCTGGGAGGCGGAGGTTGCAGTAAGCCGAGATCGTGCCACTGCAGTCCAGCCTGGGCAACAGAGTGAGACTCATCCCCTCCCCAACACCCCCGCCAAAAAAAAAAAGCTGAATTTCTTTGACCTGAGTGACTGCAGTCCTCTGGGGCTGGGACTCTTTGAGCCTTAACTTCCATCCGTCTCTGTCAGTTGAGTAAATTGTTTTATTTGTGTCCCCAAGCCCTGCTGTGGTATAACTGGGGAGTGTGAAAACAAACCAAAATCCTGTAACATAATACCAAATAATACTCACTCTCTTTCTCTTTCTCTCTCAAGAAAATGAAAGCACATGAGCCAAGTTCTCCTGAAAGCTGAGAAATGCGTTTATTACCGATCTATGTTCCGTTTCATTAACACTTGCTGAACTTGTTCCACGTGCTAGGAACTGGGACAGGTATTCGGGAGATAAGTGTACGTGTAAAATAATACCAAAGCACCAAACTGCTGACTTTCCTTTGGGCGCCAGGAGAGAGAAGTCACTCTAGCCTTCCTGGCCTTGGAGAGCCAAGTGGGTATAAGCTGGTCTAGTCACTGCAGTCAGTCACCTCTGCAGGCTAGGACAGCACTGTGTGACTGAGCCCATGACAGCTTCAGTTTCTTGACAAAGTAAACTCAGCCCAACCGGGTGTCACAGGCTCTTCAAGTCCAAGTCCCCTCAAAGGTTGAACACATTTATCCCCTCCCAATTGAATTATATTACTTGTATGAGCCAGCGCATGCGTCTTTTTTTTTCTTTTTCTTTCTTTCTTTTTTTTTGAAATGAAGTCTTGCTCTGTCACCCAGCCTAGAATGCAGTGCTGCAATCTCGGCACACTGCAACTTCCCCCTCCCGGATTCAAGCGATTCTCCTACCTCAGCCTCCCGAGTAGCTGGGACTACAGGCATGCACTACCACATCCAGCTAATTTTTGTATTTTTAGTAGAGACTGGATTTCGCCATGTTGGCCAGGCTGATCTCGAACTCCCGACCTCAGCTAGTCCACCCGCCTCAGCCTCTCAAAGTGCTGGGATTACAGATGTGAGCCACCAGGCCCAGCTGGCATCTTTCTAATTTTAATGGAATTACAGGCGTTCCCTTCTTTCTAGTTGTTTTATTAATTGCTCACCATTAACAATACCAAGGGCATTTCTAAAAAGAAAATAGTTAGGACAGTTCCAGCACCCTCTCACTCAGAGCTTCCTCCCCTAAATTCATTGGCCCTCCTCTTCCAATTGGCCGATGCATCCTCAGGCCCTAGACAGTGCTGGAGTGAGCCCCATATTTGAGAGCAAGTGGGGAAGGGGTAGGGGCAGTGCGAGGTGAGACTATTAAGTCTCATCTTTTCCCTGCTGTGAGGTCTGTGGGATGACACATACCACCCAGGACCCCCTGCCCTGGAGAAGGAAGGTTTCCTAGTTGTTGCTTATCTTTGGAGTCTGGGATCTTTTGGGAAATGAGTCCCTGGATCTTGGGTTCTGAGTTGTGTCACCATTGCGGGGGAAGGGTGGGTTATCATTTCTAAACTCAGTGCTGGTTGACACTTGCAGAGGAGAAAGGAGTTTGGAAAGCCTCCAGGGTTGTCAAAACTTCCTGCCTCTCGCCCTTGGCATGATCACCAAAGCAGAAATCAGGATGTTGGATTCCAACCCGGGGGAGTGGTGTGGTTACGAATGTGGCCTCTGCAAGCAGACAGCCTGGGTTCAATTCCCAGCTTGGCCATTTTCTAGCTGTGTAATCTTAGGCAAGATACTAAACCTCCCTGTGCCTCAGTTTCCCCATCTCGTGGTCTTG
This sequence comes from Pan paniscus, assembly GCF_029289425.2. NCBI lineage: Eukaryota > Metazoa > Chordata > Mammalia > Primates > Hominidae > Pan > Pan paniscus. Next base: position 62,165,403 of record NC_073258.2, read on the forward strand.
CTTTGACAATTAAATCATACTGAATAAATGTCAGCCATTACTGCTGAGCTGTGCCAGATTTGTGACGGGTGCTCGACGTGCCTTGGGGCCTCCCCTTTCCCTATCAGAGCAGTGGGAAGCATCACAACATCCTTCCCTTATCCCCCTGCACTCTGGACCCCAGATGCCCGAGATAAGTAGCTGCTCCCATCAGTGTGGGTTGGGAGTAGAAAACTAGGAGTCCATCTGGCTGCTTCTCAAACCTGCAAACCAGGAATCCCAGTCCAGCTTCCCAGCCACTGGGCAAGGGGCAGGTGAGTGTTTCTGGACAGCTCCCTGAACCAGTCCTGCTCCACTTGAATACCAGGAGTCTGAGCCAGGGCCTCGGGAGGCGGGCCCACCAGGGTTCACGTAGCATTTGTCATCACTGCTCGGGACAAAAGGCCAGTCTTCATACACAAGATGCACGGTGGTCTGCAGGTTAGCAGGGAGCACGCCTCTCCCAACGTTCGGGGACACTAGTCACAAGGGCCTGGTGCCAGTCTTGCAGAGAGGCACACCGTGCCCTGTCCTGGCAGTGCTCCAGAGCAGCAGCTGGACTATCCGGGAGACCACTGCGCTGCACTGGGAGCCTGACCTCCCCATGGGCCTTGGGGATACTCTTCCTTTGGGCCGCAGATTTTGCAATATTTCTGACAAAATACTTGCTGACAAAAAGCCTTCTGAGAGAAGCATTATTAACTCCAGTTCATGGATGACAGTCTAAGGCTCAGACTGGCAAAGTGACTGGCCAAAGGTCACTCCACTAATAAGGAACAGAGCTGGACTCCAGCCCAAGCCTTTGAACTCAAGGCCTTGTAAGGTACATAGGTATCTTCCCCCCATACAGCACTGTCTGATGTCAATATGTGAGTCACATTTATAATTTTAAATTTTTGGCTGGGCATGGTGGCTCATGCCTGTAATCCCAGCACTTTGGGAGGCCAAAGCAGGTGGATCACCTGAGGTCAGAAGTTCAAGACCAGCCTGGCCAACATGGTGAAACCCCATCTCTACTAAAAGTATAAAAAAAGTAGCCAGGCATGGTGGTGCGTGCCTATAGTCCCAGCTACTCAGGGGGCTGAGGCAGGAGAATCGCTTGAACCTGGGAGATGGAGGTTGCGGTGAGCCCAAGATCATACCACTGCCCTCCAGCCTGGGTGATAGGGCGAGACTCCGTCTCAAAAAATAAATAAATAAATAAAATAAAATAAAATAAAAATAATAAATAAATAAATTTTTAGCAGCTGCATTTTTTCAAAAAAGTAAAAAGAAACAGATGAAATTACTTTAATAATATATGTGATTTAACTGAATATATCCAAAATATCATTTCTACACGACATCAATAAAAAAATTCTTAATAAGATAGTTTACATTCTTTATTCTTACCAAGTCTTTGACACACAACCTGTACTTCACACTTAAAGCATGTCTCAACTTGGACACTCAAGTTTCACCAGAAACATTCAATCTGTATTTAGATTTCATACTAGTTACAATTGAAAAAGGAGAATCACATATCTAATTTACTCTGGCCATTTGAAAAGGTTTTCCAATGATTGAATTGATTATGCCTTTAAAATTAAATGGAAAACATTTTGTAAATTAAATAGAAATGAATTGAATTAAATAAAATGAAATTTTGAGTTTCTCATTGGCACGAACCCATTTCAAGTGCTCAGTAGCCACAAGTGGCTGGTGGCTATTGTACTGGACAACACAGCACCATACGATTTTCCCTCCGAGCGGGGCTGAGTGATCTCTAAGCCCTTCAAATGTATGCTCCTCCCCTGCGTTTATACAGATGAGTGCTTTGTGTACCATGGGCCCACTTCCATGATGATAAATGGACGGTGTAGGACAGATTTCCCATCTATATTGACAGCATACTGAAAACAGTACGCTGTAGTAGTTAAAAGGGTGATTTCTAGAGCCAGACTGTCCAGGTTCAAATTTTGCTTTGATTACTGACCAGCTGGGTGGCCTTGGGTGATTTACTTAAGCTCTCTATGTCCCAGTTTTCTCAGTGATGACACTGGGATGATGATATTAATAGTATGCACCTCACAGGGTAGTTGTAAGGATTTGCTAGTACATGTAATGCACACAGATAACAGCTATCGTCTATGGGGCATAGAGTAAGTGCTCAAGAGATGTTGCCTTTCATTACATATTTTATCTAATTATAATCAAAGAATGTAAGGACTGGACAAGATCAAAATCTCATCAATCTGTCATTATGCAAGTGACAAAACGGGGCCAGAAAGTGAAAGAACTCATTCAAGGTCATGTAGCAAGTTAATGATGGAAATCAACTGTCAGCTCCTGACGCCTAACCCAGTGACCCTCTCCACTGTGCCCCCAACAATGCTGACATTGCTGAGAAGAGACACCCTGACCTGCCAGCCACATGAGCTCTTCAGTTCTTCCCTGGGAATGAGTATGGCTTTAGCTGGTGTGGCCACACTGTCTGCCCAGGTGCTCTCTGCAGGCTCATTGGAGCAGGGTGACTGGGTAGTCAGTATTAAAGCTCATTGTATTAGTACTTCAAGCTAGCCCACATGTCCCCCCAGGAAAAAAGCCCTGTGTATTTATTTGGGGACTTTTAATTTTTATTTGATATAGAACATTTGAAAAAATTAGAACAACACAAGGCAGAAAAAAAAAAAAAAAAAAGGAAAACAGGCCAGGCACAGTGGCTTATGCCTGTAATCCCAGCATTTTGGGAGGCCAAGGCAGGCGGATCACCTGAGGTCAGGAGTTCGAGACCAGCCTGGCCAACATCGTGAAACCCAGTCTCTACTAATATATATAAATTAGGCGGGCATGGTGGCACATGCCTGTAGTCCCACCTATTCGGGAGGCTGAGGCAGGAGAATTGCTTGAACTCAGGAGGCGGAGGTTGCAGTGAGTTGAGATGGCACCACTGCACTCCAGCCTGGGTGACAGAGCAAGATAGAAAGGAAAGAAAGAAAGAGCAAGAAGGAAGGAAGGAAGGAAAACTTATTAATACCATGTGGGCATGTATTTTCTTTTCCTATAGTAGAGATTAAATTTAATTTACTGATATTCTTTTAGCATCTCTCCTGGGCAAGGCACTGCGCAAGGTCCTGGATATATGGGGGTGATGCTTAGAATCTAGTGAGCCGATGGTTGTCAGTTCATGACCAGGATAGCTATGTAATTAAATGTGGCTGGGCCCACATGAAAAAAAAATGTCAGGATGCAGTGAGAGGACAGAATGGGAGATTGTACTCGGGCTCTCTCTGGGTCCTGGAAAACCTTCAGAAGCTTAAAACATGGCGGGGGGTGAGGACAGGGACTGAAGGGGAGAGCACAACCATACTTATAACATAACCCTGTATTCTGCTTCTGCCACTTAACATTGTGGCATAAACTTATCCCCACATCATTAAATACTCCCTGTAAATTTTTTTTTGGAAAATATTTTTAATGTGCTGTATTTTTCTAACCAACCCCCCAATCACTTTTAGACAATCCAGTTGTCTCCGGTTTGAATTTTTTTTTGGTGGGTTTTTATTTGTTTGTTTTTATTATGCTATCAGAAACAGCACAGGGTCGGGCTCTGTGGCTCACACCTGTAATCCCAGCACTTTGGGAGCCTGAGGTGGGCGGATCACTTGAAGCCAGGCGTTCGAGATCAGCATGGCCAACATAGTGAAACCCCATCTCTACTAAAAATATAAATAAAAAAATTAGCCAGGCATGGTGGCAGGCGCCTGTAACCCCAGCTACTCAGTAGCTGCGGCAGGAGAATCGCTTGAATCAGGAGGGTGGAGGTGGCAGTGAACCGAGATCGCATCACTGCACTCCAGCCTGGGCAACAGAGGGAGAGTGAGACTCTATGGCAAAATAAAAATAAAAATAAAAATAAAAATAAATATAAAAAACCAGCACATCACAGCATTCTGGGGCTCCAGTGGATGGAAAAGGGAATCTAGAACCATCTAGTTCCAAAGCATGGACTTTAGTCTCCAGGCAGTATGGTACTTGAGATAGTTTTCTTTAGGATAGCTTCCCAGATGTGGAATTACTGGATTGAAAGAGCTTGGTTTGCTGTTGTTGTTAAGGCTGTTGGCATCTGTGTTTGCAAACACTTTCTGTTGGTTTTTTTTTTAAACTATACTTCTAGCAGGTGACACATGCACCTGGCTGCACCACTTGTAGATTTCACCTCCATGTTTCCATCGTCCCTTTCCACCCTGCCTCTGGCTCTGTACAGCATCTCTTCATCCATCATCCACTCAACGAGCATTCAGGATGCAACCGTGTTTTCCTCAGCACCTCTGACAGTGCCGGAGGACAGAAAGTAACCTCAGGTGTAGCTGGTGTTGACCTGACACTGGTCACTGGGCACGGCCAGGGCAGCATTCTGGAGAGTGCCTTGTTTCCCCACCAGGCTTGCTCTGACACTGGGCTGGCCAGCGGGAGGCTCAGCTTTCCCTCGATGTCTATGCCTCCTTTCTCCACAAGTCCCTCACCTCTCAGATGCCCGTGGGACATCTCAGGAGCCTGGGTGACACAACAGGAGTATCAGTGTCCCGTTCCATTTTCTCAAATTCCAGGCAACAAGGCTCTTTCGTGCCTTCATTCTTCCTGTGCTTACAGTCTCCTCCGCAGCCCGTTCCACTGGAGTCTTCTTCCCACTACCCCATTAGAGGTTCTGTCCCACTCGGGGACTTCTGCATGGGACTGGCCTGAAAAAGCCGCCTCCTTCCTGGGCTGGGGTCGGCACTCCCAACCTCTTTCTTCTCCTATTCTGAAACCAGCCGCTCCCCTCCATCCCTTCCCAGTCTTGTTCCATCACTTTCCAGAATTTGGGACACAACTAGAGATGATTCTCAGGGGCACACAGTATAACTTCAGGTGGTAAATGAACTTAGCATTAAATAACACTGAATCACGTGGCAATAAAAGTTTAAATAATTATTATTTTTCAATGTTTTGTCATTCCTTCTGATTCTATCAGATAGTCTGATGATGATGCGTCTTTTTTTTTTTTTTCTTTTGAGACGGAGTCTTGCTCTGTCGCCCAGGCTAGAGTGTAGTAGTGGCGTGATCTCAGCTCACTGCAACCTCTGCCTCCTGGGTTCAAGCGATTCTCTGCCTCAGCCTCCCGAGTAGCTGGAACTACAGGCGCCTGCCACCACGCCTGGCTAACTTTTGTATTTTTAGTAGAGACAGGGTTTCACCATATTGGCCAGGCTGGTCTCGAACTCCAGACCTTGTGATCCACCCACCTTGGCCTCCCAAAGTGCTGGGATTACAGGCGTGAGCCACCGTGCCTGGCCGATGATGTGTCTTTTAACATCTCTAACATGGCTTTATTTTTAGTATGCTTGTTTTTACAATTACCTTCTATTTTAAGCAAGTCATATAAATCGTCCCTTTAGGTTTTAATATCTTCTTATTTTTTTCATATCAACATACATACCTAATTTTACATACATAGAATCATATCATACAAGATTTTTAAAGTACAGCCTTTTACCTTCATTGCTTGCTTTTCCTCCCCCTATCTTCCATGGCTGTGACTGTGTCCCACGACCAGCTGCATAGTTTGCAGGGCCCAGTGCAAAACGGAGATGCAGGGTCTTTGGTTCAACAAATGATGAGGAATTTCAAGATGGCAACAGCAGAGGATTCAAGCAAAGGCCGGGTCCTTCTAAGCACGGGGCCCTGTGCACAGTCCACCAGCCTGTGGAGCTGGCCCTGCTTGGCCCCTTCCCCTGAAGCCCACTCTTAATTTTTCCATTTTGATTATCTGCTGTGTGTTCTCCCACACTTATCTTCATGTTCCTGTAATCATACCAGTTCACAGAGGGGGTTTTTTGGCCTTGCTTCACAAAAAATGTATCATATTATATTCTCTGCATCTTGCTTTTCCTACTCAAGACAGCTTGGAAATCCTGCCAACCCATCTGGGTCTATTTCATTCTTTATAAAGGCTGCATAAGATGCCATGCTGTAAATGGACCGTAATTGATTCAGCCGTTTCCCCTGTGAATGGGCATTCACTCTGTTTCTAACTTTTTGCCATTCAAAAATCTGCAGTGGACTGGGTGCGGTGGCTCACACCTGTATGCCCAGCAGTTTGGGAGGCCGAGGCAGGCAGATCACTTGAGGTCAGGTGTTCAAGACCCAACCTGGCCAATATGGAGAAACCCCATCTCTACCAAAAATATAAAAAAATTTAGCAGGGTGTGGTGGTGGGTGCCTGTAATCCCAGCAACTTGGGAGGCTGAGGCAGGAGAATTGCTTGAACCCAGGAGGTGAAGGTTGCAATGAGCCGAGATCACGCCACTGCACTCCAGCCTGGGTGACAGAGCAAGACACTGTTTCAAAAAAAAAAAAAAAAATCTGCAGTGAACATTTTTATGATCAGGTGTCTTTAATGATGTAAAAAAGCAAATTCACAGGAAAGGGTAAAAGTTTGCTCTTACTCTGTTTTGTGTTACTATAACAAAGTACCACAGAGTGAGTAATTTAAAACAAGAAGAAATTTATTTCTCATAGTTCTGCAGGCTGGGAAGCCCAAGATCTAGGGGCCACATCTGATGAGGGCCTTCTCTCTGCGTCATAACACAATGGAAGGCGTCACATGGCCAGAGAGTGCACGAGAGACAGAGCGAGGGACGGTGGAACTCTCACTTTTACAACAAAACCACTTCTGCAATAACCAACACACCCCTGCGATAACAGCATTAATCCGTTCATGAAGGCAGACTCCTCATGACCTAATCAACTCTTTTCTTTTCTTTTCTTTTCTTTTTTTTTTTTGAGACACAGTCTCGCTCTGTTGGCCAGGCTGGAGGGCAGTGGCACAATCTCAGCTCACTGCAACCTCCACCTCCCAGGCTCAAGCAATTCTCCTGCCTCAGCCTCCTGAGTAGCTAGGATTACAGGCATGTGCCACCACACCCGACTAATTTTTGTATTTGTAGTAGAGACAGGGTTTCACCATGTTGGCCAGGCTGGTCTCGGACTCCTGACCTCAGGTAATCCACACGCCTCGGCCTCCCAAAGTGTTGGGCTTACAGGCGTGAGCCACCACGCCCAGCCGTAATCAATTCTTAAACATCCAACTTCTCAACACAGGTCATTGGGGGATTAAATTTCCAACACATGAACTTTGGAACACATTCAAACCATAGCAGGCTCCTTTTCAAATAAATTTATTGCAGCAAAAAAGTGAACCAATTTAAAGAAAAGTGTGAGGCACAGGGCCAGGCAAAAGTGGTAACAATGGGCCGGGTGCGGTGGCTCACGCCTGTAATCCCAACAATTTGGGAGGCTGAGGTGGGCAGATCACTTGAGCTCAGGAATTTGAGACCAGCCTGGGCAACATGGGAAAACCCCGTCTCTACAAAAAATATACAAAAATTAGCCAGCATCGTGGCAAGCACCTGTAGTCCTAGCTACTCGGGAAACTGAGGCACGAGAATCGCTTGAACCCAGGAGGTGGAGGTTGCAGTGAGCCGAGATTGTGCCACTGCACTCCAGCCTGGGCGACAGAGCGAGACACTGTCTCAAAACAAAAAAGGTGATAATGATGTCTGAGAAACGCTGATCTTGCATTCGGCCCTCTGTGAAATGAGGCCTGGATGGAAAGACGGTTCCAGGTAATTTCTGCTTTTGTTCCTGTAGCACAGAAGTCAGAGAACAGAGAAGCCAGATTCCCTTCTTGGGATAGGGGATGGGAGAATGCTTGACACAAAAATAAAGCCCTCGAGGTTATCCGCTTTCAACCAGCTGCCTTGGAGCTGGCAGCTGCTGCTCACTCATTCATTCAGTCAATCAACAAACACTGCCTTGGACACCGTGAGGGACACAGGGCTGACCCAGCCGTGGGCCCTGCCCTCTAGGGTTTTCTGATCTAGGAGAACACATTTTTGTCTTTATGCATGAGAAAGTGGTTTTCCAGACCCAGAGAGAGAGATGATACAGAGCACACACATCACATTCACACACACAGTCGTAATCACATATGCACACAGTCCCTCACACACACTCATATGCACACACCTCACAGTCATACACACTGCAGCCATCATTCAATCCCCCTCCCCCACCCCATGTAGTAACATTGAAAACTACGCAGGAGCACTGGGACGGTTGCTGTGGGAACCGGGATTCTGAAATCCTAACTTGTGGGCATCTGAATTCTTGCGCTGAACATTCTAATTTATCAGCCACAGAGTTTATGCTCTGAATTTGGAGTCATTTCTCCTCCAGGGGCTCAGGCTGGGCAGACAGCCAGGGAGTTAGCGAGGACGGCAATTAGAGGGCTGAAGACTTTCTGCCTGATGATGAAGAGGCCCACACGGTTTCCTGGAGAGGGCTGTCTGCCAGGGTGTGCACGCGCACATGCACAAGCTCAGGCTCAGGGGGTATGTCCGTGGAATCTGCTCAGGTGAAGCTCCAGGAATGTGTAGTGGTCATGTCCGAGTCTTCAGCCTCTGTATCAGTCAGGCCAGGCTAGGCAAGGCTGTAGCAACAAGGACACCCCCAAATCTTCATGGTTTAACATGATAAGGGCTTACTCCTTACTCACACAAAATCCAAGCTGGATCAACATCCCCTTCCCTCTTGCAGTTCCTCCGCAACCCAGGGCCTCTAATATCCCTCAACAGGGAAGACGTAAATGGAAATGGCTCACTGCCTCTTCCCTGCTTTGGCTCAAAAGCAGGCAGACGTCTTCTGCCTAGGCTTCAACCAGCCCAACCTAAGTGCAAGAGAAACCAGGAAATGCAGAGGAGTTCATAGGCAACCACAACAGTCCCTGCCCCAGAGCCTCCCTTTGTGCTTTGCAAGCCCAAACATCCCAGCCCAGAGGGGAGGCAAGTCCTTGGAGACAGTTTAAATCTGGGCTCTGCAGCTTGCTCACTGGGTGGCCTCAGGCCCACGCATCAGTCGGGGTCCCACCAGGAAACCTAGAATAGGAATTTAAAGGGGACTTATTTACAGAAGAACTGTTTACAAAGGGTAATGCAGTAAGTAGAATCTAAGAGCAACTTCTGGCCAAAGGAGACACAACCAGGGAGTGGTCAGTGAGTCCGAGTAGGAGACAGTCAAGGAGAGGTCACCTTGAATAAGCAATGTCCTTCACATGAGGGACACAGCCTACCCGAGGGACCACACAGGGAGGGCCAGAGGAATAAGTGTCACATCTTCGCTCTCCTCACTTCTGCCTAGCTCTGCTAAGGCTCCCCATTGGCTGAATCTGACAGAAGCCATAAGGCCCAGGAAGACAGGGGTTAATCCAAACAGATCAGCCTCCCAGGGCAGAATGGATAGTAGCTCTGGTGGAATAAATGGACCCTATCTGGCAGGGACAACTGATTTTTGCTTTTGGAGCCTCCTTTTCCTAATCTGTAAAATAAGAATGCTAACACCTGCCTCATTGCATTGTTGAAAGTAAATGGAATAGGCCAGATGCAGTGGCTCATGCCTGTAATCCCAGCACTTTGGGAGGCTGAGGCAGGCAGATCACCTGAGGTCAGGAGTTCGAGACCAGCCTGACCAACATGGAGAAACCCCGTCTCTACTAAAAATACAAAATTAGCCAGGCGTGGTGGCGCATACCTGTAATCCCAGCTACTCAGGAGGCTGAGACAGGAGAATCGCTTGAATCCGGGAGGTGGAGGTTGCGGTGAGCCGAGATCAAGCCATTGCACTGAAGCCTGGGCAACAAGAGCGAAACTCTGTCTCAAAAAAAAAAAAAGAAAGAAAGAAAGAAAGTAAATGGAACAATATATGCAAATATGCAAATACCTGTCCTTCATGAATGCTAGTTTCTTAGTGTCTGAAGGCACTTTGCAATCCAGTGGTTCCCAGTCCAGGATGTGCCAATTATTCTAAAGTCTGGTATGAAATTCTCAAACAAATTCTACAAACAAAATTTTCTTTTTCTAAATCACTCCCACTTTCGAGCTTTTTCTATATGTCAAGTATTTCATAGGCTGTCTCATTTCAGTCTCACAATATTTTCCTAAGAATCATAGCTGAAAAATTGGGACTGGCACAGAAAGATTAAGTCACCCATTCATGGTCACGAAGCCACTTTGTGTGTCTGGCCCCAGTGCCCACTGCCTTTCCTCCCTGTTCTACTCCGATTTCTGAAGATGTGTGTGCAATGAATAGGTAAAGCAGAGGATCCTGAAATGCCAATGTTTGAGAACTTTCCCTACCTTGAAGGGAGGCCAATGCACCCAAAGTTGAGGACCACGTCTTTTCCAAAGGCCTCATGTAGCCACCACAGGCTCCAGGAAGTGCCCCCTGCTCATCAGGGTTCCTCTGTGGTCTCCAGGCCTGAGCTCACTCACCCACCATGCTGCTGCTGGTTCATTTCAGGTCATCCATCTCCAGCCCCACCTGACCAGCTCAACACCAGCAGTGCAGAGAGTGAGCTCTGGGAGCCAGGTGAGCAAACATTCCCTCTGGGGGTCCATGATCAGCTTTCTGTAGGTGGTCCCCCAGGGTAATAAAGAAGGGAAATGGACATTTAGGATACCAGGGAGGCTCCCTGACTTCAGACAACACTTCTTCCTGACCCATCACCTGAAGTTCCACTATCAATTCGCTTTGAGATCGTAGAACTACCATTTTTGAGAGGACACTGATAAGTCACATACAGGTGGGCAGGTATGCCTGGAGCATTTTAAGGGGATTTGTTGAGAACAGGCTAGAGTTCTTGGTGGGGGAGGCAGGGTCCTTCATTTACTCAGCAGACGTTTATTAAGGACCTACTGTAGGCAAAGATGCATGCTAGCACTGGGGGTACAATCCTGGGCTAAAAGGGGCAAGTGGTTCCCATAGAAGGGGTTCTGGGGAAGTGAGGACCACCATCAGCTGAAGCAGCCCATCATCAACCCCATGGCCAGCCCCTTCACAATCCTCCAAGGTTCCCTAGTCACTGTGACAGCCTCTAGGACAGTACCCTCAGAGGAGCAGAGGGGCCTTCAGGGGAAGCATGCTCCCACCGGACCAGGGCCCCTGAACTCACAACTCTGCCTTTCTTTCACAAACGGGTGCCCCTGGAGACAGGAGCAAGTGAGGAGGGTTTCTGGGGGGCTGGACCCCTAGTTGTCTGTCACCCATCTTAACCTCTAGAGTCACTCCCAAGCCCCACCTTCGGCTGACTCTAAGGAGAACCACAGGGTCAGGCCTCAAGGTGGTCTCAGGGATGAGCCAGCCCGGCTCCATTTTGCAGACTGGAAAGCTGAGACCCCTAGCCAGGCAGGGCGTTGTCAAAGTTCACGCACAGAGTCAGTGGCAGAGCCTGGGCAACCCCCTGCCCAGGCCCCACCGGTCTCAGCTCTCTGGTCTGACACTTCCAGGGGAGCGGCTTCCGGTCCGTCTGACAAACGGGAGCAGCAGCTGCAGCGGGACGGTGGAGGTCCGGCTCGAGGCGTCCTGGGAGCCCGCGTGCGGGGCGCTCTGGGACAGCCGCGCCGCCGAGGCCGTGTGCCGAGCACTGGGCTGCGGCGGGGCGGAGGCCGCCTCTCAGCTCGCCCCGCCGACCCCCGAGCTGCCGCCCCCGCCGGCAGCCGGGAACACCAGCGCAGCAGCTAATGCCACTCTGGCCGGGGCGCCCGCCCTCCTGTGCAGCGGCGCCGAGTGGCGGCTCTGCGAGGTGGTGGAGCACGCGTGCCGCAGCGACGGGAGGCGGGCCCGTGTCACCTGTGCAGGTACGAGCGCACCCCCTACACGGGCCCCCACCTGCCCCACTCCCCAGGCCTTCAGCCACTGCCCCTGGCTCCAGACCCTGGACGCAAGCCTCGCCTCCAGACCTCCACCCCCACCGCCTACCAGTGCAAACGCACCGGGTTCCCACACCGGAGGACGACCTCGAGTCATTTCCAGATCTGAGCGTTTCCTCGGATCTGGCCTCCAGACTCCACCCCCACACTTGGTTCCTAGTCCCACCCCTGGGTTCCCAAAGCTAACCCGGTCTCTAACCCCACTTACTGGGCCCGCCGCTTCCCTGTCCCCGCCCGCTCTGGGTCTCTCCTCCCCTTTCGCCATATACATAAACATGCCAGGTTCACAGGGTCCCTTAGCGCTGTGGCTCCCAGGCTCCCAAACCTGCCCTCCAGGCCCCGCCCACCAGGTCTCTGGTCCCTCCCACCAGCCTGCGGCTCTACCTAACCCATCTGCAGTCCTGGGGGAATTCCCAGTCTTGCCTACCGGGCTACAGCCCTCTCACTGGGTCCACAACACGCTCACAACTCTCCGGCCAGTCCAACCATCACCCCAACCCTCCCTTCCTGGCCGGCTGCCCCAGCGTCCACAACCCCCTCCCACCCCTAGAGAACCGCGCGCTGCGCCTGGTGGACGGTGGCGGCGCCTGCGCCGGCCGCGTGGAGATGCTGGAGCATGGCGAGTGGGGATCAGTGTGCGATGACACTTGGGACCTGGAGGACGCCCACGTAGTGTGCAGGCAACTGGGCTGCGGCTGGGGAGTCCAGGCCCTGCCCGGCTTGCACTTCACGCCCGGCCGCGGGCCTATCCACCGGGACCAGGTGAACTGCTCAGGGGCCGAAGCTTACCTGTGGGACTGCCCGGGGCTGCCAGGACAGCACTACTGCGGCCACAAAGAGGACGCGGGCGTGGTGTGCTCAGGTCAGTGGGCGGAGTCGCTGAAGCCCGGTCACTACCAACACTCACCATAGGCCTACTGGGCGCCAAGCCTGGAGTTAGTGCCGGAGAGGTGGTCCCTGCCCTTGAGATGTCACAGTTCAGGAGGGGAGATGAGACTGAGACAAACATAATTCAGGAGAGAAAGTGGTAAATGCCCCCAAGAAAGGCAGTCAGGTGGAGTCTAGAGGCAGCAGGCCATGCGGAGCTGTAGGCTAAGGCTGACCACCTCCTGGAAGAGGTGACATTAAAAGTGAGACTCTTCCCGAGTGGGAGTTGGCCACCTGCATTCAAGCAGCAAGGGGAGACTGAAGGGAGGGAGGCCTCTGAGGAGGCTGTTGGTCTGTCCAGGTGGGGCCAGAAGGTTCTGGACCAGCCAGTGCCTCTCTTTGATAAGCAGGAGATGGGGGAGGTGGGGGTGTTAAAATGTAGATTCTGATTCAGTAGGTCTGAGGCAGAGCTCCAGAGTCTGCGTTTCTAACAAGATCCCAGGCAATGCCGATGCTGCTGCTCCACAGACCACACTTATCACAGCAGGGTTGGCCAGAGCAGATGGGGCAGGTGACAGGGGGACACAGACACAGGAGGGAGAAGACACAAGATCTGGAGACCAAATGGCTGCATTGGTGCCTGCACTGGTGGGTCTGGGCTGGCGGGAATTTCTGCCCAAAGGATTCTGACCTGACTCTGTCCCCTGCCCCTTCCCTGCAGAGCACCAGTCCTGGCGCCTGACAGGGGGCGCTGGCCGCTGCGAGGGGCAGGTGGAGGTACACTTCCGAGGGGTCTGGAACACAGTGTGTGACAGTGAGTGGTACCCATCGGAGGCCAAGGTGCTCTGCCAGTCCTTGGGCTGTGGAACCGCGGTTGAGAGGCCCAAGGGGCTGCCCCACTCCTTGTCCGGCAGGATGTACTACTCATGCAACGGGGAGGAGCTCACCCTCTCCAACTGCTCCTGGCGGTTCAACAACTCCAACCTCTGCAGCCAGTCGCTGGCAGCCAGGGTCCTCTGCTCAGGTACCCCATCCTACTCCACCCCCCAGATTTGAGCCAGAATTCTACCTGAATCCATGTCCTAAAAACTTACAGTCCAAGGACCACAATAGGCACCAGATCGGCAATGGCACATATGGCATAAGAAGGACTATTGTCCTTACGGTGCCCAGGCAGACAGTGCTAATTCATCGAGGTATTTTCAGATGCTCCACTCAGCCCCAGAATGATGAATCATATGTGAAGACATTATATGCTAAGCAATGATTCCTCTTGACTGGGATTGACTCAAGAGTTGAAACCAATTTGCCATCCCAGGCCTGGTGATGACAGTAAAAATAATATTAGCAGGCCCTAGTAATAATATCGGTGACAGCTTCTGGAACCCTGATCATATGCTAGGCATTGTTGAGCACTAAGTAGCTCTTATTTCAGCTGAGCCTCATACCCACTCTATGAGTTGGGTTCTACCATATCTCGCCAAATCTAAGATGGCATTGTTTATAAGTCACACCATTATTATTTTATGTACCATAAAGAAGAACAAACACTGCCAAAATAAACCACCAAACGTAATGACCGAGGCCATGATCCCAACTTCAGACGTGTTAAAGTTTGAAAAAATGTGAGTGCTAGATAGATCTGAAGAAACATATTTGCATTCTTACAGCGTTCAGACACCAGGTTACAAATTCCAGCTCTGCCATTTACGAGCAAGGAGGCTTCCGACAGTCCGTTAACCTCCATGTGTGGATGCTGATACTAGGCACTTCGCAGGATAGCTGGGAAACCTGATAGTATCTGCTGAGGGACTTCTAAGCTCATTTCTTTGTGAGCCTACCTGCCCAATGGGAATGCAGATTATGATAATGAAGATAATGTCCGCTCTTCATCTCCCTAGGCTGATTAAGAACACACTGAAACTGAATGGAAAACGGATTTGTGGTCTGTAGCAGCTTACACAGAAAGAAGGGATAATTCTATTAGCCCTTTATTCTAACCCAAGAGCCTTCCCAGCATTTAACCCATGAGTTCCTCCTTACTGTGGGGGGTGGGGTAGGGGAGGGAGGTAAGTTTCCTTAGCCACGTGTCCCTGATGGGAGCACAACCCTAGTTCTGGGTCACTTGTCTGTCCCATTCAGTTTCTAACCCAAGGCCTGGCACACAGTAGGTGCTCAGTAACATGCAATGAGTGACTGGGCGGTGCTTTCTGACAGATTCCCGGAGTTTGCACAATCTGTCCACTCCCGAAGTCCCTGCAAGTGTTCAGACAGTCACTATAGGTAAGTGTTGCTGGGTACTACACGGTTTCTCAGAAGCTTGGACATCTGTGTGTGTGTGTGTGTGTGTGTGTGTGTGTGTGTTCCTGTGCACACCTGTGTTGGGGTGGAGGATGGTTTGGTCCTCATCCTCCACCTCCAGCCAATGGACTTGCCTCCCCAGGGCTCTCTGGGTGGCATTTCTGCTCCTTCTACACCCCCTCCTTGCCAAGTCAGCCCGTAGATCACTGAGTCCTGATACTTCCTGGACAGAAGTCCATTCCCCCACTTTCCTGTGAGATGCTGGAGGGCAGAAGGAAAGAGCTGGAGAGAGCTGATACCACCTCAAGCAGGGGTCAGGGTCGGGGCGGCAGGGGGAGGGTGATCTTGGCCCAGCTGGGTAGTGGGAATGCGGGCACACAGCCCTGTGTTCATAACAGGCCAGACACTGGGCCTAGTGCTTTATAGCCATTATTTCCCAACCCTTTAATCCTCTTGGTAGCCAAATGGGAGAGGTCTTATTATAACCCTTACATCAAGAAAGGAGCTGAGGCTCCGAGGCTGAAGTCACAGCTGGAGATTGCTGGCCAGAACTGACAACCAAGGCTCTGAATTCCAGATCCATTCTTGGTCTACCCACCAGCTGCGTGTAGCTTGGCTGGCATCAGAGCAGACTCCCAGGACTCAACTCCCAGCTGTGCCTCTTGCTAGCTGTGCCCTGTTGGGCAACTCGTAACCTCTCTGAGCCTCAGACACCTCAATTATAAAATGGGGGTGGTAAGCATATAGTACTTTCTCCTAGCATTGCTGTGAGGCTCCAGTGAATTAATTTTTGTAAAGCACTTAGAACAGAGCCTCAAAGACAGTAAGAACTGTCCGAAAGTCTGCTGTTGCTATGAGCATTTAGTTCAGGCATTGAGCCCCTTTGCAGTACTGGGATACCCACAGGACTCCCTTGCTCTGCCTCCTAGCTCTCTGTCATCTTCTCTCAGACACCCAGAAGCAGTGAACAGGGGTTTGGGGAGAGGGCACAGAGGCCCTAGCCATAGATGACAGCACAGAGAGGAAATGAAATACACAAATGCACAGGCTGCCGGGCGAGCTCCTGCCAGGCCCCGCAGGCAACCTGCACACGCTTTCTCTCCCTGAGGTTGGAGTGGGGATCCACGCCATTCTGGAAGGGCAAAGAGTGAAGCACAAAGAGAGATCCAGGGACCACACTCCGGCCCTTGGTCCATCAGCCCCTCCCTCGGCCACGGCCCTCTGGACCCACATTCACGGGTCTCCCCATGGCCGCAACACCCAGCCTCACTCTCACATCTGCTTCCTGCTGCCAGATCCAGCTCCCATCCTGGCCCAAACTTCCCCATTTGCAGACAGAGAGGGGAGAGGAGAAAATGAAGACAGGGAGAGGGTTCTCTCCCAGGGGAAGCAGACTCTGCCCCCAGCAAAGAGGTCTGGATGATCTCATCTCCCTCCCCGTTGCTGTCACTACTAGTCTTCTAGCCCTGTGGTCTGCTCACTCCAGGAACCCTCCTCACTGACCCCTGTATCCATTCTTGTGCTTCGCATTCTTTTAAGCAGAGGGGAGGCTGAGGGAGGGGGAAGGCAAGAAGTCACCCCAGAGTGGGGCTGCAGAGGTGGGAGACCCTGAATCCCAGACCCCACTCCCGTCCTCATGGAGGGGATGTCTGGTGGGAAGGAGGGGAGACTCAGGCACAGCTCTCCTGATGGTCTGTTCACTGCCAGAGGTGGCTCAGAGTCACTGTCTCTGGGAAGTTAGCGTTGATCTTCCCTCACCGAGAATGAAGTGCCTTTTGTAGGGCCTCATGCCCCCAGTGTCGCTGTTCAAACCTCCATCACAGCAGGTGCCTCATCATACTGGATTGGGTTACTTATTGATCTCTCCACTAGACAAAGCCCCTCAAGGCCTGTGATACTGTTGTCTTATGTGTAGCCCCAGGGTCTAGGGCCAGGCACACAGCGGGTACTCAATAGTTGTCTATTGAACAAAGACTACATACTGAAGAGCTAGCAGACAGATAGATCTCTGCAGCCTGGTGGCCAGAGTTCTATTTCAGACAGTAATTCATTTAATCAATTGCTCATGCATTCAATATGCATTTATTGAGCGCCTAATATACACCACACACTTAAAAGCAATGAGAAAATTGGAAAAAGGAAGCAAGGATGAAGCTAACATAAAAAGGGAAGCAGGTCAGCTTTACAGAGAATGGAAAGATAAGAAGAAGGGTGAGTGCCCATTCCTCTTTCTTCCTGAATTGGAATTCTTGTTTCCAGAATCTTCTGTGACAGTGAAAATAGAGAACAAGGAATCTCGGGAGCTAATGCTCCTCATCCCCTCCATCGTTCTGGGAATTCTCCTCCTTGGCTCCCTCATCTTCATAGCCTTCATCCTCTTGAGAATTAAAGGAAAATATGGTAAGTGCAAGGTTCTGGGAGCCATGGCCATCCCAGGGGGATGTGAGCCTTGGCAGAACCCCAGCAGCAGTGGCGTGGTCCAGCAATGACCACCCGGCCCTGGCCCTGGGGAGATCCCCAAGGTGGAAAGGATTTTCCCAGCATGCCCAGCAGTCATGGACGCACCAGCGGGGAGAACCAGACTGTGCATGTGTGTGTGTACCTGTGTGTGTGTGTGTGTGCGCGCGCGCGCGCGCGCACGTGTGCCTGCAAGTGTTGGGGGAATGACGAGGGTGGTGTGTCGATGAGAACAGAACTGAACCAGGTAGACTGGGAGAGGGCAAAAAAATGACTTGTAGAATTTCTGCCTCCCGTCCCTCAGCCCTCCCCGTAATGGTGAACCACCAGCACCTACCCACCACCATCCCGGCAGGGAGCAATAGCTATCAACCGGTCCCCATCACCATCCCCAAAGAAGGTAGGATGTCCCCCATCCTGGGTGTGGGAGGGCTGGGGAAGACAAGAAGGGTGAGCTTTCTGGAAGGTCAGCACCACTTAGGTCCAAGACGTACACACAGCTGGAGATGAGATCTGGGCCAGCCCACTCCCGGCCCTGGGACCTTGAGCAGGCTCAAGTTGTCCCTGGACATTGAAGGGCAGATGACCTTCCAGTTCAGTCACACTAGGACTCTAGAGTTTTGAGTTCTGGACAAATACAGGCTAAGCACGTTTTAGATCTTGGTTCTCAGAGGAAAGCTCTGTTCCGCTTTGCTCTGCTCGTTGGCTAGAAGGCTTGTGATATCATCATCCCTATCAGTGTCCTGCCCAATTGGCCTTGCGAAGCCCCATCAAGATTCTCCTAGAATGTGGTTTTATTTCATAGTTCATATTTTCTAAACAAAAAAACAAACTGGGGCTGGGTACAGTGGCTCACGCCTGTAATCCCAGCACTTTGGGAGCCTGAGGTGGGCAGATCACTTGAGGTCAGGAGTTGGAGACCAGCCTGGCCAACATGGTGAAACCCCGTCTCTACAAAAAATGCAAAAATTAGCCGGGTGTGGTGGCGTGCACCTGTAATCCCAGCTACTTGGGAAGCTGAGGCAGGAGAATCGCTTGAACCTGGGAGGCAGAGGTTGCAGTGAGCCGAGATCACACCACTGCACTCCAGCCTGGGCGACAGAGCAAGACTCTGTCTCAAAAAAAAAAAAAGGGTCAGTCATTCATCCTTTATGATATATGGATTTATACCTCTTGCAGAGGAATTTGAGCTTAATCACCTTGCATTATGAATATATTCAATCACCTTTATCGGAAAGAGTTCAATGACATAAAAACTAATACAAAACTCAGCCAAATATTATAAATATCCTTTGCACAGAGAGTCCATCTATATGAAAAGAGAATGTGAATACAGCATCTAGCATAAGGCTTAGCACAAGGCAGCTGCTCACTGAATAGCACAGTCTGGAGGTTTAGAGCCAGACTGCCGGCTCTGGGCCAGGTAAGAACCTGTCTGTGCCTCAGTTCCCTCCAAGGCAAAATGGGGATAATAATGTACCCACTTCACAGAGTTATCATGAGGGTTAAATGAGGTAATACTTGTAAGTGTTAGAATAGTGCCTCACATATAGTAAGTGCTGTGTTAAGCGTTTGCTAAATAAATGTTTAGTTCTCCATATTGGAAATGAACGAAGGCAGCCTAGAAACTTCAGACTGGGTGGCTTGTACAAGATGGGCTACCCAGGCTGGGCACACTGGTGGATGCCTGTAGTCCCCGCATTTTGGGAGGCCGAGGGGGATGGATCGCTTGAGCCCAGGAGTTTGAGACCAGCCTGGGCAACATGGTGAAAACCTGTCTCTACAAAAAATTCAAAAATTAGCTGGGCGTGATGGTGCATGCCTGTGGTCCCAGCTACTCGGGAGGCTGAGGTGGGAGGATCGCCTGAGCCCAGGAGGTCAATGCTGCAGTGAGCTGTGATGGCACCACTGTACTCCAGCCTGGACAACAGAGTGAGACCCTGTCCCAGAAAAGAAAGAAAAAAAAAGGGGGCTACTTGGTGTTCCCCTGCTATTCTGCCTGTCACCTCTGCCGTTCATACTCTACCATCTCTCCCTACGCCTTTCCGCCCACCACTTTGCCATGCCCTCGACTCTGTTCTCTCCCCAGTTTTCATGCTGCCCATCCAGGTCCAGGCCCCGCCCCCTGAGGACTCAGACTCTGGCTCGGACTCAGACTATGAGCACTATGACTTCAGCGCCCAGCCTCCTGTGGCCCTGACCACCTTCTACAGTGAGTGCCTGGCCGGGCTCCCGAGGGCCCACCTACCTGAATCTGGGAGGGAGCCCCGAGGGGACCGTCAGGTCAGTAGTCCCACCTAGTAACCCCTGCATGATGCGGACAGAATCCCCCTGGTTACCCACTGGATTGACTGTAAATGGTCCTACACTGACGTTTGCACCGTGCTTTGTGACCCTGGGGTCATCTCGATGTCTCAGGACATCTCCACTCTGACCTCTGTCTCTCCCATGTTTGTCTCTGGGCATGTAAGGTCTGAAGACCAGGCCTTTGACATTCACCTGAAGATGGCTCTCTGTGTGAGAGCGGGGGAGTGCGGATGAGAGACACAGTTGGCAGGGGTTCTCGCATGCCATATCCCTCCGTGTCCCATCCTGCCCTGTCTGACCCCATCAGCCCCACTCACTTCCTCACCTCCACGCTCTTGCCAGCTTGTGCCTCATAGCCAGCTCTTTTCATTGCCATCTGGGGATAGGAAGAGGAAAGATAACGCTGAAGGCAGTTCCCTGGCAATGCTGGGAGGTTGGAATAGATCAGAGCGTCCCACACCTTATTGTGGAATCACTTGGGAGCTTGTCAAAAATTCCTGAGCCCCTCCCCACACCTAATGTTATCAGTCAGGATGAGAATTTGGCTGTGTGTGACAGAAAGCTCCAAATGACAGTGTCTTGAGAGGTTGGCAGGGGCCCAGGCCCCTTCTTTCTTGCTGCTGTGCAGTCCCTAAGATCTTGCCTTCATCTACATGGTCCAGAATGGCTCACCTCCATGTCCACATTCCAGGCAAGGGCAAGGGAACGATGGGATGCTGGAGATGGCCACAGATTCCCGCTCACAACCCAGCACCCAGGACGAAAACCCACTAGCTACAAGAGAGGCAGGGAAACGAAGGCTCTGTCCTGGGCAGCTGTGTCCAGATAAAAGCCAGAATGGATATTGGGGAACAGACAGCCGTCCCTGCCCCGCCTGCTAACCCAGGGCTTCTGGGGGGTGGGACACGGATGATTCCACTTCTTCTGGCCTGTGGACCAGTGTTTGGGCGCCACAGGGATGAAGTGTCTGTCGAACCTGAGATTCCGAGCCCAGGCATATAAGATGCAAGACTGAGAGTCCACAGTGCTATAACATTGAAATTAAAAGTCAGTGGTACCCGGTTCAAAAGAGCTGACTCCAAGATCCCAGATACTCATATCCTCAAGACTCTATAAATCTCTGATTCTGAAACGTGAAGGTGCCACAGAGCCTGTGATGCAGTGATTCCGGACCATCTGGGTTTCACTCTAGGAAGGCTTCTTGAAGGAGCAAACATCTGTCCTTCTCCTGCCCAGAGCTGCCAGGTCACAAGGACAGAACCAAGACTCTTGATACCTCTCTAAGTAGCAGGAGGGACAGCTGGGGCTGGGGGCTGGGGGGTTGTAGGGCACTAGAGTTTCTGGCCCCAGGCTAGATTAAGGCGAAGGCTCTGCTGGATTGGGATATGAACCTGGAATTTGATGGGAAATGCTAAGCCCTCTCTGCCTCCGGAGTTGTCCTCCCACCCTATTCAGCCTACCCAGGCCCCGGGAAATCCAGCCTCTTCTCCAGGCTCCTAAATGATGAGTTTGAGCCTTCACCCCTCCCCACCGCCGCCTCTGCTTGCAGATTCCCAGCGGCATCGGGTCACAGATGAGGAGGTCCAGCAAAGCAGGTTCCAGATGCCACCCTTGGAGGAAGGTGAGTCAGGATGGGGAGGGGTGTGAATGGCAGTCCCACTTCCAGAGAGTAACTCAGCTCAGCTTGAGACCTTCCAGCAGGAACCTCCCTCAATGAGTCTTTCCTGACTTTCACAAATCCTATAGGCAGTAAGTGCTTTCTGAAGTCTGACTTAAAGCCCTCTTGCTGCGCTGCTTCTTTCATCACCATTCTCCCTTTCCTGCCTTAGGACTTGAAGAGTTGCATGCCTCCCACATCCCAACTGCCAACCCTGGACACTGCATTACAGACCCGCCATCCCTGGGCCCTCAGTATCACCCGAGGAGCAGCAGTGAGTCGAGCACCTCTTCGGGGGAGGATTACTGCAATAGTCCCAAAAGCAAGCCGCCTCCATGGAACCCCCAGGTGTTTTCTTCAGAGAGGAGTTCCTTCCTGGAGCAGCCCCCAAACTTGGAGCTGGCCGGCACCCAGCCAGCCTTTTCAGGTAAGCTGTGCCTCCCCCGAACCCCCATCCCATAGCCAGCCTGGCTGGAGGAGGCATAAAGCTGGGAGCCCTGAGTCAGGCTGCGGTCAGGATTCTACCCAGTTCCGCAGCCATTCGCTGTGTGCCCTTGGACACATCTCCCATCTCTGGGCCTTCACTTTGTCATTTGCCAAGCTAGGGACTTGGCTCTCGTGAGTCACGTGGGCCCCCCAGCTCTGGCAACTTGAGAAGTGGCTGTGTGCTGGCAGAGGGTGACTGGTTCTGGGGGTTTCCAGCAGGGCCCCCGGCTGATGACGGCTCCAGCACCTCATCCGGGGAGTGGTACCAGAACTTCCAGCCACCACCCCAGCCCCCTTCGGAGGAGCAGTTTGGCTGTCCAGGTGCCAATGTCTGGGGAAGGGATGTGGGAGGGGGACAGAGAGGGACTGGGGAGCAAATGAGTGGGGAACTATTGGATGCCTTCGCTCAAGGGGAAAAGGAGAAAGGAAGGGTAAAAGAAGAGGGGGAAAGTCACCTTTTAAAAAACAAAGCAAGGCCAGGCATGGTAGCTCAAGCCTGTAACCCCAGCACAAGGCAGGAGGATTGCTTGAGGCCAGGAATTTACGACTAGCCCCGGGAACATAGCAAGACCAGTCTCTACAAAACTAAAAACTAAATATTAGCCGAGGGTAGTAGCACGTGCCTATAGTCCCAGCTCCTCAGGAGGCTGAGGTGGGAGGATCGTGTGAGCCCAGGAGATCCAGGCTGCAGTGAGCTATGATCGTATCACTGTGGATCATGCCCCTGCAGGGTCAGAGCAAGACCCTCTTTCTACAAGAAAACAAACACAAGCACAACAAGAATATGAAGAGGTGGGGAAAATGGATGTGGACGGGATGGAGAAATAAACAGGTTGCTTTGATAAGAAGTGAGCTCCCTGTTAGTGGAGGCATTCAAGCAGAAGCAGCTGGTTGGCTCCTTGGGGGAGACTGTGGTAGCAGAGGGGCCCCCAGCATTCAGTCGTCCACCGTGTCGTGCAGTGTGCCATTGTGGAGACCATAGCCCTGAACCAGACAGACGAGCACTGTCCTCAGTGCTGATGTTCCAGCCAGGGACACGGCCGGAAGCAAGATGATCAGATGGCTTCATGCAGCATCCCATGGGGATAGTGATGTGGAGCCAGAACCACTCAGCTCCGTCCCGTGGGGCAGCAGGGGCAATGACTGGGTCTCCCACTAATCTGGGCCTCTCTGCCCACAGGGTCCCCCAGCCCTCAGCCTGACTCCACCGACAACGATGACTACGATGACATAGGCGCAGCCTAGGCCGGGGCCAGCCGAGGCTCCTGGGGTGCCTCTGACCCTCTGGCTTCCTGCTCTACCTACTCCCTTTCCCCTTCCCCACCCTCTCAGCTCACCTCCCCATGGAGCTGAGAGGCCTCCCTTGGATAGATGGAAGGAAACGTTACACCTTGTACCCCTCGGTCTCCATCCATCAAGCCAAACCTGCTGCCACAGCCCTCCCCCGGCCCCACATAGCAGCCCCAGGGAGGATGCTGCCTCCAAGAGGTGTGAGCCCTCTGTCTCAGGGATGAACAAGCAGAGTCTGGGCTACCTCTCGACAGCTGGTGGAGGGGAGTTGAGGAGCTGGACTGGATGACTCTGGAGGCCCCTTCCAAACCTCAAGTGTCCGGCACTTTGATTGCCTGAGTTTCTGACACTTCAGGGCCCAGAGGTCCTGCGAGGGGCAGAACTGGACCCCCATGCCAGTGCTGCTGCAGGAGGGCCCACATACTAGGGTCTGCTGAGCTGTTGTCACTGATCGGTGGGCGCTGGGGGGATGGGGTAACACACCAGCTGTCCCAGGCTTTGCTCCGGGCGGTAACTGCACTTGGGCAGGGAATATAGCCTTCCTGGGCACAACTAGCTGACAATGACAGGTTGACTGTGTACCCCCAACCAAGGAGCTGGGGCCCAAGGCCAGTCCTGCCCCAGAGACACTCCAAGTCCGCCAGGGGCACAGACCAGTTCTGCAGTGACTGTCCCTGGACAATGGGTCTTTATTCTGAGCTTCCTATGGTTTACAAAGAGGGCCCCAGCCCAGCCCCACCACAGATCCCAGAGATAGGGGCCCAGTCTCCATGGGGGCAGGAGCATAGAGATGTTTTCCAGGAAGGGGCTCAGAAGCTGCACTAGGCCCCGAGTTCCCATGTGTCTCCTTGAATTGATGAGGATGCTCCTGGGAGGGATGCATGACTATGCGGTGTTGCACCCGGGGCTGCAAACGTCTCCGTGCAGCCCCCAGAGAGAGGCCCACGGGCTCCGACCAGGCTTTGTTGTCCTGCTCTGAGTATCCTGAGATTAAACTGAATTGCTGAATGAAACCAGGGCGTGGAATGACAATTTCTTAAACCTCATAGAACCCAGGCTGCATGTGTGTGTGCACGTGTGTGTGGCATGTATGTGCGTGTGTGTGTGTGTGTGTGTGTGTGGCATATGTTGGATACAAATGAGACAAAGAGTTGAGCTCAAATCCTTTATTTGGGAAGTAATCCCAGGGAGCAGCAGTAAGAAAATGAGGAAGAAAGAGGGGGAAGGAAGGAAGACAATGTTCATGAACAGGTTGCTATTATGGGCAGCCAGAGCTCAATGGTGCTGGGGACCTCTGGGAGACACACCTCAGAATTGTCCCACCAAGGGGGCAGGGAGCTGGGATATTGACCCACCCTCTCTGCCTGTCATTGGTTGAGGAGACATTAACCCCCAGCCCCAGCACTACCGAGCGGCCTGTGAGTGAGCTGGGCACACGCTGTGTCGGGAGAAGCCACAGGCAGAGGGTCAGAGGCACATGCTATAAGGAGCCATCTTCCATGGGAATGGTCCAGGAAAAGCACCAACAGCAACTGCTCCATGTTCAGAGTGTGTGTGTGTGTGTGCATGTGTGTGTGTGCGTGTCGGGGAGAAGTCAGGTTGTGGCAATGGTGGGGGCAACTCTATCTGTTTAGGAGGAAATGCTAGGGAACTGGAAAACCCACGGTGGCTCAGCACCATAAAAAACACTGGGGAGGCCGGGCACCGTGGCTCACGCCTGTAATCTCAGCATTTTGGGAGGCCAAGGCAGGAGGATCACTTTAGCCCAGAAGTTCGAGACCAGCCTGGGCAACATAGTGAGACCCCGTCTCTACCAAAAAAAAAATTGAAAATCATCCAGGTATGGTGGTGCACACCTGTAGTCCCAGCTACTTGGGAGGCTGAAGCAGGGAGGTCGCTTGAGCCCAGGAATTTGAGGCTGCAGTGAGCCATGAATGATCACATCACTGCACTCCAGCCTGGGTGAGAGTGAGACTCTATCTCAAAAACATTTTTTTAACACTGGGGATAGGAAAACAGAACCTGACAGACTGAGAGGCAGGGTCTATGAGAACTCAACCTCACTGCCTCCCTGGGCTGCTCCACAGCAGCCCTGGGCTCAGCGGCAGGGGTTACTGCACTGAATGAGTTCCCGCCTGAGCCCCCAAATCTTCAAAGGTAGTATAATTCCAGGGAGTTTTATGCTTAGAGTTGCCTGGAAAAGGACTGCACCACCCCAGAAGGAGGTGGGGATGAGGCTGGTGGCGCTGGAGGGGACTGGAGCGGATCCGCACTGAGGAATCGGCATTGCCTCCAGTCCTCTGCCCATTCAGGGCTATGACTTTAGCCCTGCTGCCATGGCCAGTGCCCAGCTCTGCCTGCGGGGTGAGGGTTGGGGCTCAGGTTTTCTCCGAGCCGTCCCGGGAGGCGCGGATCATGAAGGAGGTGGGGCTGTGGGGTGGGCGGGGCCTGCTTTCCATTCACCTGTCCCAGAGGTGGAGAGAAAGCCGCGCTCCCCAGGGCAACCGTCACAGGATGTGGTTGGCAGTGTTGGGCCCCCTCCTCGGGCCCTCTGAACCCTCCCCACGGTGGCGGGGGATTCCTAGGGGAGGAGCCACTTCTGGGGTAGGTGGGGCAGACTCAGCGGCAGGGGGCTTGTGAAAGCCTGTGTTCAACTCCCCACTCCACCCCTCCTGGCAGTGTGGCCTCAGGCAAATCACTCAAAATCTCTGAGCCTTTGTTTGCTGTAAGTTGGTCTGTAGAATGTGTGGCCAGTAGTGGGTAACTCACAGGTGGTGGTGAGGGTTAGAGGGTTGGTAGTAAATGCCCCCGTCATTGGTAGATTAATCACTGCAGGTGAGAGCGCTCCTTAAAAGGAGAAAGGGGAAGCCAGGAGGCACTCAGCAGTGCCTGGGGTCTTCAGTGCGTTAGCGCTGGGGGCAGGGCGGGGCAAGGGTTGGGGGAACATGGAGAATGTCTTGTCCCACTCTCATTTTACAGGTGAGGACACTGAGACCTAGGGTGGGAAAGGACCTGTCCAAGGTCACTGAGAGTTAGTAACAGAGTCACAATTCAATCCTTCCCCACCCCGTGCCCGCCCCAGCTCACACAGGGAGATGGCAATGCCTTCTGAGTCACCCCCATTTCTCCAACCTCCCCGGAGCTGCCTCTCTCACCCCAGCTCTCCCACCCAGGGCCCCCCACAGTCTCTGAGAAATTGGGAAGCTCTGCCCCAGCCCTGGGCAGTCTGGAGAAACAGCACCACACACAGTAGGAGGGCTGATCCCAGCTGGCCCCTGTCTCTATGTCTCCCAGGGACTCAGACCTGGGACCTGCGCCTTATTGAGCCGACATGGGCCAGGCCTGTGCTGAGACTGGGAAAGCTGAGATGAATGACAACCAGGCTCTGACCTGAAGGAGCACCAGCCTGGCAGGGAAGTCACAAACATAAGCAGGTGGCTTCCCCTCCACTCCTGGGAGACCTCATTATAATACGCCTCAAGGATCTGGGACAGGAAACACAAAGAGGCTCAATGGACTTGGCAGTGGAACCCAGTGGTTTCAGAAACATTGACGTGGGGGGAAAGGCTGTGTCCCAGAACGGAAGCACCCAGCAATTTGACTGACAGCTCTGCAAGCTCAGGCAGAGAGTGATGCACAGGGAATTCCTGGGAAGCTGATGCCTGATCTGGGTTGTAGAGGATGAATAGGAGTGAACCACTGACGTGGAGAGGGAAAAGCATTCCAGGCCAAGGGAATGACACGAGCGAAGACACAGCAAGAAACTGCATGGCTCGCGAGGTCAAGGGAGGTCCAGCTTGAGAGGAGATGAGGCTGGGGATGGTCAAGTCTCACACCAACCCCATTTCATGGGTGAGAAAATTGAGGCCCAGAGAGGTTAAGTAAAAAGCCAAGGTCACACAGCTAAATAATGACAGTGCTGGGACTTAAATACAGCCTAGCTTCAGAGTCTGAGTGTTAATCATGGCTCTTCCAGTGTCCCTGTGCCACCACAGCCACACGGCTGGGCATTATTACCAGAGCCCCAGCCTAGAATCTGGAGACACCGGCCTATCTGCCCACCAACAGCACAGGCACCGGCTGCATTCTGGGATACGGGGTTTGGGAATGTAGAATCATCACTACCAGGCACCCTTATAGAGCCAGCTCTGTGCTGAGCTCTGGGAGGCACAGAAAGGAATGGAGCCTGGCCCTTGCCGTTGGGGAGTTTACAGGACCTGGGGCAGAGAGAGACCAGTAACTGCCGTTCATCACCATGGTGATGATGACGGTGGGTAGCATTTACTATGTGCCAGGTATGTGTTGTTTCATACAATCCTCATAAGGGCACTCTGAGAAGGTATTATTCTCCCTAATTCGTAAATAGGGCAACTGAAGCCCCGAGAGGTTAGGTGACTAGCCAGAAGCCACACAGCTTGGCAGGTAGCACAACTTTTCCACCTCACTGCAAAGCCCCAGTGTGAAAACACCACGCCGCACAGCGAGGGCTCATGATAAGCATGTTTAACCCACATGAACTTAAGTGTGTGCTCAGCAGCAAAAAGAAAGACAAGGGGCAACCCAGCCCATTATTTCCCTTGGTTCAACAAACACCCAGGAGGAGACAGACAGGAGCTGTGGAGCCTCCGTTCCCTCAGATCCTGGAAGCCGTTCATCCTGTGGGTACCTTGCCATTCTGGGTGAGATTTTAGCTGTTGGGGATTCATTTTTCATACATGGTGGGCCTGAAACAAAGCCCACCATTTCAACGAGCTGCTCTAATGCTGCAGGGAAAACACCTGGTTTGGAGCCAGAGCAGGGCAGACTCACATGCAGGTGTCTTCCTAAGGGAGTGTTCTTTCCTTTCCCTCACTCCCTCCCTCCCTGTCTGCCCTCCTCCCTCCCTTTCTCCCTCCTTCCCTCCTTCCCTACCCTCCCTCCTTCCCTACCCTCCCTCCCTCCATCCCTTCCTTCCTTCTTCTTTCCTTCCTTCCTCCCTTCCTTCTCTTTCTCTCTCTTTTCTTTTTTTTCTCTTTTCTTTTTTTTGGGGGATGGAGTCTTTCTCTGTCACCCAGGCTGGAGTGCAGTGGCAGAGTCTCATCTCACTGCAACCTCCACCTCCCAGGTTCAAGCAATTCTCCTGCCTCTGCCTCCCGAGTAGCTGGGATTACAGGCACACATCACCATGCCCAGCTAATTTTTGTATTTTTAGTGGAGATGGGGTTTCGTCATGTTGGCCAGGCTAGTCTTGAACTCCTGACCTCAAGTGATCGTCCTGCCTCAGCCTCCGAAAGTGCTGGGATTATAGGCATGAGCCACTGGGCCCGGCCCTTTCTTTTTTTAAAATGGGAAATACCTTAACATTATTAAAACTCCAACAACATGAATTCATACCATTAAAATCTTGCCCCCTCCACCCTGCCCCTTCCTCCCCACCCGGCCCACCCAAGGTAAACACAATTGTGTCTCTGATGTAGAAAGAAGCAGATGTGAACCCCTCTTGCTGCCTACCCCTTCTTATACAGAAATGACGTCCGGGCACCCTCTTGGGCTCCTTGCTTCTTTTTACTTCTCTGGTATCCCAGAGAACATTCCTAAGGGAAGAGTGATGCTACCCATATTTGAGTTTCTCCCACATGCTGTCCAAGCAGATAACTTTTGCCTCATGTAGGGCTCCACCACACCACTACAGAGGCTGTGTGGACAGAGAGGAAGAAGCCACTAACTGCCAGGGTTTAGTGGGAAAAGCATGACAAAAGAGGGAACAATCAAGTCAGCCATTGAAGGTTGTGTAGGAGTTTGCTGGATGGACGAGTGAAGGATGTTCTCAGTAGCAACACGTGCAAGTATGGTGCATGCCGCCTGAAGGCCAGGGGAAAAGGGGGTGCGCAGGTGGGAAAGACCATGGGGAGCATCTCCAAGGGTCTTGTGTAACTTGACCCTTGTCATTGTCTTAGACCTGCTGGGAGTTGCGAGCAGTTTCTAAGGCAGGGAAGTGATCCGATGAGACGGATGCTCTAGAAAGGTTGCCGCTATGAAGCGGAGGGAGGTTTGATGGGGCTGGGGCCTGGAGGAAGGGAGGCCAGCTGGGGGGTGGTCAGCACTGGGAGATGGAGAAGAGGGAACGAGTTGGAGAAGGATTCAGGACTTGGAGAGTGATCACAGACATGGGAGATGATTTTCCAACACAGCAGCCTCCAGCCATGATGACAATATGACGGTGACATTAATGATAGCTTCGATTCCTGAGGGCACACTCAGAACCTGTGTGTCGGGCACTATTCTGAGCACACTGCAGTTACTGACTCATGTATGCTCTCAACAGCCCCATGAAGAACCAGCATCATCCCCATCTTATGACTGAGGAAACAGGCTCAAGAATGTTCAGAGTTTTTCCCAGGGCTATCAGCTGGACATGGTGTGGCCGGGCCCTGGCTGCCACTGCCCCTGCCCTCCTCCTTTCCATGTGAAGGTACAATCCACACCAAAGGCTCACTTCTGTGCCTCCCAATGCCCAGCTGGAGCCACACACAGCTCTTCAGGCCCCACAATTAATTGGCATCCTCCAGACATCTGAGAGAGCCCAAGGGGACCAGGTCAGGAGCATGCTCTCGCAGGATTATCCCACCAGGGCCCACATGGATGTGGCTCCCAGGCTCCGAGGCTGCTCCCAGGGAGCACAGGTACGGGCTTTCCTTCCTTGGCAGGGCATCACCTGCGGGTCCCTAACCTTGTCCCCTGGAAACCTCACCTCCGACGTACACCTGTCCATCCCCCACCCCTCCCTATCGCCCCATCTGCGGTTTCCACTTCCGCCCCTCTCAAAGACCCTCTTGATGGTTCTGGTGAACGAACAGAGCGGCTGGAGCCCGTGTGGCCACCTGGCGTGGACCTCTCTTGGCCGCCGTCCCCGGCCCCCCGTCCTCGCGTCGTGAGGATGGGATGGAGTCTCCAGAGTGGGGAGGTGCAGGGGAGCCCCAGGGAAGGGATGGGTTGAAAGAAGCTTCAGTGGAAAGTTCATCTCCCACCACATCCTTCAGCTGTTTACCAGTTTGACGGAGTTCTGGCATCCTGACATGAAAAGAGGCTCACCTCTCACCAACATCATCGAGGAAGGACCGAAATAGCAACAAAGGGAGACAAAGGAGGGGGGCGGGGGGTGGGGAGAGAGAGAGTCATGAGACAGAGAGGAAAAGAGGAAGACAGAGGGAGGGAGCGGTGTGTCTGAGCAGACAGTGGAAGGCAGGAGCAGCCAGACAAAGCCTTTGTCTTCCCTGGCCCCGAACCCCGCACTTGCTGGACCCCTTACATTGTGGCCTCACTTAATTCTCAAAACCTCCCAGAGCCTTAAGGTCTCCTAACGTCTGTTACCTTCCCTGTGAGAAAAGTGAAGCCCAGAGAAGTCATGGGACTAGTTCAAGGTCACCCAGCTAGGACCAGGGGAGCCAGGTTCACAGCTAGTCAGTGCAGCTACCACGGGGCAAGCAGGAGGGCGGAGAGGAGAGAAGATGGAAAGGTGATAGGCTGGAGGGGGAGAGGGTGGGTGGGAGGCCGGGAGACCATGACACGTTTTGTCCTGGGGAAGGATCCCCCACCCCCTCCGCAGAGGACCCGGGCCCTATCCTGGCTGAGGGCAGGTGCCCCCTCCCTGGCTCCCTTCCCCTAGCTCCTCCCACTTCCCCAGCCACCCACCAAGTGCAGAAGGAGGGGGAGGGGAGGGAGTGGTCCCCAGGGCCATGGGCTCTGGCTGAGATTCATTTTCCTTCAAGCCCCCTGCTCACAAAGAGTCCCTCTACCTGCGAGGTCTCCTGCCTCCCCTCCCTATGCTGAGCCCGACCAGGCCCACAATCACTGCCTCCTCTTCATTCTTCCACACAGTGGGGAGATAAAATGATCCTCATCCAGACACTCACAGACACATTCCCCTCCATGGCCTCCAGGTCACACACACGGCTCTCCCTAGAAACACCAGCACTGGGTCCATGGGGCTCCGCTTCCTTCCCATGGCCTCCCCTCTGGGGTGATCTTCCCTCCCTCCAGGCCTCACTCTCTGCCCTGGTTTCAAGGCAGGTGAAGGCTGTTTCTTATCTGAGGATGAGATACTAAAATAACTGGAGTCAGTAGCCCCCCTCAACTTTTCTGCATAGCCAAGACACAGCAATACCCTTCATCGCATCACTCCGATAGTCACCCTCTTTTCCCCCTTCTGTGGCCGGTGCCGTGACTTCCTGCAGTCTGCTCTGTGTTTGCTGCCCTTGCCTGCAGCCCTCCCACCTTCTTGGCAACCTGAAGACTAGGTGGGTGCATCCTGCGTGCAGCAGGAGAGACTCGGTACATGCTAGAGATGTACAGCCCCAGACGCATGTCTGTCCCTGCAGGACCCTCTCAGCTCATGCCCACGCTCACCCTCTGGCAAGAACAACCCATCCTGTAAGAGAGCCCTTCTGTGGTCCAGGGCCAGGCAAGGCCACCCACCGCAGCCTTTCGTCCCCAGGCCACCTACCCTGGGGATAGCTAGTGTAGGGCTGGAAGTAGCCAAGTCCTCCGCTAACGTCAAAGCCCCTCTGGCTGTGGGGACCCCTCTGAAGTACATGGGTGATGGCAGTAGCATTAACCCTGGAGCTCTGCCCAGTAAAAACCCCAAGATCCCCTCCCTCCCTTCCTGTTCCAGGAAACTCACCTCTTCTGCCCATACTCAAGTCTTCCTACTGCTTTGTCAAGCTCTCTTCTCCTTTCCTGATTTTATGGCTTGTTCTTTCTTTCTCTTTTTTTTTTCTGAGCCAGGGTCTTGCCCTGTTGCCCAGACTGGAGTGCAGTGATATGATCATAGCTCACTGCAGCCTTGACCTCCCAAGCTCAATCAATCCTCCTACCCCAGCCTCCCAAGTACGTGGGACTACAGGCACACGCCACCACTCCTGGCTAATTCTTTCTTTCCATTCTTTCTTTTCTTCCTTTATCTCGCTCTCTTTCTCTCTCTCTTTTTCTCTTTCTCCTTCCTTCCTTCCCTCCTCTCCTCTCTCTCTTTTTCTTTCTTTTGACACGAGGTCTCACCATGTTACTCTCAAACGCCTAGGCACAAGCAATCCTCCCACCTCAGCCTCCCATAGTGCTGGGATTACAGGCATGAGTCACTGTGCCCGGCCTGCCTGTTCTTTCACTGAGACATGTTTGAGATTTGCATGCACCTTGCACCCACCCAAAAACACACTTTCCTCCCAGCCCCTCACTAGTATCTGGCAGAGAGCCCAGAACCCTGACTCTGCCCCCGAGAGTGAGCTCCCTGCACACAGGCTGGCACAGCCTTGTGTCACCACTTTATTGACTGTTCTTAACTCAGTGACCCAAGGCCTGACCATCCCAGTGGGATGAAGCCCCAGGGGCAGAAGGAAGTTGATTTAAGGCAACATTTCTCAAAACTGTAATCCATGTACATCTTCACAGTTTTTGCTTTATCTGTAGACCATTTGTTCTTTGGGTCACTTGATAGTTTTTCTTTAAGTGGACTCACTTATTTAAAACTTAAATTTATTTAAAAAGGAATTTTTAGACATCTTAAAAAATATCTGGCAGGTACTTTTCAAAAATGCCAATGTCATAGAATACAAAGACTCAAGAACTGTTTCAGATGAAAAGAGTCAAAGAGGCATCCTGAGTGAAGGCAAGGCATGACCTGACGTTTTCTTTTGCCATAAAGGACATTACAAGGACAGGCAGTGAAACAGGAAGGAGGTCTAGTGACTACAGGGTTATATCAGTGTTAGTTCCCTGATTTTGAAAAGTGTACTATACTTATGTAACAAAATAGTCTTGCTTTTAGGAAATACACACTGGAGTACTGACACATTTAGAGGTAAAAGAGGCCTGGTGCGGTGGCTCACGCCTGTAATCCCAGCACTTTGGGAGGCCGAGGCAGGCGGATCACCTGAGGTCAGGAGTTCAAGACCAGCCTGGCCAACATGGTGAAACCCCATCTCTACTAAAAATGCAAAAAATTAGCCGGGCGTGGTGGTGGGTGCCTGTAATCCCAGCACTTCGGGAGGCTGAGACAGGAGAATCACTTGAACCCGGGAGGCAGAGGTTGCAGTGAGCCGAGACCACGCCATTGCACTCCAGCCTGGGTGACAAGAATGAAACTCTATCACAAAAAAGGAAAAAAAAAGAGGGATGCCAACTGAACGCAAGGCATGGCCTGGGGTTTTCTTTTGCCGTAAAGGACATTACCAGGACTGGCAGTGAAAGAACAGCATGCTTTTAAATAATTCAGAAAAAAAGTGTGTGTGTGTGTGTGTGTGTGTGTGTGTGTGTGTAGGTAGGTAGGTAGGTAGGTAGTTTGGTGGGGAAGGTAGGGGGAGACACAGAGAGAGAGAGAGGGAGAAAATATTAACACTAAGGGAATCTGGGTGAAAGGCATCCAGGAACTCTACTATGCTCGCAACTTTTCCGTATGTCTGAAATTGAATTAAAATTTAAAACAAACTCAAGGGAAGCTACATTGCCATTATAAATGGAAAACCAGTATCACTTGGTATACGTTGAAGATAATTGTAAAATAAAGTAATGCTGTTACTTTTGCTGGACACATTCGTCCACTAGAGTCTGAGTCTAGGACCCGCCTGTTCTTGGTTCTGTGTCGAGACGGGCAACGATGAGAGGGGTTAAAGACATCGTCGAACCAACCCGAGACACTCTCCTTGCTGTCATGAGAAGGACTGGTGCAGAGCTGAAAAGGGCATCATTTTCTCACTGTGTGATTCGGTGATCTTCAGAGTCCTGTCCTATGGCTTCAAGTTCAGGAACATTTGTTTCGTGAAAGTTTAACTGACACTGTCAGGGCCAGTTCCAACATGCAGCCCTGGCTCCGAGAGAGAAAACACGGTCCCTGCCCTCAGGAAGCTCAACAGCGTGGGCAGTCATGGGTCCTGGGATGGAAGAGCTCACTTCTCTGGATCCCAAAGTTCCTGGAGTCCCAGGAATCCAGAGGGGTGATTCAGGGCCAGCAGGTACCCCAAGAGCAGACACCCAGCAGTAGTGGCTCAGAACTGGCGAAGACAAAAGAACATCATCAGTGTGCGAGAAGTGAGGTGGCAGGAACCGGGCCCACAGCCTTTCAAGGGGCAGCCTGATGCCCTCATCCGTTTAGTGTTTGTTCTGATTCTTCCTGCTACCCGCTTCCCATTCTGCTTCCTTCTGACCGCCAAGGCGCCTTTCTATCCATCTTTCTTTAGGGCATATTTCATTTTCTTAATTAACTTTTTATTTTAGAATCATTTTAGACTTACAGAAAAATTGCCGAGTCATTTTGTACACCCCATACTCAGTTTCTCCCATTGTTAACATCTTACATTAGCATGGTAAATTCATCACAATTAAGGAACCCATATTGATACATGATTATTCACCGAAGTCCACATATTATTTGGATTGCTTCAGGGTTTCTGTTTGGCTTGGTTTGGTTTGGTTTGGTTGGTTGGTTGTTGTTGTTTTTTGATTGCTTGTTTGTTTGTTTGAGATGGAGTTTCACTCTTGTTGCCCAGGCTGGAGTGCAGTGGCACGATCTCGGCTCACTGCAACCTCCGCTTCCCAGCTTCAAGTGATTCTCCTGCCTCAGTCTCCCAAGTGGCTGGGATTACAGGCATGCGCCACCACACCCGGCTAATTTTTGTATTTTTAGTAGAGATGGGGTTTCACCACGTTGGCCAGGCTGGTCTCGAACTCCTAACCTCAGGTGATCTGCCTGCCTTGGCCTCCCAAAGTGCTGGGATTACAGGCATGAGCCACCGCACCCGGCTGGTTGGTTGTTTTGTTTTGTTTTGTTTTGTTTTGTTTAAGAGACAAAGTCTCGCTCTGATTCCCAGGCTGGAGTGCAGTGGCACAATCATAGCTCACTGCAGCCCCTACTTCCCAGGTTCAAGAACTCCTCCCACCTCAGCCTCCCAAGTAGTGGGACTACAGGCACGCACCACTACACCCAGCTAATTTTTTATGTTTTGTAGAGATGAGGGTCTTCCTATGTTGCCCAGGCTGGTCTTGAACTCCTGGGCTCTAGCAGCCCTCCCACCTCAGCCTCCCAAAGTGTTGGGATTACAGGCATGAGCCACTGTGCCCAGCCAGCCCAGATTGCTTTAGTTTTTATCTAATATCCTTTTTGTTTCCAGGATCCCACCCAACATACCATATCCCATTTAATCATCCTGTCTCCCTAAGCTCCTCTTGGTTGTGACAGTTTCTCAGACTCTGTTTTTGATAACCACGACAGTTTTGAGAAGTGTTTTCTCAGGTGTTTTGTAAAATGATCCTCAACTGCAATTTGTCTGTTTTTCTCATGCTTAAATCTGGGTGGCAGGTTTGAGGGAGAAAGACTGCAAAAGTCAAGTGCTATTCTCATCACATCATTTCAAAGGACCTGCCATCAACATGACTTGTCACTGTGGACATCGGCCCTGATGGCCTGGCTGAGGCTGTGTTGGTCAGTTTTCTCCACTGTGCAGATACTCTTTTCCACACTGTCCCCTCTGGAAGGAGGTCACTATGCACAGCTCACACACTTAAGGAATGGGGGGTTGGGGAGGAGGGAGAAAGCAGAAAAGAAAGAAATGAGGAATTATGCCCAACCTCTTTAAGGGCAAAGCAGCTACAAAAATTATTTGCAAGTTTTCTTCATATTTGTCTACTTTCATTCATTTATCTATTTACTCACTCTGTCACCCAGGCTGGAGTCCAGTGGCGCCATCTCAGCTCACTGCAACCTCCTCCTCCTGGGTTCAAGCGATTCTCCTGCCTCAGCTTCCCTAGTAGCTGGGACTACAGGCCCACACCACCATGCCCAGCTAATTTTTGTATTTTTAGTACAGACGGGGTTTCACCACACTGGCCAGGCTGGTCTTGAACTCCTGGGCTCAAGTGATCCACCTGCCTCGGCCTCCCAAAGTGCTGGGATTACAGGAGTGAGCCACTGCACCCAGCCTACTTTTCTTTATTTATTCTATCTTCTATGTATATCAGTATGGGCTCACGGATATTTACTTTGGATTAGAGTCCAGTACTATTTTGTGACTCAAGCTATTCCAGGTGTGGCCATTGGGAGTTCGTTCCACGGGCTCCTGTGACAGTTTCACAGACCCCTATCATTGTGGGTTCCATTGATCACATCTTGATTTTCTGGCACTACAAGATGCTCCAGGCTTTACAAAGAAAGGAAATTCTGACACATGCTACAACGTGGATGAACCTTGAAGACATCGTGCAAGGTGAAATAAGCCAGTCCCAAAAAGACAAATAATATATGGCTCCACTTATAGGAGGTGCTTAGAATAATTAAATTCACAGAGACAGAAAGTAGAAGGGTGGTTGCCAGGGGCTGGAGAGCAAGGCTTGGGGTATTCGTGTTTAATGAATACAGAGTTTCAGTTTTGCCAGATGAGAAGAGTTCTGGAGATGGAGGGTGGTGATGGTTATGCAACATGATGTATGTATTTAATACCACTGAATAGTACACTTAAAAATGGTTACGATGGGCCAGGCATGGTGGCTCATACCTGCAATCCCAACACTTTGAGACGCCAAGAGAGGAGGATCACTTGAGCCCAGGAGTTTGAGACCAGCCTGGGCAACATAGCAAGACCCCTGTCTCTACAGAATAATAAATAAGTTAACTGGGCATGGTGGCACACACCTGTAGTTCTAGGTGCTTGGGAGCCAAAGTGGGAGGATCACTGGAGCCCAAGAGTTTGAGGTCACAGTGAGCTATGATCACACTACTGCATGCTAGCCTGGGCAACAGAGCAAGATCCTGTCTCAAAAAAAAAAAAAAAAAGGTAAACATGAGTTCATACTAATGCCACCAAATCTCAACCATTACACATGGATTATTCTAGATTTTTCTTGTTGATCCACAACCTCCCACTCCAACAGTGAGAAACTGACTCCCATTACTTGCCAACCATTTCCTTAATTGTTTAATTCCATATGTCACTTTTCTATCTTACTTGTTTCCTGCTTTCTCCCCAAGATTATAAGCTGCTCAAAGGCAAGGCCTGGGCTTGGTTTTGTTCTTTCTGCCCCTACTCCTGCAACCTAATATCCAGCAGAATGTCTTTAAAACAATAGACTTAATATTTTATGAGTATCTACATGGGTAGACACTCTGCTCATCTCTAGGGGTGCAAAGGTGGGTAAGACATGGCGCTAGCTGCCTGGTGGATCCCAGTGCCAACAAATATTTATTGAACACTGAATGCAATGGAATGACAAGTCATGTACATCCCCCACAGAGAACTACAAGGAAGGAGAGGCAGACTGGAATGCCAGCGCTGTGCAAGCAGGGATGTGTGCTTGCTGTGGTCACTGATGTATCCCCAGCACGCAGAAGAGGGCCTGGCACATAATACATGCTTAATAAATGCTTGAGGAAGGCGAGTAGCAGGTCTCCACTTTTGCATCAGTGCCTTTCAGACCGCTTGCAGTTTTGTTCCTCAGACATAAACTCCCCTAAATGTCCCCATCTATGTGGAATCTGAACCACCCACGTCTGCAGGTGAATGAGCGCTGGGGCTACCACTGCCTGCACCCACCCTCCTAGATGCCTTTGCTTGTGCAGTTATTTTGACACCTGGTAAAGTATTACTCTACAAAGATGAATGGAACATGGAGACATAAAGGGCCAATTCCAGTGAGAGGATTAGACCTCATTAATCTAATACTGTTAGGGCAAAGTAGAAACATCTGGCCCACTCGCTCTGGGAAACTCTCAGGAAAATCCCTGAAACTGTCTGCCTTGCCACCCTGTGGCATGATTTTTCCCTGTTGCGGGGAAGGATGGCATGAAGAGTCCCTGATTGGCTTCGTGTCAGGTCCAGCAGGCATAGGCGCCCTTCAAGAAATTGATTCCACAGCTTTTACGCAGTATAGGAAGGTCTCCAGTTAATTGTCTCTCTTTGTTTAAGAAGTAGGCTTGCTGTTCCTTTGGCGTATGTTTCTATAAATAGGTTATGCTGCAACCAGCACATCTGTTTTTAAAAGGTTTTTAAAAAGTTGTAAATGGGCTGGGCAAGATGGCTCATGCTGGTAATCCCAGCACTTCGGGAGGCTAAGGCAGGAGCATCACTTGAACCCAGGAGTTTGAGACCAGCCTGGGCAACAAAGCAAGAGACTCCATCTCTACAACAAATTTGTAAAACCTAGCCTGGCATGGTGGCACATGCCTGTAATCCCAGCTGCTTAGGGGTCTGAGCTGGGAGGATCACTTGAGCCTGGGAGGTCCAGGCTGCAGTGAGCCATGTTCATACCACTGCACTCCAGCGCGGGTGACACAGCGAGACCCTGTCTCAATAACAACAACAACAAAGTTGTAAGTGAATGTCACTGTCATCCCTCATTTCTGCCCCAGTCTGAAACACTGAAAGAGCTCAGCCTTGCCCCTCTCAGGCCCCCTGCCCCCAGCATCAGCTCCCTCTACCCCACCCCCACCCAGGCATCACGCCCTGAGTCAGACACAGGTTTTCTGAAGGTCCCAGACATGACCCTGGGTTGTCCTTCCCCAGTCAGTGAGTCCTAGGCTGTAGGAGCCCAGACCTTGCCTGTGGAGGTGGGAGACCCCACTCTCCAGTGTAAAGCCCTGCCTGAGCTGTGAGTGACAGCTCTGAACCCAAACTCCCTCGGTACATCGCTTTTTAATTAAGTAAGATGAAAAGACAAGACATAATTAGAAAGCAAGCCTTTGGGGCACGGCAGTGGGAATCATAATATGTTATTCCAAAGGCAGAAAGAAACCATTTCTGTATGATCTGTTTAGAACGAATGTTACTCCTTCTCTCGTTTCTGTTTTCATTCAATTTGCAAACATTTATTCCATTCCTACTCCAAAGGCGCCTCTTCCTCCCCTTCCACACACTTGCACTGTGCCAGGCATTTTCCATACATCATTGCACTGAATCCTAGCAACCGTCTGTGGTCGTTACTGTTACTATCCCTGTAGCTTAGGCAACAAACGGCTAGCGGCAGAACCAGAACTCACACCCAGACCCGAGGAGTCGGAGGCCCGGGCTCTGCCACTACACACTGTGGTCCCCGGGGCCTAGGCTGGGCTGGGCACCAGGGGCTGCAGGTTTTTCTCTGGGGATGTTCTCACACTGGCCTTGGCCCCTAGAGGAGGGAGGAGAGAATGGATCCCTCTCATACATCAATTCAAGGACAACTGATTTTTCTCTAAGAGGAAGACACCCACACGAAAACCGGAAGGCAGCCTTGAGTGTCGTGTGATAAGTTTATCGGCGCCATCTCGCCAGCCACCCCCTCCCCAGGGTCTCGATCAATGGGACACAGTGCGCCTCCAGTCTGAGAGGCTTCCTTGGGTGGGTGGTGGGACTGCAAGGTGGCCCTTTGGCAGAGTCTACAAGAGCTAAATTAGGTCGCCAAGTGGCCCATTACCCACATAATCTAGCCCTACCTTCCAGAACAACTGAGAAATGCCTCGGTGGGCAGAGCCTCAAGTCCACCAGATAACAGGCCCCAACTTGACCTCTTGTCATCAGAAATCACTGCCAAGTTTCCAAGCCAGGGAAAGAGCAACATTCGTGAGGCCTGTTCCACGCACCCACCTATGATCCTCTCGCTGGAGGCAGAGGTGAACCCCAGCATATGCCTGCGAAGTACAGGAACGTTCCCCTGCTTTGGAGAGGAGGAAACTGATGCTCACAGGGCTTCAGCCATAAGCCCACAGGTCACACGGCCAGTGCCAGAGCTGAGACACGAGTCCCGCCTCTTGAGCTCAAAGTTTAGGTCTCAGACTGGCAGCCTGGGGACCCAATTTAACCTACGGATGTGCTTTTTGAGGCCAGCTCAGTGTTTTAGAATTTCCTTTGGAATGAATTGCGAACATTTGAAACTCAGGAGACTTCATATAGAACTCCAGATTTTTGATTTCTTCTGAAAAATTGGAAATTCTGGTCACTCTGGACCTGAAATCTTAACAGTAAGCTATAATCAGCTGGACTGGAGCCAGGAGAGGCTGCCCTCCCAGATGGGTTTGGGATCCTGTTGGTACTGGGTTTGTCACCCCTGCCCCACTGCTCATGGCCTCTCCCTCCCCAAAAGCCAGCTCAGGGATACTTAGCCCTTGAGGAGGCAGAGCCCGGCTGGTATCCTGGCCAACTATGCTGGGGGAGACCTTGAATGCCCAGCTCTCCCCCTGGCAAAGACCACACTGCACAGCCCATTGGAGTGGGTTGGGGGTGCTGCACAGTGTCCTCCCAGGCATCTGGAGTGCCAGGGCCTGCAGGTGTGGCCTGTCCCTGGTTGGCCTGTAACTCACCTGGCACTGCCCACTGCACCCTACAAGGCCTACACAAGGTCTCGCTGTGTCACCCAGGCTGGAGTGCAAGTGGCGTGATCTCGGCTCACCGCAACCTCCGCCTCCCAGGTTCAAGCGATTCTCCTGCCTCAGCCTCCCGAGTAGCTGGGATTACAGGCATGCGCCACCACGCCCGGCTAGAGATGGGCTTTCTCCATATTGGTCAGGCTGGTCTCGTATTCCCTACCTCAGGTGATCCGCCCGTTTCGGCCTCCCAAAGTACTGGGATTACAGGCATGAGCCACCACGCCCGGCCGAGATGAGCTTTTCATAGACGAGGACGGAGGGTGTGAAAGGCCAACGCGCTGGCCCGATCCTGCCCCAAGCTTGGCACCGGGTGAGCCTGGCTGAGCACAGCGCTGCTTCCAGCTCCTCTGTGCCTGGCCTTCCCTGAGGCTTCTGTGGGGTCTGGGAAGTTTGTGGGCTTGGAATGGGCCAGAATTGGCCTCTAGGGACGTTGCTGCATATCTGTAAATGGACAGATTGGTCTGTACAAACCTTTGTCTGTTCATCACAAACACTGCCATCAACCGATGCTGAGAAAAGCCCATTCGAAATCACCACTGACAACCCATGCAGGTGCACGAAATCCTGCTGTTAGCACCTCACCCCTTTGCGTTAAAAGGGGTTGTCTTCTCAGGGCTCATTTTTAAAGGCAGGCACTCCTGGGAAGTATCAGCCGTTAATACCCAAGTATGAATTGCTTTCCCAGACTTAAATTTTCAGAAAACTCAGAGATCACTTAGTCCAAACAGCACATTTTTTTTTCTAATTTATCCACAGTCAGGAGCAGAGCAGGAGACACAAGGAGCCTTTCCTGAGTCTGTGGTCTAGGGCAGTGGGTGGCAAACTCTTCTAGTAAATGGTCAGATAATAAATATGTCAGGATTCGCTGGCCACACAGTCTCTGTTGCAACAGCTCAATTCTGCTATTAACTCTCTTAAAAGCAGCCAGAGACAGCACAAAAAGGAATGAATGCGGCTGGGTTCCCATCAAACTACCCATGGATGCTAAGATTTGCATTTCATATAATTTGTATGTCTCACAAAATATTATTCTCTTTCCTTTTTTCCAACCATTTAAACATGTGAAAGCCACACTTGCCTCGTGGGCAGGACAAAACCAGGCATCGGGCCAGCTCTGGCTTGAGGGCCATAGTTAGCTTACCTCTGGTCTGGTGGAATGGTTTCAAGAAAGCTGCACTGCAGGCTCTCACACATTTCAAAGCTGTTTTCTAAAATGGTTTGCGTTAATTTGGACGAAGCAGGATGTGATTCATATATCATATCCAGTGTCATACTTTCAAAACTGACATTTTAAAACTTATGTCATCCTTTTAAATAAACCTAGTGGAATACAATGTTGATACCCACCATCATCCATTTTAAAAATATATGAGTACGCCTTTCTTGAGCAGCTAGTGCCATTACACCATCCCTTTTTCTCCTTGGATTCTTATTCCACCCTTTCCACATAATCTTTTTTTTCTTTTTCTTTCTTTTTTTTTTTTTTTTCTTTGAGACAGAGTTTCTCTCTTGTTGCCCAGGCTGGAGTGCAATGGCACAATCTCGGTTCACCACAACCTCCGCCTCCCGGGTTCAAGGGTTTCTCCTGCCTCAGCCTCCCGAGTAGCTAGGATTACAGGCATGCGCCACCACGCCCGGCTGATTTTGTATTATTAGTAGAGACAGGGTTTCTCCATGTTGGTCAGGCTGGTCTCGAGCTCCTGACCTCAGGTGATCCACCCACTTCAGCCTCCCAAAGTGCTGGGATTATAGGTGTGAGCCATCACGCCCGGCCTCACATATTCTTATCCTAATATGTTTTCATGCTTTGAAGTCCTACAGTAATCATCCTTTGATTCTTTTTTTTTTTTTTTTTTTTTTTTTTTTGAGACAGTCTTGCTCTGTCCACCAGGCTGGAGTGCAATGGCGCAATCTCAGCTCACTGCAAACTCTGCCTCCCAGGTTCACGCGATTCTCCTGCCTCAGCCTCCAGAGTAGCTGGGATTACAGGTGCGCACCACCACGTCTGGCTACTTTTTTTGTATTTTTTAGTAGAGACAGGGTTTCACCATGTTGGTCAGGCTGGTCTGGAACTCCTGACCTCAGGTGATCCGCCTGCCCCAGCCTTCCAAAGTGCTGGGATTACAGGCATGAGCCACCGCGCCCGATGCCCTTTGATTCTTTGAAACAAAATGTATATAAATTAAAATGCTAAAACTTTATCAATTCCTGTGATCATAAGGCTCTGACAACATTTTCCTCTAGATTATGTTGTCATTATGATTATTATTCACACATAAAGCAAAATAATATGGGTACTACAAATTTTGATGCTATTTATTATATCAATATAAAGGATGATTAGCCAGAGAAAGCTAAATGTTATTGGAAAGGTATCTGAATGGGTGTTTAGGTTTTTCCCTCTCACTTAGTTAACATACCCAGAGATGGATATTATTTGTTTCTAGAACAAGACAGGAATTAGCATCCTGTTTTCATTTTTATAGATATGACCACTGAGTCCATGGAGCTAGAAGGAATTTGTTAGAGTGAATTTTCCC
Source organism: Pan paniscus (assembly GCF_029289425.2). Classification (NCBI taxonomy): domain Eukaryota; kingdom Metazoa; phylum Chordata; class Mammalia; order Primates; family Hominidae; genus Pan; species Pan paniscus. Next base: position 62,208,468 of record NC_073258.2, read on the forward strand.
AACTCTGTCCAAGTTGGAGGCCAAAAATGTCACAATGTAATCTAGAGTCAAATTATTTTTTACTTTTTAAAATGATGTTGAAGGCCAGGTGGGGTGGCTCACGTATGTAATCCAAGCACTTTGGAAGGCCGAGGCAGGTGGATTACCTGAGGTCAGGAGTTCGAGACCAGCCTGGCCAACATGGTGAAACACTGTCTCTACTAAAAATACAAAAATTAGCTGGGCGTGGTGATGCGTGCCTGTAATCCCAGCTACTTGGGAGGCTGAGGCAGAAGAATCGCTTGAACCCGGGAGGCGGAGGTTGCAGTGAGCCGAGATTGTGTCACTGCACTCCAGCCTGGGCAACAGACCAAGATTCTGTCTCAAAATAAATAATAAATAAAAATAATGAAAATAATAAAATGATGTTAAAGATAAATATTAAAGCCATCTGACCTGCAAAATTATTTATTACCTGTCTTGGTTCCAACGCCGACACCTCAAACTGTCCCTTTATTGGTGCCCAGAAGTTTTTTTACCCACTAGGATCCAGGATGGGTTAGGTCTGCATCATTTTAAGTCAAGCAGAACAGCAATTAAGAAAGGCAGCTGGGAAAGACAAACTGATGGGACGCATTGGTGAGGAGGAAGGAAGTCTAGGAGGAAGCTGACTTGGAAATCCACTCCCCTTAAGACTACCCATACCCTTTTCTGTCTGAAGATCACCAGCCTAGAACAGAGCTGAAGAAAGACAGATACTCTGTGTTGGAAATGGCAAAAGCTCTCTGCAAGAACAACTCCATCCGAACCCTGCCCTACGACACTCAACCAAGCTCTAGCAAAGCTTCTGGCAGCCTCAGGCCACACCCCTGGGACAACCCACCGCCGCTTTGCACTCCTGTGTGGAAAAGCTCAGGACTGCCAAAAGAATTCACCATTTGTTCCAGCCAACACGTGAGGATGGACATTTATTTAAAAACTTCCAGTTGTACATCCTTGCTCTCTCCATTTGGGTCCTATGTGTGCCTCCTACAGCCCAGAAGTGTCTTTCTCAAGACTTGAGAACCATTTCTTTGAAATGATATCATCAGCAAGGATAGGGCCTGTCCCAGCCTCTGAGGGAGGGCAGGAGCCTAACTTTGATAAAGGCCAGTTAATCTACACAGCTGGCCTCATCACGCTAATTTTTCACTTCTCTGATTGTTTGAGCCCCGGTTCGCTCCTCTCTACTCCCTCATTCTCCCTTAAAAACAGAGGGCACCGAGGGAACCCAGTCAGAGGGCACCCAAGACAGGTGCGGTGGCTCACACCTATAATCCTGGCACTTTGGGAGGCCAAGGTGGGAGGATCCCTTGAGCTCAGGAGTTCAAGACCAACCTGGCAACACAGGGAGACTTCCATCTCGACAATTTTTTTTTAATTAGCTAGGTGTGGTGGTGTGCACCTACGGTCCCAGCTACTTGGGAGGCTGAGGCAAGAGGACTGTTTAGCCCTAGGAGGTTGAGGCTGCAATGAGCTGTGATTGCACCACTGCACTCCAGCCTGGGTGAGAGAGCAAGACCCTGTCTCAAAAACCAGAAGGAAAAACAAATCACCCAGTTACCTCTGCACAAATCAAAGTTGAGCTCAGCTTACACTAGAGCCTCTTCCCTACTATAGAAGCTATCGCTGAATAGATCTGTGTTTACCACCTTTAACAAGGGCTGATTTTGTTTATCTTTGATCAGGTAATATCCTCTCCCTGGCAGATCGATGATCAATTACAGTGGGACCTTCAATCCAGATGGGGCTGGAGGATCCTTTCTCATGGTGATCGCTACACTGATCACAGAGGCCACCAGACCAAGAGGACACAGAGCTGCCCATCCAGACAAGATAAAACAGAAGCTGCCACTGCTCCCACCGGAGCCTCTCCCCTTCCTCAATGCACTCTTCACTGAGGATTTATTTGCTGGTGCTGTGGGGAGCCCAGGTCAGATGCCCTGGCAGGACAGACTAAATTCCTTCTAAATTGAAGAAAGTGCCTCCTGTTGTGGAAGGAAAGGAATAAGACCTTGGCTGGGACCAGTGGCTCACGTCTGTAATCCAAGCACTTTGGGAGGCTGAGGCAGGCTGGTCACTTGAGGCCAGGAGTTCGAGCAGCCTGGCCAACATGATGAAACCCTGTCTCTACCAAAAATATAAAAATTAGCCCAGCGTGGTGATGGGTGCCTGTAGTCCCAGCTAGTCAAGAGGCTGAGGCAGGAGAATCACTTGAACCTGGGAGGTGGAGGTTGCAGTGAGCTGAGATCGTGCCACTGCACTCCAGCTTTGGCAACAGAGTAAGACTCTGTCTCAAAAATAAAACAAAATAAAAATTTTTTTGAAAAAGAAAAAGAAACAAGACCTTGACATTTTGGACTGTTAAGTTTTCTCCATAAGGCCCACTTAAGACACAGATCACATTATATAGCAAAAGTGGAAGGGGACAGGGCAGCAGACTTTCCCAAGGCCACTGAAGCTAGTCAGAAGCCACTGTCCCTCTCCCACTTCAAACAGCCCTGATGGCTGTAAACACTGCGTGGCCTGACACGTGGCCAGCAGAGGGTGACCCCAAGTCCCCTGACAGCACCGATCAGTTCGCCTGGGCAGACCCTAAGAGCCAGCAGCCCAAAAATAGTTCTGGGCGTGGGAAGTCAACGTGAAGCTGTATATGGTGAAAATACAGGTTGAGGCTCTTTTGAAACAGAGAAGTGCCCCTTGCTATGGAGATATAAAGCTGTCTTGTGGTAGATTCTGGAAATCCCAAGGCTTAGAGCCCTTCACAGGGCATGGCAGGGCTGAGGGGAATGCGGGGAACGTTGGATGACAATGCTGGGGGCATGGATTCTTGGCCCCTAAGGAGCCCTGGCTGTGCCTCCTGCAACTCCTTCCAGGCCTCTGGAGTGACAGGGCATAATTCAGGTGCCAGGGCTCAGGCTCCAGGGGCCCTGGACAGGGTGTGGTGGCAGCAGCCTCTGAGCTAAGAAAGTCGATCATTCTAGAGCTCTAACCATTCTATTTAAAGCTCAAGACAAAGAGAAGGCGGGAAGGGAAATGCTCAAGGCAAACAACCTCCAAGCAGCACCCAGAGACCACGCCTGGGGAGGAGGGGCCCAGGCTGCTGCCAGAGGGCTCAGAAACGGCTGCTGTACAGAGAGAGCTCTGCACTGCATGGGGCTGAGTGATGCTGAGTGTGAGAAATGGAAAACATCCTCAAAGGCTATCAAAGGGAGATGGGTTCGTCGGTTAGACACACCCACAGCGGGATGCTCTGCAGAGAATGACGCAGAGCTCAGTTTATTGGCTTGGAGAGGCGACCCCAGCCCATTATTATTGAGTTAAAAAATAAATTTAAAAACTGCATTGATAGTAAGATACCATTTATGTAAAGTACTCTCTCTCTCTCACACACACACACATACACACACACCCCTGGTATCAGAAAAGTCAGGAAACAGTATCAGGGCCAGCTTCACGTGCAGGGCCCCAAGCTTGGTTTAACACTCTGCTGTCACCATCTTACTTTGTAATTCTGTAGCTGGTCCTGCATGGAATAAGCTCGCTTTAAAAAAAATCAACTTTGATGAGAGATAATGTACGTACAATAAAATACACCCATTTTAAGTGGACAGTTGGATGAGTTTTGACAAATACCCATGCAACGACTTAAATTAAGATATAGAACCTCTCCTCACCCGATCAAGTGCCTCCCGCCCTGTGCGACCACACTCCCTGCCCCAACCCCACACAACCACTGTCACTGACACAGTCCCTATAGCTTACCGTTGTCATTTCCAGAATACGATAAAAATGAAATTGCACGCTGCGCACTCGTTTCCGCCTTCTTCCCTCACAGTCATGGTCTGGGAGTCCACACTGTGTTAGCAGTGGTTTGCTCCTTTTGTATTGCGGAGAAATGTGGATACACATGTAGATGTACATATATCGCCATTCATCTCTTTCTCCATTAGTGGACATCAGAGTGGTTTCCAGTTTGGGGCTGTTAACGAGCAGTGCTGACGTGAGCTTATGTGTACAAGCTGCGTAGCAACACATGCTTTCACTTCTCTTGGGCAAATACCTAGGAGGGCAATTATCGTGTTGTACGGTAGGTGTATGTTTAATTGCCTAAGAAACTGCCAAACTATTTTCCAAAATGTTTGGACCATGTTTAGATAAACAGCACAGGACATTTTTGAATACTATTGCAATATGTTTTTCTGCAACTTCCAGTGCAACAAACACATTTCAGAGTATCCAGAAATTCGGGAAACAAGGGTTAAATAGTGATTATTTATTGTACTTTGTTCAGGTTAACAATTGGACCCATTGCTTCAAATGTAGAGGTACTACGCCTGAAAAAGTGTCTAGCAGTTAAAGAAAAACATATTGAGCCCAGAATTTGGAGGTATAACAAATATAATGTTTTAAAATAAGTGTATCCTATGTTTCCTGAATTTTGGGCCACCCTGAGCCTGGAAAAACGATCAGAAGGGTCATCTCAATATGTTACGCATGTTATAATGATAGCTGTGGTTTACTTGCCAGCTATAAAAGCTACATTTATTTGTTGTAGAAGATTTAGAAAATACAAATAAGAATAAAAATATAGTTCCTATTCATCATAATGCTATTTTCTCCTGTGTGTTTTGCTAGGTGCTTGTGTGTATTTAATATTAATCATATTTTTTATCTCACACTAACTTCCTAAAATATCTCCTTATTTACAAAAGCAGTACTCCCTCATAGCAAAATTTTAAAAACAAAATATTAATAATTTAAAATTAAAAATTGAAATAAGAGCCTCCTACCCAAAGTTAACAACCTGCTCTGCATCCTTCCAGACATTTTTTACACGGGTTCGGTCCTTTATATGTATATATGTGTATGAGCATTGCATTATAAAACATTTTATATAACATTGCGTTATAAAAACATGTATAAAAGATATGTTTTTGAACACATATTTTAAAAGTTATATCATTTCATATCATATTTTTAACTAGTAACAGGCATTAAATATTCTTAGAAAAAAGTTTTGAATATCTACATACTATTCCATTGTATAAGTGTGCCTTAATTTATTAAACTATTACTCAAATGTTAAAGCTCTTGGTCGAGTCTATTTGTGTGTGTGTGTATGTGTGTGTAGTAATACTGTGATAAGCATTTTTTGTCATAAAATTTGGCCACATCTCTAATTCAATGCATAGGATAGAGTCCTAGAATTTCTAGATCAAATTATATATCATATTAATAATCTTAAACAACTGTTATCAAATTGTGTCCAAAACGTTTTAACCAGTTTACCCTTCAACTGGTCAAAATTCAGTTCAACCGTTCTAAAATTTTTTAACTTTTAGAGTGAATAATCATGTCTCATTGTTGAACTAATTGACATGCTCATGATTATTACGGAGCTTAGCATTTTTTTTCATATGCTTATTGGCCATTTCTACCTTTCCTTTTGTAAATTGCTTACACTTTAATCTATTTTTTCATTAGGTTCAATCTTTTTCTTATGGAAATATAAAAGTATTTAATATATTTTTTAAATTCCCAGCATTTATAACAGTGCATCAACCATTATAAGCACTTAAGAAATGTTAAATGAAGGAATATATACAAGGGATAGTAATCATTTTTTCTATATGTTGCAAATATGTGTTCTTAGCAAACAAATAGCTTCAAATTTTGCTCACGCTTTTTTAAAATTTAAAATAGAATTCAAAATGCTATTTCTATTTTTCTTCTGTAGCTCCTTTATATTCTATGTCTGGTAAGTCTTTCCCTCATTCTTAAATCAGATAAACCTTGGCCTATATTATCTTCTCTTTCTATTTTTATAAAATACTTAAATCTTATTATCTGCAAGGGCAAACTCTGTTTCATCATTCCCATTTTTCAAAAAATTCTCAGTAATTGTCTCCAGCTTATCCTTTAGGTAAACTTTAAAATTACTTAAATCCCCCCACTACACACATACAAATACCATTTGGGTTTAGGGAGAACTGCCTTCAACCTATAAGTTACGATACTTGGGGCCTCTGTCCCTCATTCCCCTGGGATCTTTGTTGGAGTCAGTTGGAAGGGATGCCAAGGTCAGGAAGCCAATATGATATGATGCCCACAGCACCCCAGAGCTCTGCACCAGCCTCCAGGTTGCCAGGCATGCTCAAAGATGATTCATTAATTAGTAAGTATTTTTAAAAGACAGTCATCACATCCATGAGATCGGGGTCAAATAGGCACTCCCTTGTGCTTCAGGTTGGAATGTCAACTGAGAGACAGCTTTTAAAAGCACCTGGAAAATGCGTACCGAGGGCTTTAACAATGCCTGCGCTTTTGACCAGGAGACCCACATTTAGAAACTGCCAAGAAAACAGTGTAGACAAACATACGCACAAAGATGTCCTCTACTATATAAGGAAAAACTAGAATGAGATGTCTAACATCTAGGAAACCCATCTGGTAAATGCCGGTATCTAGATCTAAGAGAATTTCATGCAGTTTTCAGAAGGGATTCTTCTTACAAAATCCCAGCAAGATGTACAGCAAACAAGCCTAGGGCTGCCCACGATGCTCTGAATGGTAGATTTGGATGGGATTCTTTTTTTTCTTTCTAGTTTTTAAAATAGTTTTCCAAGTTTTGTGCCATAAACATGTATTTCCTTGATAATTTTTTTGAAACCTATTTTAAATGAGCAATTAACATGTTTAAAAATTAATATAGGCCAGGTGCGGTGGCTCACGCCTGTAATCCCAGCACTTTGGGAGGCCGAGGCAGGCGGATCATGAGGTCAGGAGATCGAGACCATCCTGGCTAAAACGGTGAAACCCCGTCTCTACTAGAAATACAAAAAAAAAATTGGCCGGGCGTGGTGGTGGGCGCCTGTAGTCCCAGCTACTCGGGAGCCTGAGGCAGGAGAATGGTGTGAACCTGGGAGGCGGAGCTTGCAGTGAGCCGAGATGGCACTACTGCACTCCAGCCTGGGCGACTGAGCGAGACTCCGTCTCAAAAAAAAAAAACATTAATGTAACTTTTTATTATAACAAATCCACACTCATAGAAAGGAAAAAAGAAAAAAAAAGGCTAAACACTGCACAAAATCTCTAAAGAAGGTAAAAATAATCTGGAATCCTACCACCTGGAGATAACCACCTCTATACATACACATACCTATATGTAGACACACATACAGAGACACATGCATGTTATTTGCAAATTGCTTCTTTTCCTCATCAATATGTCATGGACATCCTTCCACAGCAATAAAAGTCCATCGACCTCGTTCTTTCTTAATGATCCATGTGAAAATATTTCCACCCATACATCTTGTCTTATGGACGTACCATTATTTATTTAACCAATGCTCTATTGATGCACCTCGAAGTTGTTTGCAACATTTCACTTAATCATTAACATACCAATAAATGATCTGGACTGCGGGGGTCAGCCTCTGCTGTAGTGTTAATATTCTACTGTGAATTCACTATTCAGGTCAGGGCATCAGTTTCGTCCTTTGTAAGACAAGGACATGGTGATTCCTGAGGTGCCTCCAGCTGTAGTATTCTCTGATTTCCTGCAGTGGCAGCTGGTTTCTCAAGAATATGAAGTGCTCGATGTAATTTAGAGCAAACTGCACAGCTAAGAATAGGGATCCTCTCTAAAATGATACTGTGGAAGCCCTCAAATTACCGCCAGACTTCAACAGTACATATTTCCCGATCTGCAGGGTGACTGGAAGGTGGCTTCTGATGCCAACTTGGGCTACAATCATGCTGGAATGCAGCTCTGTCTTCAGTCAGGCCAGTAGCATTCAAAGAAGCACAACTGTGCAGCCATCTGCCTTTCTCCCAGTGGTCGAGTTCTCTTTTTCTACAGACTGCTCTCAGAGTTCTGCCCGTTTTCTTTACCTGCACTTTTCCTTGAACCTCAAACATACATACATATTAGGATGCCTTGAGCTCAGTGTTTGCTCTGCAGCAAATCTCTCAATAATCCACCTGCTATCAGCATCACACCCCTGACAAATGCTCCTAATGGGCCTCTTCCCAGCAAAGAGCTTTTGATGTTGCATAGCAAGCACGAGAGTGAGATTCAACCAGGCCGACTGGCTTTATCCAACCACAGTAACAACAAACCTTAACTAGGCACCTACTACGTGCCAGGCACACTTCAGTTTGCACATCACTTCATTTCTGAAGACTGGCCAGTTTCTGAAGGCAGTTAGGAAAAACCCTCGTTGAGAATTCCAGCTTTAAAAAGTGCCTCTGACTCTAGAAACCAGGTTTAGAAAAGCCAGTCCTCTGATGCATAAACCCCCGCTACAACAGTAATCGCACCTAGCAGCTTGTATCATTCACAAGCATTCACTTGCTTTGGCCCTGAAGAGCTGCTTTTACTGACTTGTGCTTTGGGGCAGACCTTCAGGAATTGAGGGATTTTGTAGGAAACAGCATGATGAAACTTGCTGTTTGTTGCTCATAAAGATGATGAGAATGTCTTTTGAGACAGTAGAGAGGGTCCTCAAGCCTCTGGGTTTGCCTCTTTGCCTTGGCCACCAGGAAGCTCAGAATCAAACCAGTGTCCCACCACCTACAACATGAACAGACCTTTTGATATGATGCATCATGTGGATAACTTTCGCATCAATTCATCTTTTCACCCGTGCTTTCCTATCACCCAGAGTTCTCTGGGTTATTTTTCATCCTGCTCCGTTTTTGTGTACTGTTGCCTCATACTTATGGTGAATGGGAAGGGAAATAAATGTTACAAGTCAGAGACAGGACAAAAGACTGGCCCCCTAGCTCCCAGCCCTTTCCCCAACCTTTGATGATTGGGCCACCTGAAGAGGGGGAGTCACTTTGATGGGCTGATCCGAGTCATCCCCAGTCACTGCAATTTCAGAACAAAGTGCACCGTGGGCCCTTTCCACATCTTCTTCAACCACCTCACCTTTTGTTCTTACCCATCAAAACAGATCTGATCTCTTCCCTGCCCACCAGGTAAAAGTGACAAGGTCAGTAACTCAAAGTCACCCTTGAAGGGCCATCTCCTATGGATCCAGAACTCTGAATTAGTAGCCCCTCAGTTTCCAAGGTGACTGAAAGGAAGCCTGAATTTAAAACCAAAACCCAAAACGTTTTCTACCATCTAAAGCCCCCACACTGCTGCAAAGCACAGGCAAGAAGTTGACATCAAGTGCACGTCTGCACCAAACTGCACAATCATCACCTTCCTTCTGGTCATTAAGCTTCGGTGCTCATCGCCTTGCTGCCTGGCCCACCCTCCCTCCGGGTCCATCCACTCTGGTGCTGCTGTGAACCCTGCCTCCTCCAGGAAGCCTTCCCTGACCCATCCATTCAGGCCTCCATTCTGTTTCCACCTATTGCTAGCTCAGCACAGTTCAGCAGGTAACTGCTTCCAATCCTGCCCTGTCCCCCCACCCCTCCCTCCTGGCTGCTGCCCTCGGCTAAAGCCACGTGGATGCCTGTTCTTGAAACACCAGCCCGGTTTCAAATGAGATCACAGAAAGCTACCTGCTTGGCTACACACATTTCCTTTTTAACGAAAGTTTAGCCAAAGCTGTTATTAAGACCTGACCTTAGGCAAGAAGTGATGGTAAATTCCCCATGCTGCAGCATCTTGTAAATGGTTCAAATTAGGATAAACCCCAACACCCAGCCCAGCATCACAAAACAACAGTTCAAAAGAAACGCCCCTCCATACAATGTGTCTCAATGTTTGCTGCGCTTGTACCCCCCGACCTTGAGTTTTAGTTACCTCGTCTCCTGTCAATTTCTTATCCAGTGGAATGTAGGTAATCACGGTGCCCAGCTCACATTACTAAGTAGTTGTTTCTTTCCCTGCTCTGTGTTTCAGTTTCCTCATCTCACTGGGTTGTTTTGAGTCTACGTGAGCTAAGGCATGAAAAGTGCTTAGAATGGGGCCAGCAATCTTCAAATGCCGGGGATTAATAGTGATACAATTATCAAATCATTGTGACAATCTTAGCACAGTGCCTGGCATTCAGTAGGCACTTGATAAACCCTAGCTGCTGATGCTGTGTGCTCCTTACTAACTTCTAAGATTTCAAAGCCCTTTACATGTATTTTTCACACATGGACATAGCACGTTCAACTGAATTCTGTGTTCTTTGTACAACTACACAGTTTCACCACTGTGGGAAGAGGACACTTTTCTTATTTTGTAATGAAACAATGATTTGGGTGGCACATCATAAGTTTAGTTTGCTTTTCTTTGTTTTCCTTTTAAAAATTTAATTTAATTTAATTTAATTTTGAAACAGGGCATCACTCTGTCTCCCAGGCTGGAGTCTAGTGGTGTGATCATGGCTCACTACAACCTCTGCCTCCTGGGTTAAGGTGATCCTCCCATCCTCAGCTTCCCGAGGAGCTGGAACTACAGGCACGCACCACCATGCCTGGCTGTTTTTTGTACTTTTTTGTATAAGTGGGGTTTTGTCATGTTGCCCAGGCTGATCTGGAACTCCGGGGCTCAAGCAATCTGCCTGCCTCGGCCTCCCAAAGTGCTGGGATTACAGGTGTGAGCCACTGCACCAGGCCTGTTTTCCCTGTTAAAGTAAATGGATTGATTGATTATCTCCCCCTTGGCTCCTCCTCATTTTAAAATGGCATGAATGAAACAACGTCCACCACAGAAGTCCACAGCCTACAGCCCCACTCTTTGTCTGCCACTAACCACTGTGTCCTGGCCCTGGCTCCCTCTGCTCCAGCTCCAAGTGACTCTGTTCCCCTCCCATTTCCTTCCCCTTCCAGTTTCCTCTGTGGCCTCACAGGGTTGTGTCTCGTGCCAGCTCACCCGTCTTTTCTGGGCTGCTCCATCAACCCCTGCTCCCCAAAGTCTGTCATTTTTAATGGCTGTTTAATCTGAGTGGCTTTTCAGTCCTTTCCTTAGTTATGATTTCAATGGCATATGGGTTTTCTACCCAACAGATAAGTTCACGGTGGACATTTTAAGTGCACAACTCTTTCCCCTTTAAATTGTCTCCTTAAAGTTAGGACATTTAAAACAAGAAACGTCATCACATTTTTTTTCCTGGTTTAAATGTAATATACAATGAAAGGAGACTGGAGTATGCTATCCGCAAATATGCCACTTTGGCATAAAGATTAATTTGAGCTGAAATCAATAAGCTCTCTGCCCTCCCCCTTTCTGAAAGTAGGGATCTGTGACTCATGCCTGTAATCCCAGCACTTTGGGAGGCTGAGGCGAGAGGATCACTTAAGTCTAGGAGTTCAAGACTAGTCAAGGCAACACAGGGAGACCCCATCTATACAAAAAGTTAAAAAAATTAGCCGAGCCTGATGGTGCACGCCTGTGGTCCCAGCTACTCAAGAGGTTGAAGTGGGAGGATCGTTTGAGCCCAGGAGTTGGAGAGGTGGAGGTTGAGTGAGCTGTGGTCACACCCTGCACTCCAGCCTGGGCGACAGAGCGAGACCTTCTCTAAAAAAAAAAGAAAAGTTTTCTTTGTAAAAGTAACATCAAATTCCATTTGTGAAGGTATCTCTTTCTCATACCAAGAAGAGGAGGACAACTCTTAATCACAGGTGATGTGGACCACTTTTATTAGGCAGCTTGAGTTTGCATAACAAATCTTACTCAATAACCCTTATTAAATAACCCTAACCTTCCATTAGCTCCCCCCATATATTTACCTTCCAACAATTTACTGCCCTTAGAAGTCATAACCTCCTTTTTTCTTAGTCTAGTTGCTTCTCCAAGATTTACTGCCTTTTGTTAAAATAGTATATAACCCCTTCTTTGGGTTTTCACTTCTTGCCTGTGAAACCCTCACTTGCATGTGAAATATTTTCTCCTGTTCGATCGTCTTTTATCAGTTTGATTCTCAGGCCCAAGTCACTGAACCTAAGAGGGTAGAGGAAAAGTCATTGTTGTTGCTGTTATTTTATCTCTTCTACATAGTCGTATGTGACATTTTAGAAAATCCACAAATGTCTAAAGGAAAACTTTAATCACTCATAAATAGCCTACCTACCCCTGAGACAATGAAGCTCCCATCGAGGCACCTTTTATTCTAGCCTCCCACCCCCTTCTGCACAGACACAGAGGAAGTGTGAGCTGATAGAACAGCACAGAGAGCAGGGGCCTGGAGGTGCAAAGACCCTGGCTACTTCACCTCCGAGCCATGCAACCTTGGGCAATCATTGAACCTTCCTCAGCCTTGTTTCCTCATCTGTGAAATGGGGAGAAGATGAGGATCTGCCTCACAAGGTTGCTGGAGGACTCTAAGACACAGCAAGGGCTGGCTACACAACTGGCATGTGGTCAGTGCCCACTGGGTCATAACTACTTAAATATAAACTGTCAGTACAGAAATATCAGTAATCGATATTTTATAAAATAGAATTATAATATATTTAAACATGACATATTTAACATTTTATACATTAAAAATGTAAAGTTATAAATTACAAATTAAAATATATAGGCCAAGGTGAGAGGATCCCTTGAAGCTAGGAGTTTGAGACCAGCCTGAGCAAAAAAAAAAAAAAAGGAAAAAAATAATAAAATATATGATGTATCAGTGATTACACTGTAAACTACACAGGCAGCTTTGCTAGCTGCACTTTATACGCTATCAATAGCGTTTCCCATCATGACAAGCTGCTACATCATTTTTAATGGCTGCCGAGGCCTCATTTCACAGTGTCTTTGATTTTTAACAGGACCAGCTGCTAATTTGGGTGCCACAACAGCACAGCTAGGATAGGAGAATCATTGAGATTCCCTGTTCCAAAAAAGCCATCTCCAGCCCACACTCCCTTCGGCTTCATTAATGCCTCTGTAGAAGTGGCTTCCTGAGCACTTGGCCTTTGATTTGTAATCACCAGCTAACACCAACAAACCAGCTCTGGAGGAATCAAACAGGGAGCATTTCAACTCCAAGTGCCTGGACAGAACTGTTGCATTCTCTCCCAGGCCCTGCAGGCACTTGCACTTGCCATTTTCTGGGGCTTGGGAAGGAATCCAGAAAAGTGAGAGGCTTTTATACTCCGAGCAGGTCACACTGAAACCACCGGATCCCTGGAGCCTGGGCTCGAATCCCAGGGAGCTTTCCCTTCTCCTTCGGGCACTTGAAACATACTTAGCAGGTACGAGGGCAGGTGTCCCACCCCATTCCACAGGTTTGGACACACAAGTTCAGAAAGGAGGAGAGCCTGGGCCAGTGTCACATGGACAGCAACAGGGCCTGGGTCCCTCCAGGTCTGGCTGAGTCCCTGTCCAGTGCCCTCCCCCACCCATGTTCCTTCCCAGGAAAGATGAGCATCCTCTTGAGACAGGAGCTCAGAGCAGCTGATGGCTGGAGGTCAAGGGTACAGGACTCCCCGTCACACTCACACTTCCCTTCCTGACCAGGGACCCACCCGGAGGCTAGACAGCCCAACACCAGCACAGGCCAACCTGTACCCCATGCTGGGCTGTTCATCGTCTTGGGGTAGCTCCGGGCAGGTCCTCGTCTGCAGTTCCCACCCAGCCCTGCCTCTCTGTAGCAGGCCTTCCAAACCAAGGGGGACAAGGCAAGCTCTGACCTTGCCATCCCGCCACAACCACAGTGAGCATGGACCCACAGATGGGAGCTCCCGCCTTGCCCCTATCTCCCAACCATGGCCTGAACTCTGCACCCTGGAGCAGTCCTGCCCTGGGGGCTGGAGACCTGGGGCAGCAGGTGGAGAAAGTGGATGTCCTAGCACTGCTATGAGCAATCAGTCCCCAGAACAGCCTGCGCTGTCTTCCCAACACTGTGGAAGAGAGAACGGAGAGCAGAAAACACAGTCTATATGCCTGGGAGCGGCTTGTTTCTGGGTCTAGTCTCTCAGCATCTGGGAGCTTTCTTTAATTAACACTGAAGAGCAGTGTTCAGTGCATTCCTGGCTCTCCTACCTGGGGGAATCGGGTTAAGCCCAAACCACACATCATGGTCCTCTTTCCCGCTGCAGGAAGTGAGCCCCTGTCTCTTGAGAGACAGTGAGCCACTATTCAATTTAAATTGATTTCCTGGCCTCAGCAGCCTCAGAAAGTTCTTCGTGGCTGGTGGCTGCCCCTCTGTGGGAAAGCTGCCATAGCAAAAGGATAGGAATTCTCAAAAGCAAATGGGGCCAGGTGTGGTGGCGCATGCCTATAATCCCAGCCCTTTGGGAGGCTAAGGCAGGTGGATTGCTTGAGCCCAGGAGTTTGAGATCAGCCTGAGCAACATGATGAAACCCCGTCTCCATTTTAAAAATACAAAAATTAGCCAGGCGTGGTGGTGTGCACCTGTAGTCCCAGCTACCTGGGAGGCTGAGGTGGGAGGATCCCTTGAGCCTGGGAGGCCGAGGTTGCAGTGAGCAGAGATCGTGCCACTGCACTCCACTCTGGGTAACAGAGCAACAAGACCTTCTCTCAAAACAAAACAAAAACAAAAACAAAAACAAAAACAAAACAAACCAACCAAAAAAAAGCAAATGGGAAAAAAAAATGGGTGCTCAGACTTGTAGCTGAAGCCAAGGGTTATCAGGGACCATGGGTGGGTTTGGAATTGAGTTGACGGGGTTCGAGTCTGGCTCTGAAACTTTGTGGCAGGTTAAACAGCAAGGAATTTCAGCTTTCGAGTGGGGACAGTAATAATCCTCAGAACTCAGTTTGTCCAGCTGCAAAACGGCACAATAATAGGAAGGGAACCTGGTGGCAAAACTAAAAACAACCAAAATGTCCAGCAACTGGTGAATGGAAAAACAAAAACAGTATATCCATGCAATTAAATACCCAGCAGGGGAAAAGAACACACATGCCTACCTGCTACAGCATGGATGGACCTCAAAGACAGTATGTGGATGGACCTCAAAGACAGTATGCGAAGTAAAAAAAGCCCCACACGAAAGACCACATATTGCATAATTCCATTTATCTGAAGGCAAAACTACAAAGACATGAAGTAGATTGGTGGTCACCTTAGTCTGGGGTAGAAGTGAAGAGTGACTGTAGATGGGTACCAGGGGATCTTTTTACAGTGATAGAAACATTATAAAATTGGGCAGGGCGAAGTGGCTCACGCCTGTAATCCCAGCTCGTTGGGAGGCTAAGGTGGGTGGATCACCTGAGGTCAGGAGTTCGAGACCAGCCTGGCCAACATAGTGAAACCCCATCTCTACTAAAAATACAAAAATCAGCCAGGCGTGGTGGCACTCGCCTGTGATCCCAGCTACTCAGGAGGCTGAGGCATGAGAATCGCTTGAACCCAGGAGACAGAGGTTGCAGTGAGCCACGATTGTACCACTGCACTCCAGCCCAGGCAACAGAGCTGACTCTGTCTCAAAAAAACAAGAAAAAAAATTATAAAATTGGACTGTGGTTGCACAGCTTCATAACGTTACTAAACAGAATTAAACTTTTAGTTTCAACCGAAACAAGTGAAGTCACCTGCAGTCCCATCTACTTGGGAGGCCAAGGTGAGAAGATCACTTGAGATCAGAAGTCTGAGTCCAGCCTGGGCAACACAGTGTGGCCCCATTTCTTTTTAAAAAGTGAATTTTACAGTATATAAATAATACTTCAACAAAGCTGTTTTTAAAAAGTGGCTGGCACATAGTGTAAGGATCAGTTCAGTTACCATATAGGAGAGTGTTTTTGAAAATTGTCGTGTGCTATGGAGAGGCCAGCCCTAGTGATTCATAAGGCTATAGTGGAGAGTGGGTGTGACCACACTACCAGAACTGGAATTAACACGGAACTCCAGAACTTACTAGCTGGGACCGTGGGCAAGTTCCCTAACGACTCTGGGCCTCTGCCTCTTCATCTCTACCATGGAGATGGTAACAGTTTCAGCCTCATGGGGCTGACGTGAAGATTAAATGAGTTAACATGAGCAAGCCGCTGAGGACAGCCTTGCACATGGTCACGCACTGAGTAAACGGCAGCTCTTGTTCTCATCCTCATCCTCACTCTTCTATCCCAGCAGCGCAGTGGGGGCCCCCAAGATCAAGAGCAGGGCTAGAGACACGTTCTGTTCATCACAGTGTCCCTTCTGAGGTTCACGCCATTCGTCACAGTTCCTTGGGCTTCGGATTAGATGTGGTCATCTGTCCTGAACCTCCTCACGGCCCCACAGGCCCAGAGCTGGGCTCAGCCCATCATGGGGCTGCTTCCTGTTCCCCAAACACTGGCCACAATGTGAGGTCAGCCCAAAGGCGTAGGTGAGGAAGAGTGGGGTCCCTGGGACAGGAAGACAGGGTGACAGGAGTGGGCCAGCTCCAAGGTCAGGGAGAAGCCACAGGCTGAGCATCTCAGAGCCCCCACTGCCTAGTACAAAGAAGCATAAGAAGGCTGGCTCTCTCTCATTGAGCCCTATATCGTCCCCTGCATTAGAGCCAAGAAAACTCAGCCTCCAAGACACGGAACATATGTTCCTGGGTCAGAAGCAGCAGTCAAACCTGGTCTATTTATGCCGAAGCCCAAGTGCAGGTGCCCAGAGGAGGTATGTTAAGGTGGGAGGTATGTTAAGGTAGGGCAGGATGCTGGGGATAAATGAGGAAGGGAGGGAATGGGGGCTCAGCTCTACCTCCGCCCCCACCACACATACACTGGGCTTACCTCTCCTCTCAACAAACACACTCTAGATAACACTTCTTCCAAGGGCATTTGTGAAAATGCAGATTCCTGGGCCCCGCTCCGAACCAACTGAGTGGAACCTCTGGCCTAGAAACAGGAAACCTGCATTTTTTAAGTGTCCCCCCGGTAATTCTTAAGCAATTTTAAGCCGGGCGCAGTGGCTCATGCCTGTAATCCCAGCACTTTGGGAGGCCGAGGCAGGTGGATAGCTTGAGCCCAAGAGTTCGAGACCACCCTGGCCAACATAGTGAGAACCCCCCCCATCTCTATTTAAACAAAAAAAAAAAAAAAGAAATTTGAGAACAACTGCCCCCAAATAAGGTGGGAAAATAGCTGCAAAAATAGAAAAAGTTCCATCAGAAGAGATCATCAGTTTATCCTGTCAAAGAATCACAAAAAATGAGAAGGCCCCAGCCTGCCACAAAGGCTTTTGGCATTTATCATTGTGAACAAATGGGGATTTTTAAATTTTGAGATCTCAAAGTGTGTTGATGAGCAAAAGCCTCACACTGAATTCTCACAGCAACGTGGTGGCCTCACACCTGTCCCCATATACAGAGGGAGAAACTGAGGCCTGGAGAAGGGAAGGCCCAGAGCCGCCTACATGAAGCTGGTCACTACACCATTGCCTGCAAGTTCAGGTCGATGCAGACCTCAGAGCTCCATCCTGAAGCCCTCAAAGGTGCTTTTCTTCATCTAGTCAATGCTCCACTGCACCTAGCCATGACCAAAGTGTAAATCCCAAACCGGGGGCCACCCGGTGACACTCATTTGTCAGCAGGTGCTGCCCCAAGTGACCAGCCAGATGGATTGATGACTGTGACCTTATGCCTGCAGGGCCCTTAATGGTTTACAAAGGGCTTTTCCAGCACTGCCCGATTTGCTCACAATGATAATTAGTCATCACAGTAACAAATGGGTCTGCAAATGAGGATCAGACCCAGATAGGGGGCTGAGCTCTGGCGCACTGCCTGGAACCCTGGTGCTCAACCCTACTGGAGCTGCAGAAACTGCTGAGGTCTGTGCCTACCCCAGAATCCTGACTTAGCCTGGAGTGCTGCCTGCACAAAAGGATTTCTTATTTGAAGCTCCCCAGGGGATGCTGAACAGCCCCAAAGGAAGCCAGGCTGGATTTCAGGCTCCTCTGCCATGGAGCTGCAGCTTGGTTAGGGTCCGGGTGCTTCTCCCTGGATTACCTGGAGAACACCCATCGCCCCGTGTCCCTGGCAGGCTCACCGGCTCAGCCTTCCTTGACCCCCAGCCCCCTGGCTGTACCTTACCAGCCCCTGCAGTTTCTGGGAAACAGGTCTTACCCAGATCCCAGAGTGCGCCTCAGCCCACCTGTCACCTTCCCACTCTAGAAACTCAACTCCAAACCCACCTCCTCCATGAAACAAGCGAGGAGTCACAAACATCCCCAGTGCCACCCCTCTGAGTTCCACAGGTCTGGCTCGGGCACCAGCATCTCAAGCATGTGGGCCGAGGCCCGGCTTCCTGCCCTGGGAGCTGGTCAGGCCATCGCTCATCCTCAGGGAGGTGTCAGTGCTGGTAGAGGCTGCAGATTGCCTCAAATGTTTTAGAATGTGACGTTTCCCCCAGGGGCCCAAGGTTAATCGATTCCAAGCACTCAACAGCACTAAGAGTGCATTCTGTCAGTGCATCCTCAAACCAAGGCTATGAAGCAGCTGTTGTTACTACCTCCATTTCACAGGCATGGAAAATGACGCTCAGAGAGGTTAAGTAACTCAGGCGGGTAAGTGGCAGGGCCAGGATTCGAACTCAAGTCAGACGGACACCACAGTCCACGCTCCTTTTTACAGCCACACTGCTCCACCCACCTTGCCGTCCTTCTCACAAGAAGACACAGGAGGAAAGAGTCTCAGATCAGGAGTTGGAGCTGCACAGCCGTGCACTAGGCGTGTTGCCTCAGGAGGCCAGGAAAACGGCTGAGTCCCGCCTATGGTTTGGGCTGAGGCCCATAGTGTGGCCTGTGATTTATCCCCCAAGCAGGACACTTTGAAGAGTAAAAGAGGCTTTTAAGCTATTAATAATGATGATAGGACAGTGTTGGTCAGGACTATCCCAGGCAAGCAGGATATGGGGTCACCCAACATGGAGTTGAAGTTAGCTAAACTCTCGGAACCTCGATCTCCTTATATTTAAAGTGAAGATATCATGAACACCCACTAAAATAATTTGTGAGACCACACTAAACTATAAAACCTTACATCCAAATGTAGGTGTTTTGTTTTGTTTTTTAATTTACAACAACAAACAAGACTGGGTGAACTCATTCATGGTCTAACTTGACCTTGGGCAAGTTATTTTCTTTTTTTTTTTTTTTTTTGAGACGGAGTCTCGCTCTGTCACCCAGGCTGGAGTGTAGTAGCGCGATCTCGGCTCACTGCAAGCTCCGCCTCCCGGGTTCACGCCATTCTCCTGCCTCAGCCTCCCAAGTAGCTGGGACTATAGGCGCCCGCCACCACCATGCCTGGCTAATTTTTTTTGCATTTTTAGTAGAGACGGGGTTTCACCGTGTTAGCCAGGATGGTCTCGATCTCCTGACCTCGTGATCTGCCCGCCTCGGCCTCCCAAAGTGCTGGGATTACAGGCGTGAGCCACTGCGCCCAGCCGGGCAAGTTACTTTCATGCTCAGGACCTCAGCAAAGTAACTGGTGGTGTGATGAAGCGGTCTGCCCGCATTCGAGTTGTAAACTGACAGCAGATGGGCCACATTTTCCCTATATGACAAGTTTTGTTCAGTCAGTAGAGTGTTGACGTTCTTGAATTTGAATGCCACGGCCCTGCCACACCCTGTTGGCTTGTACCTGGCCTGGCCTGATCACAGGGTATAGACATCTGCCTGACCCCTGTAGGTGCCTAGGTTTGCAGCCCCTGGAATAGACACATTCGAAAGCCCCTTCTCATCCTGACATCCTAGGAGTCTTCCTAGCAGTGATAAATATCCTGACTGAAGGTGTATAGGTAGATTAGTTGCAACGAATGTTCCACATTAACCTCTTAGATGAGTAACGTTCAACATTAATCAAAACACAAGAAAATCTCCTACGCAATACCAAAGTCTTAATTCAACAGTCAGTCAGGAGAAATAGAGTTGCAGAATCAAAGGGTCGTCACAGACGGGTGCAGTGGCTCATGCCTGCAATCCGAGCACTTTGGGAGGCTGAGGCGGGAGGATTGCTTCAGCCAAGGAGTTCGAGGCCAGCCTGGGCAACATAGTGAGACCCTTTCTTCTAATAAAAGAAAAAAGAAAGAAAGAAAGAATAAAAGACACTCAGTCGGGGTTTTGGTTTTCCACAAGTTGAGGTTGCCAACCTCATCAGATTAACCTCGAACCCTGACAACTAAGGAAAGAGAGTGGAGGAAGCAAAGAGCCTCTGCCACCTGTGTGAGCCTCAGATTCCTCCTCCATAAACCCGAGAGACTGATGTGTACCTGGCTGCATTGAGAGGGCTTCGTGAGCTCCACCGGGCACAGAGTCCAGAAGGCAGAAATGCTCAGTAAACAGAGCCCTACCATCCACTCTGCTCTCGTCCACCGCAGTAGGCAGCCTTAAAATGGGGTCACTCTGCATAAAGAACAAATACTTGTCAGCAGCTCCACCCTGCCATCTTTCTTGTGCTCAGCTTCTTGGAGAGGCAATGTGGTACGCTTTGAAGGAGCACTACATTTGGAGTTTTGATGACTTGCATTTGAATCTTGGCTGTGCCTTTCGTGGCAGTGCATCCTCCGATGACCTCCTTGACCTTTCTGGGTCTGTTTGTACATCTGCTAAAAGGGGATCATGATGACCTCTGCCCTGCCCACCTCACAGATCCTCATCCTATCCATTGATAACCCCACCTGTGAGATCCTGTAGTAGCTGATGTACATGTTAACCGTCATTATCAGTTGAGAAACTTCTCAACTAGGACCAAGCCCTTCACATCTACTCCTGTTTCTGCCACTGAAGCAAATTTAAAAATAATATATATATATATATATATATATATATATATATCACCTTGGACCTTTTATTTTCTAGCAAAGACTATCCATAGTTATTATCTACACAGGGTGGCTGGTCCCAGGGGTGTGATTCCCATTTGGGGTAATAAGTAAATGCTCTTCGTAGCAACTGCATATGAGGTGAACAAATACAGCATGCCAATAGCAGGACCCTATCGACAGATGAAGCCAGGATTCCAGCACTTACTCCCAGAGCCAGTTCTTCATTATTCAAGATACAAGATCAAGGCTGGGTCCAGGTTCTGTTGAGCCTGAAGCCTATACAATTTGGGGGTCCCTCTTTAAAAAATATGATAATACACAAATAAAATTAGATAAAGGGTGCCTGTAATCCTAGCACTTTGGGAGGCCAAGGCGGGTGAATCACTTGAGGTCAGGAGTTTTAGACCAGCCTGGCCAACATGGTGAAATCCTGTCTCTACTAAAAATACAAAAATAAGCCAGACATGGTGGTAGACGCCTATAATTCCAGCTATTCAGGAGGCTGAGGCACAAGAATCTCTTGAACCCGGGAGGCGGAGGTTGCAATGAGCCAAGACCATATCACTGCACTCCAGCCTGGGCGACAGAGCTAGACTCCATCTCAAAAAAAAAAAAAAAAGATAAATGGCCTTGGGAGGGTCCTAAGACTGACCTTCTCCAGCCTTGTGGTCAGTCTGTCTGGACCTGTCTGCACATCATCCCTTTAATTATTTCCCAAAAGCTCTACATCACAAACGCATTATTGAAGATGAAGAAACGGGGCTCAGAGAGGTAGAGAAATTTGTCCAACCCAGTTGTCCAGGAAAGACCAGGCACAGTGGACTCCAAATCCCATATTCTTCCAGCCACAACATGCATTTCTTGAATAAATGCTAAAAGATGTGGTGGGTAATTGGTATTGATGAATGGAACACAAATTTGGGGCAAGTTTCAGGTTCACCCTATCCACACCCTACCCGACTCCCACCAGAACTCCTGAATATCACAAACATCCTTCCAGGACCCCACACACAAAAAGTCCCAGGTCATAACCATATTAGAGTAATGGAAAATGAGAAAATGGAAAAAACCTCCATCATTCCCAGCAAAGACTCAACAGGGCCCTCATGAAGCTCCACCTTGTTCCCACTGAGGCAGCTTCCGGCAAGTGCCTGTTTGTACAACCAGCGAGAAACACAGCTCTTGCTGATCTTAATTCTTACCCCCACTCGTTCAGTTCTCTTATGATGACAGGCACCTCAATTCAGTTTCGCAGCATCCCAAAACGTGCCGGAGTAGGCTGGGTGAGACTCTCGGGGCTCAAAGTCTATCATTACATCTTGGTTGCGACCACAGAGGGTTTTTTTTTTCTTTTACACACCAGCTCAAGGGCAGAAGAATTAGTCAGGGCACAGATCTTCCGGATCGCTACTGTATGGGGACCATAACATCACTGTAAGGCCCCTGTGCTGAGCCACAAACCCCACTTGGAACAAAGAAAACTCCCAGGTACTTTACCAGACACCAATTGCGCCATCCTGTTTGGGACACAGTCATTTGGCACTCCAGGTTCTCAACCCATAGTAATAACGCCTCATGCTTTTGAAACTGAAAAATGCATCCAAAAAAATCTCAGTGACACATCATGACTCATGTCCCATCCCCACCCCCACTCCCACCTCCCTCCCGCCCCAACCCAGGGAGGGGGGCTCGTCCTTTTCATTCACCCCTGATGTGAAACCAGGTTGGTCAGTGCCTGTCAATTTCACTTCCTGTTTCCTTGCTTCCATCAGAAAGCAGAGCTGTGAGGAGGGATAGATATTATGCTGTGGTGCAGCCAGACAAGCCCCACCTTGTTGTGCCTCCAGAAGAAGCACATTCTTGGCCTGGGTGGTAACAATAACATCTGGATGGAAATATCAAGTGGTATCAGGCTTCCAGACCACCACTCATGAAAGGTGCATCCACTCAGTAAGCCTCTATGGAGGCCTCTTCTGGGCCAAGTGTTTGTTCGAAGTTGTGTATGGACAGAAAGATATTCCTCCTCTCAAGGTGCCCACAGTCCAGTGCATACTGAGAAGCCAACAGATAATCAATGCAGTGAGATGGCTGTGGGGATTGGGGTGTTACAGAATTGGGGTGGGGTGGGGACAGCCTGCTTTCAAGGAGTCTAGGCAGGCATCTCAGAGGTGACAGCCAAGACTAGATGGAGGACAATAATAAGGATGATGACGATGATGACACTGATGAACAATATGTCCAGCGTTTTCTAACACTTTGCATTTGTTAACTCACGTATTCTTCCCAGTCACCCTTATTCCCACTTTACAGAGGAGGGAACTGAGGCATCAGGATGGTGAGTAACTGGCCCAAAGTCACATAGCTGTTACAAGCACTATATGAGGACAAGCTGACCTGCCAAAGACAGCGTAGGGATCAGGACGGAGAAAGTCACAGAGAGGAAAGGGCATGGCATTTATGGAGAGCTGCCAACATCTTGGGGCCACACAGCAAAGGGCAAAAGTGGTCCCAACATGTGGGTGTGTGGCCCACAGACACGCTTTGTTGATGGCCCATATAGTGTTTTAAGATATATATATAAACCAACGCTTGAAAATTAGGCTATTTCATATAAAAACCCAGATTCCCAAAATTATGTTGAACAATCAGGATCTGGAAACATGGAGGCCATATTCTTCCATGGCAATTATCAGAGTTGGGTTGGTTCTCTTTAGATGGGGTGTAGCCTTCACCCTGTTTCCCTACAGCCACTTCCACTGCCTGATGTCCCCTTCATCCAGTCCCATTAATCCACCAACGTGACCTGCCTGGTGTGTGTGAGACAGGGCAGAGTCAGGGCACAGAGCTACAGAACTTGGACTGAAGCGTTTCCAGTAAGAGGAGGGCAGTGGTGATGCAGCCAGACTCCTGCTGCGTGGAGATGAGTCCAGCAGCTCCCTGGAAGAGGGACTGCATGGAGCATAAGACTGCAGCAGGGAAGAGGAGGAGAGGATAAAGTACTGTTCATGCAGGATCAGAACCGGGGCAAGTGTGAAGAGGCCCCTCTACTGAACTTCTATGGAGGTTGATTTTACCGGAAATCTTTTCTCTATTTTCTCCCTGGGGCTCAGGATATAAGCTATACTTAGCAAGCAGTACTTTTTCATATGGAAGACTAAGATTCGCAGAGACCCTGCCAAGGCAACTTACATAGAGCCAAAGGAGAAAAATTAGGCAGATGCTCTCGGGGGAGTTAATTTTAAGGCATTACAGCATTTAATACACAGATTCCACTTCAGTGTTAAACCAAACCAGTCGCAGAGGCTTAAAAAACAGTGGCCAGGTCAACCACTTCACTTTACCCCCAGCCCCCAAAACCTCTCCTGCCCACCATGTTTTCAACTTGAAGCCACACTGAACCATGGAGCACTGTTAGGAAGGCTGGAGGTGGGCAGAGGGGACAGCCCGAGATCATGTGCCACGAGAAGCTTCCCTCCAGTTGGGGAGATGGGGCCAAGCCCCATGGACCACGAGTGAGAAAGACACATCATGTTTCCATTTCACGTGTGCCATTCACGTGCTTAGTTCTGGGATGCTGCAGAGAAGCAGCAGTTACAGACCTGCTGATGGTGTGGTCAGGAAAGAAGCAGGAAAAGGGTGGGGTGCGGTGGTGGCTCACGCCTGTAATCCCAGCACTTTGGGAGGCCGAGGCAGGCGGGTCACCTGAGGTCAGGAGTTCAAGACCACCTGGCCAACATGGTGAAACCCTGTCTCTACAAAAATAAAAAATTAGCTAGGCATGATGGCGGGCGCCTGTAGTCCCAGCTACTCGGGAGGCTGAGTCAAGAGAATTGGTTGAATCCGGGAGGCGAAGGTTGCAGTGAGCCGAGATCACGCCACTGCACTCTAGCCTGGGCAACTGATCGAGACTCTGTCTCAAAAAAAAAAAAAAAAAAAGCAGGAAAGTAATTTGACAACTAGGAGATCTATGAAAACACTTCACTCAGCTGTGGAAAGGTCTTGGGTGTTAGGGTCACATTTGACAATTCTGCCTGTTTGCTGTGTGGCACTGATGCCTGGCTGAGCTTCTCTGTGTCTGTCTCCTCATCTTTTAAATGAGAGCGCTTTGTACACTGGGAAGTGACCTGTGGATGTGAGAGGCCCTGTTGCTATGTGTCCTCTTCATCATTGCTTGCCTATTTTACTATTTTTTTTTTTGAGACGGAGTCTCGTTCTATTGCCCAAGCTAGAGTACAGTGGCGTGATCTCTGCTCACTGCAACATTCGCCTCCCAGGTTCAAGTGATTCTCCAGCCTCAGCCTCCTGAGTAGCTGGGACTATAGGCACGTGCCACCACATCCAGTCAATTTTTGTAGTTTTAGTAGAGACAGGGTTTTACCATGTTGGCTAGGCTGGCCTCAAACTCCTGACTTCAGGTGATCTGCCTGCCTCGGCCTCCCAAAGTGCTGGGATTACAGGTGTGAGCCACCGCCCCTGGCCACTTGCCTGTTTTTCAATCCAGGGCTGGTCCCCCGGCTGGAAGTCTGCAGAGAGGGTCAAGCCCTCCATCTTTCCTTCTCTCCCTTCCCAAAGTTTCCCAGCTCTGCTGCTATCCCAGGACCCTTTCTTAGGCTATAAAATCCACACGAAGGTGCTATTCAAAAAGATTCCCGCATTTCCTACTTTGAAAGGGCACCCTAAGGAGTGACTAACAGTGATATTTCAGGAGGCACTGGGTGGTCGTGTCTTGAGCGCTCAGATTCTACCCCATGAGCATCTACATTCAATCAAGCCAGAGACCAAGATAAAAGCTAAAAAACCCAACCAAGTTTCCAGGTTTTCATAGTGGTTGGCTCCATGTAGACTGGAATTAGCAAACAGGTTTCAATCCATGTACCAGATCTGATGGTATGAAACACTGATTATGGCCGGACACTGTGGCTCATACCTGTAATCCCAGTACTTTGGGAGGCCAAGGCAGGAGAACTGCTTGAGCCCAGGAGTTTGAGACCAACCTGGGCAACATAGCGAGACCCCGTCTCTACAAAAAAAAAATAATAATAATAATAATTAGCTGGACATGGTGGTGTGTGCCTGGGGTGCCAACTACTCGGGAGGATGAGGTGGGAAGATCACTTGAGCCTGGAAGGTTCAGACTGCAGTGAGCTATTATTGTGCCACTGCACTCCAGCCGGAGCAACAGAGTGAGAACTTGTCTCGAAAAAAAAAAAAAAAAAGAAAGCAAGAAAGAAAAGAAAAAGAAAAAGAAACACCGATTATGCAGAGAATCAGTCTGAGCCGCATCTGAACTCAGCAGACACGCATACTATGATGGAGTAGAGATGCTGTCGGGAGCACACAGAGCAGTCATATGCGTGTTGCATATTTGTTACTGTGTAGACAAAACACCTAGGCCAGGGTTGTCCAAGCTTTTGGCTTCCGTGGGCCACACTGGGAGAATTATCTTGGGCCACACATGAAATACACTGACACGGCAGGGCGTGGTGGCTCATGCTTGTAATCCCAGCACTTTGGGAGGCCGAAGCGGGCGGATCACCTGAGGTCAGGAGTTCAACACCAGCCTGGCCAACATGCAGCCTGGCCGTCTCAACTGAAAATACAAAAAGTAGCTGGGCGTGATGGCTGGCGCCTGTAATCCCAGCTACTCGGGAGGCTGAGGCTGGAGAATCCCTTGAACCCGGGAGGCAGAGTTTGCAGTGAGCTGAGATCACGCCACTGCACTCCAGTCTGGCGACAAGAGTGAGATTCCATCTCAAAACAAAACAAAACAAAAAGAAAAGAAAAAAGAAATATACTGACACTAACGATGGCTGATAAGCTAAAAAATTCACACACAAAAAAATCTCATAATGTTTTAAGAAAGTTTACAAATTTGTGTTGGGCCGCACTCAAAGCCGTCCTCGGATGCGGTTTGGACAAACTTGACCTAGACATTCTGCCTCTCTTCACTTGGGCCCCCCCCAGGTGTCTGGCCTGCGTAGACCAGCCCCAGTGCACGCAGCTGGAAGGTGCAGTGTCTGTCGGAGGCACCCGTTTCCCCACCAAGGGCCTCATGTTCGCATGCCCACTCCACGTTCACTCCATCATCCATCTCACTCCGTTTTCTATTGAAAGCACCCTGTCACCTTTCACGTTTCCAACTCAGGAAACAGCAACCACGGAACAGAAGAAAAATCAAGATCCCATTTGCCTTGATGGATTCATTTCGATACAACTTCACTCAAGAGCTCGCCGCTTCCTGATTTCACATTTCACCATCAAAGACGAGGGCCGGGGCAGAGCTGGGGGATGTGGCCCAATCGGCAACATGCGTGGCTGAGCAACAGGTTTCTGCCAGGAGAGGCAACTCTGGGACCGCAGCTTCGGGATCCATCGGCCCATCCCAACAGCTAACAGAGGCAGAACATTCTGGAACATCGCCCACCTGTCCCATCCTACAGGCTCCCAAGCCAACTGTGGCAAAGGTGAACCAAAGCCCTGAGAGAACTCGAAGTGAGACAAAGCCAGGCTCTCTGTGCTGAGGGAAGCAAGGCCCAGAGAGGGCAGTGGTGTGGCCACTGTCACACAGCGGGGCTCTGGGTCCAGTCCCTCTCTCTGATTTGGGCACCTCCCCCCTGCAGCAAGCATTGATGATTTCAGATTACACGATATAGGAATGTCTCCATCCCTTTCCCCAAGGTGAGGAAAGGGCTCATATCAGTTAGTTGCTCAAGCAACCCCAGAAGCAGGATTATAACAAGGTGGTGCTCTGCCACGGGGCTGACAGAGAGGACAGGCCCTGGCCAGAGCAGGGGTGGGGCAGGGACTGCGGACCAGAGGTCCTCCCCAGAGCTTTTCATGAGCAACTACTAGGCCCTCGATAGAGAAGCCCAGCATGACTGAGAGGCAGTCTATGAATATGGTGACAATGCCACACTGTGAGGATAGAACCCAGCCCCGGCTAAAGCCCACTGAAAGTAAGAGCAATAATGCAATTCATTCATTCATTCATTCATTCGACAAAGTCCATGCCAGGCTCTGTGGCTACAATCCTGAAAAAGACATAGTATCTACGTCTTCAGGTTGCTTAAGTAAAATCATTAGCACTAAACAAAATGTGGTATTCATACAATAAAGCACAACACAGCAACTAAAAAGCAGGAACTCCTGCTACACTCAAACACGGATGAATTTCATGGGTATAATGAGGAGCTGAAGAGGCCAGGCACAGAAGAGTCCATACGCTGCAATTCAAAACACTACTTACGGAAAGCTGGAGAACAGACCCATAGTGAGAGACATCAGAACAGTGCTTAGCTCTTGGTGGGAGGGGGCGGCTGATAGGAGAGGCTCTAGGGAACCTTAATGGGGGATGAAAATGTTCTAGATCTTGAGCTGGGTGGAGGTTACACGGTGTATGTGTGTGTGGGTGTGTGGGCGTGTGTGTGCATGCAATATATATAAAAAAAGTTTTACATTTTTAAAAATCATTAACAGTGTTTACACTTCTTTTTCAGAGCTAACCTTACATATGCTTGATCAAATGACGAAAAGCTTCAGCCAGAAACAGTTTTGCCTGGGTTCTGAATCTTCCCTGAGCTCTTAAATTCTACCCAGTGAGCATCTAGGTTAAAACCTGGATAAAACCTGGATAAAAGATTTAAAAACTCCACCAAGTTTCCAAGTTTTTGTACTGCTTGGCTCTGTGTAGATCCGAGTTAACAAACAGGTTTCAATCCACATACCAGATCTGATGGTATGAAGCACTGATTATGGCTGGGCACAGTGGCTCATGCCTATAATCCCAACACTTTGGGAGGCCCAGGCAGGAGGATAGCTTGAAATAGGAGACTGGGGCCCTTGCAAACCCACTGAACTTCCTGGTGGTCACAGCGGACAGTCAGCCTGGGGAATAAGTCTCTCTGTGAAAAATGCAATGAACACAAGGCCCCTTTCCATGGCCTGTGCTTGGAACCAGCAAAGGAGTCGGCCATTCTGCATCCTGAGCACAGACAGAGGAGCTGTGGGTGACAGATGGTGCCTGCCAGGAGCAGGGATGCATGAGTCTCAGGTCAATGACAGATGTGGCTGGAGCCCAGTGTGGAGGCCCCAGGCTCCAGCATGACCTAGTTTTCGAGATTGATGGGGCTGGCGTTGATGGCCTCCCGTGCACTTTCCTCTGTTCAGTGGGGGGCAGAGAGAACCCAAAATAGCAACGCCCTCCCCCAGCCCACACTTAGACAACAGGTGACTAAGAAAGGAAGGCAGGAGGGGAGGTGGGGAGGGGAATGGCAGGCGGGCCAAGTTGGGTGGGCTCCGGGGCAGATATGTCTGCCTCTCTTCTCTGGGGCACAACTGAGGGGCAGAGAAAGGCCAGGCAGTGACAGTGACTTCACATGCGCTGCTGCCAACGACCCCCATCCCTCCCAATCCACCGTGGTAACACCAATATGTTCCCAGCTTGGATCTCTCTCTCTCTCTCTTTCTCCCCACCCACGTTGGGCCCCAGACTCATACCCAGCCCTGTCTGCTCAGCATCTCCACTTGGGTGTCCGAGAGCATCTCAAGTGTCATATGGCCAAAAGCAAACTCCTGACCATCCCTATCTCAAGACAGGGCTTCTCCATCCTTCCAGGTGCTCTGGCCAAAAACTGTGGTGTCACCTGTGACTCCTCTTTCTCTCACATCCCAGCTGCAATCCAGCCAGAAATCCTATGGGTTCTGCCTTCGAGATGTAGTCAGACTCTGGCCACTTCCCACCACCTCCACTGCGACCGCCCTGATCCTGGCCACCATCCTCTCTGCCTCCTCACCTGCCTTCCTGCTTCCTGCCCTCATTCCCTTCCGGGTGTTCTCCCTGCTGGATGTGGAGTGATCCCATGTAAAAGGCCCCCATGACATCTCCCACCTCACAGCCTACTGCTCTACCTGCTCACACCACTTGGGTCACGCTGGCCATCGGTCACGCTGGCCATCGGACACACTGGACAGCCTCAGGGCCTTTGCTGGTCCTGGGCTGGAAGGCTCTTCCCCTGGAGAGCCCTCAACTCCCTTCCTCGCCTTGGGTGGGGCCTTCCTTGACAGCCCTATTTAAATTGCCACCCCTCCCTCCCCCTTCCCCCTTCTCTTCTCCTGTTTTAGTCTCTTCTATAGCATTTATTGCCACTGGACACACAATATATTTTTACTTATTTATTTTGTTCATTGTCAGTTGCCCCAGGTTAGACTGTAAGGAGCATGAGGGCAGGAAGGTTTGGGGTCTGTTTTGTTCTTGCCATGTCTCCCAACACCAAGGACAGTGCCTGGTGCATAGCAGGCACCTAGTAAGTTATTGAATAAGTGAATGAATCAGGATCAGTGATCTCCCTCTGGAACCACAGGCTTGACAGCAAAGCTCTCCCCCTTTCTTCTGGCCCCTCAGTGCCCCCCTCAGGGCAGAACTCCAGGTACCCAGTGTGTCTCCAGCAGGTCCCTGTGTCCCCTTAGTGGTGGGAACAAGAGATCCATCAGTTCCAATGCCTCAAGATGCCTCTTGCCTCTTTCATCATCTGTCTCCCTCACATCTGCCCTGCCTTTGACAATGTACAAATAGCTTTGAAGCCCTGTAAGGTTTCAGCATCCTTGTTGCGTAGGCTGGGAGAGCCAGGCAACAGCCCAAAGACACACAGCTTAGAAGAGAGGAGAACGCCCATCCTGACAGCAAGCTTGGTCATTGCTCAAATTCACCCTGTCCCTACCACCTGCTTCCTCCAGGCCAGCACTGCAAGCCAATCGTGATGACAACGACGGTGCTGGATGGAGGACAGACAAAATCAGTGAGGCTCTTGCAACAGGGGAAAATGAGTCCACCAGCAACAAGAAGACTGGGACTGGGGAGGGGGTGCAGAAGGGATTAAAGGGTTCAAGGGGGCCTGGGAGGACAGAAGGGGATTCTCTTTGGGTTCCCCTCAACCAACCTAAAGCAGATTCTGCTGAAAACACAGGAGGCAATAATACCCTTAGCTTTTTAAGTGCATGTCCCCATGACCCCATAGCCCTACACCTAGAGGTTTATTGCAAAGCCATCAGGGAAAGAGTGTACACAGAACAGTGAGGGTTAGCTATACGGGGTGCTTGGCAGAGCAGTGCTGGTGACAGGAGGACAATGGAAACCTTCTCAGTGTCCCCAGATAGGGGAATGGGATTTATACGCCATGACTCCCTTGAAAACAATGAATGTGCACCTACATTTCCTAACTTGGAAAGCCGGCAATGACATTGAGCCTAAAATTCTGTGTTGTATGGGCCCATTCGTGTGTGTGTTTTTTTTTTTAAATGTATGTGTTAGCAAAGAAAAGTGTCTAGGGCCAGGCGTGGTGGCTCACACCTGTAATCCCAGCACTTTGGGAGGCCGAGGTGGGTGGATCACAAGGTCAGGGGATTGAGACCATCCTGGCTAACATGGTGAAACCCCGTCTCTACTAAAAAATACAAAAAATTAGCTGGGTGTGGTGGCGGGCACCTGTAGTCCCAGCTACTAGGGAGGCTGAGGCAGGAGAATGGCATGAACCCGAGAGGCGGAGCTTGCAGTGAGCCAAGATCGCACCATTGCACTCCAGCCTGGGCAACAGAGCAACACTCCATCTCAAAGAAAAAAAAAAGTGTCTAGGAGGAAGTATATCAGATGCAGTAATGGTGACTGCTGCTAGTGAGCCTAGAGGGAGCTCACTCTCTTTTTCATTCTTTTCTGTATTCTATTGCTGTGGGATAATTAAGGAATCAGAGAGACTGAGGGGTTGAGGAAGAATTATGTAATTATTTAGGTGCACCAAACCAGTCGGATTAACATCCAAAGGACTGAGCCCCAAACAAAGAGTCCGGTTACCTTTTAAGCATTTTGTTGGGCGGGGGCGGGGGGGGGATCTGTGCAGAGGGAAGCATATTACAGAAGTGAGAAACAAAGACAGTTATTCAATTGAGACATGCATTACATCATTTCTTACTTTTTAAGGAACAACATGTTTTACGACTTGAGATTATCTGTCAAGTGACCTTGAAGCTGCACAGCTAGAGAAACAGTCTTCACAATGCCTGGGAAAGGGAGAGATAAGTCTCACTAGCCACAGAAAGAAAAACAGGCAGTTAATTTTAAAGGACTCCAGCCCTTTCTCTTCCTCAAGGGGAACTGGGTTTTCTTACATACAGCTGAGTTTTTGATTACACAGGTTTTAATTTCTTTTCATTCCTGTTCCACTATGAATAATTTTACGACTAGCATATATCAATATTTTTAGTAAATAAAACAGTAAAGGTGCATGCATTTTAGAAAAACAAATTAAATGCTCCAGAGACTTCCCCGAGGGGCCAGGCCCACCAGGGCCCTCTCTCCAGCCAGACCCAGCACCTGCCCATTGAAGGCAGCCTCTAAGCCTCCGAAGCTGAGGGCCTGACACCTCCAGCCAAGCCTCTGTGTGTGACTGAGGGGGGAGAAACAGAGAGAAAAGAACCACTTCCTGCAGAGCTGGTGGTGGTGGCGGCTCTGGGGGAGGAAAGACACCCACCCGAGGTGAGGACTAGAGGCTCCTTCAGCAAATGTGAACGTGACTCAGGGGGCCACCCTGACTGACAGGGCAGTGTGGCCCTCGCGGTGACCAGGGCTCAGCCACACTGTCGCTGCCATTGACCAAAAGCCGGTGATCACAGGCAGAAGAGGCCTGTGGGTGGGACATGCCCAGTGGGCCTTGTGGGGATGGAGCCGGTCCTGCTTTAGGGGACAGGGTCTGAAGCAAGAGCCAGCAGGTGGCCTCGACCCATGGATTCCCCTGCAGGTCTCCAGGGCCACACCCATGGCAGGGCCTCCAGATAGGATCCCACCGCTCTTTAAGGAATGTTTGGGCAGGTCCCCAACAGCCTGGAGGAAACCCCTTACCAAACCCCTTACAGCCACCAGCAAAGGAAAGCCATGCTTCCAGGTAGAATCCGGATCCATGAGGTGGACTGTGTTCTATCCACTTTGTACTCAGGGTGCCCAGCCCAGGCCAGGTGCTTAGTACTCGCTTATTAAGCGAAGGGATGAATGAATGAATGAGCCATCCACAAAGATGACCTATGTTACTACTTTGGAAAGAAATGTCTTCGTCGTGAGCTGGGCTTCTCAGCGGGTGGAGGTGCAGCTGTGTTCCAAAAAAAGAAGCTATTTTTAAAGAGAGAGAAGAGGGAAGGACTGAGCCGGGAATGCCTGAGGCCTGGTTACTAGACAAGCCAGAGGACTCCTCCTCATCATGCAGAGGAAGGGGGAGTCAGCTTCTGGGAAGAAGTGGGGCCCGCCTGGGGCAGTCTCACCAGAAGGAGGTGATGACAATATTGCTGGGCTTCAGTCTCCTGCCTTTAGAGGGTGAGGGCCAGTCCACAGGAGTTCAGATCATAAGGCCCAAGTCCCATTCTCTGCCAGCTCCCCACCTGCCAGATGAGGACACCAGTCAAGGACTTCTGTTAGACTGAGTCACTTGGGAGACTTAGCTCTCTTGGGGCACAGCTTGGTCCCCTGTGCATGTGGCCAGATGCCAGGGGGCTGGGCACTTCTGGGAGATGGGCCTCTCAGTGAATCAAGATGGCTTCACAATGAGCGTGAGTGTGAGGCCATTGTGCCCCTCCTCCCTGATCTTCTGCCACGACCCTGGAGTCCACTTCAGTCACCACTGCCAAACCATCACCTTCCACCACACAAACTCGGACTGTGGTCACACCCAGACCACCAGGATGGACACACAGAGCTGAAGACCCAACCCTTGGCAGACACCATAAAACAGCCCAGCTGGCTCCAGTGGGCGGGAACCCTGATAGGAAGGCATGGAAGCCATCTGCTCCGGTGTCCTCTTTCTGCAGGCCCGGAGAGAGGAGACTTGCTCAGGTTCAGGTCAGAATCCAATCCGGGATCCGAAGCCAGGGCCCCAGGCCTCATGTACGGTGCACCACGGGGAGTTTTGGTGATAAAAGTCAGGGCTTCCCAAGAGGCCTGAATCAGCAGGAAGTGGTAGCAGCTTGCTCTACTGGGGCACAGTCCCCACTCCCCACCCACCAGACCCTCCATCGACCCTCATGCTCCCCATCTGGGAGTTGGGGCGGCCAGGGTTGCGATTGTCCCTGACAGAGAAGAATTGCGCCCCAAATTCCAGAGGCCAGGAGGGAAACAGGATAAACCACAAGGCACCCACAGCGCCT
Organism: Pan paniscus; assembly: GCF_029289425.2. Taxonomy (NCBI): domain Eukaryota; kingdom Metazoa; phylum Chordata; class Mammalia; order Primates; family Hominidae; genus Pan; species Pan paniscus. The sequence continues at coordinate 62,242,312 of NC_073258.2, forward strand.
TCAGGAGTCCTCCTGCCTCTAATTTGCTGTGTGACCTTGGGGAAGTCCCTTCCCCTCTCTGGGACTCATTTTCCTGATCCGCACGATAGAGTTTGGTCTCCAAGGTTTCATCTGATCCTGAGAAGCTCTGAGTCCAAGCCTGGACACATTCTTACCGTGTCAGAGGCAAACACTCAGCCAAACTAGCTGGTTACTAAAAATAGAAAGGCCGGGCGCAGTGGCTCACGCCTGTAATCCCAGCACTTTGGGAGGCCGAGGAGGGTGGTTCACTTGAGGCCAGGAGTTTAAGACCAGCCTGTCCAACATGGTGAAACCCTATCTCTACTAAAAATACAAAAATTAGCCAGGTGTAGTGGCGCATACCTGTAATCCCAGCTACTCGGGAGGCTGAGGCAGGAGAATCACTTGAACCCAGGAAGCAGAGATTGCAGTGAACCATGATCGTGCTACTGGACTCCAGCCTGGGTGACGGAGCAAGATTCTGTCTCAAAGAAAAATAAAAATACAAAATAAAAATAGCCACTAAAATAAGGTGTGGGGTGGGCTAGGAATTTTTAGATACAGGCACCATTGTTATTTTTATTTTTACTAAATTTATTTCCCTTTTTTCATATTTTGATTTCACTAAAAATAGTGAAAAAAGTTTCCACGCCCAAAGCATTCTCAACAATGTTTTTGGCCAGATTGACAGCTGCAGCTCCCTCCAGCCATTTATTAGTGGCTTTTTCTTTTTAAAAAATCTACTTCTGCCCATGAATCTGCAACACATTAACTGAACATTTGGGTCAAAATTTCTCGTACATGCTACATCTTCCCTCTGGATGAAAAACTCCTGGGGAATGGGGATTATGTCTTCCATAGCTTTCTCCCCTCGTGTCCAGCCTGGCTTTAGGCCTGATAATGACTGCTGTCATCATTGTTGCTGTTATTGTTGATTTTCATTATAGAGCCTGAAGGAAACTTCAAATCGAATCCAACCTCCTCTCTTTACCAATGGGGAAATTGAACCCAAGAGAATAAACTGTATTTAGTCTAATATCAGATCCTTGGTGGAAAGGCTCAATATTGTAAACATGTTGATTCTACTTCAAATCAATCCAGAAATTCACTGAACTTGAAATCTGATGGGACTGGGGAGAGTTGGGGAGATCTGACAAATTTATTTGAAAATGAAGAAGGATAGCTAAGAAGTGTTAGAAGCAGACGAGTAATGTCCTTTCCCATAATAAGATTATAGTTCAATCTAAAGATTTACACAATTTAAAACTGGGTATACCATTTTAGGAACAGATTAATTAATGGAAAAGAAGAAAGAATTCAGAAAAGGAAATTCATCTCATTTATTTTAAAATTCAATGATGTAGTGCTAATCCTAAGCAGTGGAAGGAAACCTGGAATTTTCAAAAAGTGATGTTGAAGCAGCTGTTCTCTTTTTGGGGAAAACAAACTGAAAAATAAAAAACTTTAGAGTTAATTTTAAATAATTAAAACAAGTCACATCTCACACCTACTCAAAAATAAAGTACAATTGGATTAAAGATTTGTGTAATAAAAAAAAAGACACTAGAAGAAAATATATGGGAAAAATTTTTTATAACTTGAATGTGGAAAATGTCTTTCTTTGCATAGTATAAAAACTAAAAATCCTGAAGAGAAAGAATTTGGACCCCATGAAAATTTAAAATGTATGAATAGTGGAAGATATCATAAAAAATAAATAGTAGAAAACAAATGACAGTCTGGGAGAAAATATTTGCAACACATGCAACAGACTAAGGATTAATATCCATTATATATAAAGAGTACCTACAAATCCACCAGGAAAGGACTGACAACCCCCACCAAAACAGGTAAAGAATATGAATAGATAACCAATGAAGAAACACAAATGTTTTGTGGATGCAAAACATATTTAAAAAGTGTTCAATCTCTCTACTAATTAAAGCAATAAAAATTTAAAACTCATGATATTTTATACCTACCATATTAGTAAAAGTCAAAAAATATTGGTAACATTCAGAATTGAGGACGTGGCAGGTAATCAAAGCTTTTCTTTGTTGACAGTAATAATGTCAATGGTTCAGCTTTCTTAAAAGAACAACTTGGGCATTATCTTTCAATATTTTTAAATGTTCATATCCATGCAGCAGCATCATATCTGAAAATCGATCCTACAAGATACTAAACACAGGTGCCTAAAGACATGTTTGCTGTGCTCTCCTTGTAACAGGCAGACAAATTGTTGATGAATGATAAAGAAGGATAAAATAAATCATGGTAGTCCCAGCTACTCGGGAGGCTGAGGTGGGAGGATTGCTTGAGGCCAGGAGTTTGAGCCCAGCTTGGGCAACATAGCAAGACCCCCATCTCAAAAAAAAATTATTGCACATTCATGTTATGGATGGCTGTGCAGATATTAAAGAGAATGACATAAATCTGCCTGTATCGACATGGAAAGTCACGCACAATTTATTGGAAAGTGGAAAAAAAGAAATAATTATATAGTAATCAGTATAATATTATCCCATTTCCATTTTGTAAAACAAATAAATAAATAAAGGTTCAGACCAAATTTTTAGTGGTGGTTACAGCTGAGGAGTGGGGTCGGTGGGAGTGATAGGAAGATGGAATGTTGCTATTTAAAAATGTATGTTGGTCAAATTGAAAAAAATAAAAGATATCCTTCACATATTTCAATAATGAAAAAAGCAAGAAATAAGATAAAATAAAATAAATGTACGTTGGTGCTCTTTGAATGTGTTTCGATGATATCTGCAGTTTTGCACATACATATACTGTGTGTGTGTGTGTGCACACGCCTATATAATTAACAAAGAAACATATCCTCACTGGCCCTGTGCAAAGCTGTTACAATATTTATTTTAGGAATGAGGAAACAGTCCTGAGTTCTATCACTTGCCCAAGAAACTCACATGCTGTGAGTGACTACAAAGGAATTCCAGTCCCAGCCTGAACTGAAAGCCAGGGAGGACCCTTCCCTGCCAACTCGCCTGCCCTAAGCACAGAGTGTGGCTGTGCGAATTACAGACTTGGTGGATGATGGCTGTGGGGAGTTAGAGGTAGCAAGTGATCATGCATTGTTTCTCCAAATGCTGTATTTAATAATATTTCAGATCATCAAAACTACTGTAGTCAACTGGGGAAGTATAGAATTGTTAAGAAGCAGGAAAAAAAATACCAACCCCCCAGAGACAATTACCATTAGTATTTTGGAATATTTCTTCCAATATTTTAATTGCGTTTATAAACATGGTTCATATTACATTGTAGGTGTGATTTTGCATCTCTCTTTGAAAACAACACTGTATCAGATTCATTTTCTTTTGTCATTAAAGTCTTCATAAACAACAAAATTTAAAAACAGATCAATATTTTAAATAGCAGTAGTTTACTTACTATCTAATTTCATCCTGCTTACCTACCACCCACCCAAACCCAACCAGCAGAGCACCCAACTGTCCCATCTAAGATAAAATATACTCGGTACATATTCTGCACCAAGCAGAGAGGTGACTAAGACACGCTGTACCTCATAGCACACAGCAAAATTAACTCTGGGTGGATTAAAGAGCTAAAGGAAAAAAAAATCACAGAAAGACTTGAAAAAAGTTGATGAGAGTATTTATCAAACCTCTGTGTGGGGGAGGACTTTCTAACCCTAAAGCTATGGGAGAAACCACAAAAAAAAAGATCACTAGATTTGGCTACCTAACATTTTGATACCCTGTAAACAACCTGAACGAAAAAGGTCAAATAGCAAGTGGGGTAAAATCTTCGCAACAAACGTAAAAAAGATTAGTAGCCATCATAAATAAAGAGCTCATACAAATCAATATAAATCACCCACTGAGACCCAAATGCCTAACTGGGGAAAGGCTTAGGAGTGTGCTATCCAATATAGTAGCCACTAGCCACATGTGGCTATTTAAATTTAAATTAATTTAGGATTTAAATTAAAATCTTAGGTAAATTAAATTAAAATCTTAAGTTTAAATTAAAACCTTAGGTAAATTAAGTCTAAATTTAAATAAAATTAAATTTAAATTTTACTCAGTTATCTAGCCATATTTCAAGTACTCAATGGACACATTTGGCTGGTTGCTGCTGGACAGGCAGATATAGGCCACGTGGACCCTATTAAACAGGAAGATACAGGCCATTTCTATCATCGCAGAAAGCTTGATTGGAAAGCACTGCTTTAGACAGTGCGCAAAAGAAGACTCACCAGTGACCAATAAACACATTTAGAAATTCAGCTTCATTAGAAATAAAAGGAATGCAAACTAAAACAAGGTCACATATTCATCTAGTTAGGAGTAAACAGGGTATTGCTAATTGAAGAGTAAAGAGTTACGGACCATCTGGAAAATAATTTGGCAATATAAGTTAAGAACTGTAAAAACCCTCAACCCAGCAATTCAGTTCCTGGGAATATGTGCAGCCTAAAGAAATTGTCAGAAATACACAAACCGTTTTGTGCAGAAACGTATTGATTCCTAAATTATTTATTATTTCAGAGAGCCGCAGCCTGAAAGCCCAACCTCAGGGAAGTGATTACACCCATCAAGACCGACCACTCAATGGACGGACAAACCATCAGTAAACATTATGTTTTGCCAAGAGGAACTAATGACTTGGGAAATACTTACAAAAATAAATTTAAAAAACACCACATTCGAAACTGAAAGGTTAGGATAACATCAACTATAAAAATATGAAGACTATGCACAAGAAACTGCCAATTGCCAGAATAAATATCACTAGGTGATAGGATTCTGAATATTCTTTATGCTGTTCAGTAATTCCTGAATTTTTAACAATGGTCATTTTCTGGTTTTATACAAAACTAGAAAGGTCACTAAAAATTCACAGGAGAGATAACCTAGTGATTAAGAGCAGGGATCTAAGCTGGCTGAGCCTTCGACGCCAATCCCCTGTTGCTCCCTGGCTCTCAGACCTCAGATGAGGTCAGCTCGGCTTCCTTGTCTGCAAAATTAATAACAACAGCTGCTTCATAAGGTTTCTCAAGAACTGAGCAAGATGGTGCCTGCACAGTGCTGGGTAGAGTCTGTGCACATGAGCCCAGAACATACGTGAGGGCTGCTGTTTGTATTAACATGGGACATGCTTATGTTACTCTGTTGTCACGTGACAAACCAGGACCCAGAATCTTCTATAGAACATGCTCTCAACTGGAAAAAATATGCTAAAAATATGCTTTTTTTTTTTTTTTTAAGCCAGAGTCTTGCTCTATTGCCCAGGCTGGAGTGCAGTGGTGTGATCTTGGCTCACTGCAGCCTCTGCCTCCCGGGTTCAAGTGATTCTCCTGCCTCAGCCTCCAGAGTAGCTGGGACTACAGGCGCATGCCACTGCGACCGGCTAATTTTTGTGTCTTTAGTAGAGACGGGGTTTCACCATGCTGGCCAAGATGGTCTCGATCTCCTGACCTTGTGATTCACCCACCTCGGCCTCCCGAAGTGCTAGGATTACAGGCATGAGCCACTGCGCCCAAACAGCATGTGCTTTTTCAAAAGTCCACAAAGATCAGGAGCTACTCCAAACTGCTGATGGCAGTCACCTTGGGGAGATGGGAATAAATTTCCTCTCTTTGCTTAAAGAAGCATGAAAATATCTTTCTGTGCTTTCCAAATTGTCTCCAATGAGCATGCTATCTTCACAATGAAGGGGGGAAAAAGCTTTATAAAGATAGAGAAAAGCTGAAATAAATAAAGGTTTAACTGGTTGTGCTGAGGAGGTCATCAGCTGGCACACAACTGAGGCACACAGCCTCTGCAGCTGGTGGTTGCTGGGGAGACCTCTGCCTTGTGGGATTCTGAGCTGATTTAATATTTTTTCTTTCTTGAGACAGAGTCTCTCTCTGTCACCCAGGCTGGAGTGCAATGGCGTGATCTCGGCTCACTGCAACCTCCATCTCCTGGGTTCAAGCGATTCTCCTGCCTCAGCCTCCTGAGTAGTTGGGACTACAGGCACATGCCACCACACCTGGCTAGTTTTTGTATTTTTAGTAGAGACGTGGTTTCATTATGTTGACCAGGCTGGTCTCGAACTCCTGACCAACAGCCAGGTGAACTGCCCGCCTTGGCCTCCCAAAGTGCTGGGATTACAGGCACAAGCCATCATGTCCAGCCAGATTTAATTTTTTCTACATATTTTATGTATTTCCAAACTGTACAAGAGGTAATAAATAAGTATTATTTTTCCTAACCAGAAAAAAAGACGTAGTTAAGAAAACTAAAGAAAACCTGGCCCTCTGCGTTGGGACTGGTGAGAGGGACGAAGGTAGATGGAAACAAGAACTGAGGGGCAGGGTGGGGGTGAGTGTTAGCACAGGGGCCCACCCTGCTGAGCCTGCGGGTGGGGCTGCAAAGCAAAGGCCTCCGAGCCTCCCCCTGCTCCACTCTGAGCCTTGTCTCCTCATCCACGCACAAGCCCAGGCCCAGCACAGCCGCAGACACGCCAAGGTGATGGGGGGCAGACTACCTGGACTGAGAAAGGGTTCTTTTTTATTTTCTAACCTTCCAATAAAACATCTGTGAATTTTTTCACTGTCAGATCAAATAGGAAAGGAACTTGCGTTTTGCAGTGCGTAGAGCTGATAACAGATCTATTGCATTTCTGAAACGTACAGAAGTTTTTTCCTCTTGAGAACCTGGGAGTAGTCGTCCCCACCCTGTCCCCAAAGCTGGGCCTAGTCATGACAAGCACTCCAAAACCCACAGGTCCCAGGTCCCCATACACCTGGGAAACAAAAGCATCTAACATCAAAAAGGACCACGGCCATAAGGAGGAAGAAACACCTTCTCAGGGTGAGGCTCGCCCACCCCGCTCTCTGCCAGGCCAGGCTTTGCTGTGTCCAATCCCCTTTCCTCATCTCTGAACTCCTCAAATTCCTGGAAGAGACGAAGCCTGTGAGGCCTTTTTGTCCACTAAAAGTAGGGGGCCAGTGGGACTTAGTATCAGATCTGTTTGGCTGGTCATACTTCTGAGGTGCTGAATTTAGAATTTTGGTTGACATGAATGGGCTGTTCCTGGAGTCAAAGAAGCCTGTGGTGATGCAAAAAGAGATCAGGAAAATCCAAAGGAACAGGATAGTTTTGTGGGACACTCAGGGACTCCGGGGTCAGACAACAGAACCATCCACTCTGGGCCACAGCTATAATGCACGAACAAGAACCCATGCTTGTAGGATGGCAGTGTGCAGTAGGTTACACGGCTGCTGCATGAAAATTACTAGAATTAACCCTCTCTGGCCCCTTCTGTTGTTCCCACAACAACAGGGAAGGTTGAGGAATAACAGGATGAAAGGACCTGGGATCCAGAACCTTAAGTCTGGACCAGCTATGTGGGCCTGTGTCAGTCACTTGACCCTGGGGGGACTCAGCTTTCTTCTCTATATAACGGATTCATTTCAGCTCCAACTATTGAATCAAACAAGCCCCAGCACCCTACCCGAGGCTCCTCAGAACAGAGGCATCCTCACCTCATTGCAGGAGCTGGGAAGACGAAAGAAATGCTATAATCTCTAGCAGAACAAGCAACTGCACAAGGAGCTCAGCAATGAAGACACAAAGCACAAACCCCAGGTCACCAAGCCGCGGTCTCCAAAGTGGGGAGAAGTTGCATTCTCTGCAGCTAAACCTGGCAAACCAACAAAATATGAAACCACACTTCCAGGCAGAGCCGCCTTGTACTGCACCAGAGCTTCTAGAGCCTTTTTTTTTTCCTTTTCTTTTCTTTTTTTCTTTTTTTTTTTGAGACGGAGTCTCGCTCTGTTGCCACGCTGGAGTGCAGTGGCACAATCTTGGCTCACTGCAACTTCACCTCCCAGGTTCACGCCATTCTCCTGCCTCAGCCTCACGAGTAGCTGGGACTACAGGCACTCACCACCACGCCCAGCTAATTTTTGTATTTTTAGTGGAGACAGGGTTTCACCACGGCCAGGATGGTCTCGATTTCCTGACCTCACGATCTGCCTGCCTCGGCCTCCCAAAGTGTTGAGATTACAGGCATGAGCCCAGCATAGAGCCTTTTTTAGGGGCATGGGAGGCACTGAGGTGCAGACTAAAGGTGCGGGCCTTCTCCCCAGAAAAACACACAAATGACCACCCATGGTGTCAGGCAGCTGGTGGAACACTGAAGGACAAACCTGGATCCCAAGGTCAGGATGCCTGTTCCACCCGGGGCTCAGTGTGCCCCTAGACAACTTCCTATGCCAGGGGCACCCTCAGAGGAGCCAGAAACCAGACTAGAGCCCCAGTAGCTCTCAATGAAGTGCCTGGAGAGGGAGCTCTGTCCCCAGCTCTGGGGCCCACGTGTCGTTCTGGCTACCTTGAGAACTGGGAAGTAGAACCTCCTCCCCGCTCCCTGGGATTCTCAAACTCTGGCCAGAACAAAGGGAGCTCATTAGCTGGGCCCCACAGGCCTCCCTTTAGATTCACTCACAACTGGGGGGCAGTGAATAACAGGACCTCAAAAAAGGAGTTCTCTGTCCCAAGGCCTTTGAGGGTCTCTTGGGCTGAAAGATCCCATTTCCAGGGGTGGCTGCTCCGTGGCATGCCCAACTCCAGACCTCAACATAGAGAAGCCTCTCTGATCCCCGACATCAGCCCTTGTCCCCAGCATGCAGCCTCCCTCTTTGGGATCCAGATGCTGGAAGGACTTCAGCTAAGCTCTGGACCCCACAGGAGAAATCTTCATTTGAGCTTTAAGTAACCCATTTTCTCCACACATCCTGTATCAGAAATTGTCCTGGAACCTGACTGGACACGCTCTGTCTGCACTGTGTATTAGCGGGGTCTGGAGAGGAATGGGCTCTCGGGATTACAGAATTTGAGACTTCTCACTTTTCTATCCAACCCCTTTGTCAGAGGGGAAAGTCAGAAGGGAGCTTAGACTCCAGAAAAAGATGGAGGAAGAAGGAGCAGGCCATACCTCAATGCAGAGAGGGAACCGAGGAGGTCTCCCTGGGGGAGGAAGCCTTGGCAGGGCCTGGCCGAGGGTGAGAGTGGAGGCAGGGCCAGGTCCAGCTTCCTTCCGCCCCCCACACTCCTTCCCACACCCTACCCAGACCTCACCCATGGGCGTGTTGCCCAGCATCAAGCCCGGGGCTTCCTGCCCAATGCCTGTCTCATCCAGGGACCTCGGCAGCCCTGCACACTGGTCAGATAAACCTCACAGGGGCACAGAGAGCAGGCACTGAGAGTGGCCCCCTGGAGGGCAGGATCCAGCCCCCACAGAAACACACAGCCCAGTAAAGGGGCTCCCCTGCAGCCCCCTTCCTGCCGGGCAAGCCCACAGGCAGGGTGTGGCTTGTATGCCATGGGGCACGCTTTACTTTCCAGCCTGGTACACACGCGGCAGAGTGGTCTTGGTACAGAATCAAAGGAATGACACTCCGAGGTCACAGATTACCCGGCTGGTGCCATCTGCTTCTGACAGTTGGATTGCGTTTTTCACAGTTACAAATCACGTCCCTTCAGGAATATCGGGAGGGGACCTGTGTTCCTAGGCACGCACTCATCCCAAGCTGCCCTCCTTGGCAGAGCACGTGGGGAAGCGGGTGAGTAGTGAATGTTCCTGCCAGACGCTGGCCTCTGCTCTACCTACCTCACGCCATTTAATCTTCATGACAATCTGATGAGGCAGGTACTAGTGTTATTCCCATCTTTCAGAGGAGCTTGCACAGCTGGTGATTGACAGAGAAGAAAAAGGGGCTCTAGAAACCCATTTTAACCCCTGTCCCTGCCAGGGAGGCTGCCCTGAGAACCAGTCTGTCCTGGGACCCCCTGCTGACCCTCATCACCTAGTCTCCCTGCCATCCCACCCTGTCCTGCAGAGAGGTTAGGACGCAGGAGCTGTGGGTTCCCACCAGCCCAACCCTTCTTGCTGAGCATCCTGGGGAAGCCCCCTAACGTTGCTGGACCGCCATGCTCCTGTGTGTAGGGCCCTACGGCCTCAGAGTGGGGTATGTCCTAACAGAAGTTGACCTCGTAGAGGACAACGCCTGATCGAGCGGAGGGTATCCTCTCAGCGGGAGAATCAGGAGCCCTGGGTCCCTGTTGGTTCCTTAACTTGCTGTGTGATCATGGGCAGGGCGCTTCACCTCTCTGAAAGATGGGGCAAATGTCATCTTCGCTGTCTTCCTCCTCCGGTTGTTATGAAGATCAGGTCGATCTCAGTGATGAATGTGAAAGTGCCATGCTCAGTGAAGATGACTCGAGGCAGACACAGGCAGGGGTTGTTACTGACAATGGTGACCACAACCCTTGCCCTGCCCGGGAGCAGGGACCCTCCCCTGCTTTGCAGATGAAGTAAAGTGAGGCTCTAGGGAAGGCAGGTTTCCACTCCAAAAACATCAGAGACTTGTTTTGCCTTTAAATCCTTCACAGAGGGAGACTCAAATCCCAGAATACAAGTTCCCTGCAAGGGGACAGAAAGGATCTCCAGGGCCTCAGATCTCCCCTGGATTTACCAGGCAACTGGAACGAGGTATAAACAGCCAAGGACTTAGTATCCGGAGATGCAAGTGCAGGCTCTGCCTCTGTTTCTGTTTCACTCGGGATGTCGTAGTCAGTTTCCTCGTTGATTGCGCGGGGACGGGGCACCTCCCTGCTTGACAGCGCTGTCAGGGACATGAAGTGCGATGCTTCCGTGCAAATGCTTTGTAAAGTGCAGTGCTCCAAGAGAGGCATTAAGAGTGTCCAAACCATACACCACCCAGGCCACCTCGAGGCCACTCTACAATTGGGAAAGCACCTGCCTCTGTAATTGTGGCTTTGTGTGTTTCACACCCTCCTTGGTCTCCAGCTCTCTGAGAAAAAGTCCTGTTTACTCTGTGATACGCAGGTATCTGCGGGTGGCAGCAGAGCTTCAAGGTTAAAAGATGTAGACTTTGTATGACCAAATGCCTGTCGTGGTTGAATGTGGAAATAAATGGTGGTACAGTCACACAACAGAATACTATACAGCAATGAAAAAGAACAAGCTCCTATACACAATAACATGGATGAATCGTCCAAGCATAATGAGTGAAAAAAATTGAAACACAAAAGGTATAAACTTTGTGATACATTTAAAGTTCAAAGAAAAGGGCCAGGCACGGTGGCTCACACCTGTAATCCTAGCACTTTGGGAGGCTGAGGCAGATGGAGCACTTGAGGCCAGGAGTTCAAGACCAGCCTAGCCAACAAGACGAAACCCCGTCTCTACTAAAAAAATTAAAATTAGCCAGACGTGGTGGTGCACACCTGTAATCCCAGCTGCTCGGGAGGCTGATGCAGGAGACTCATTTGAACCTGGGAGGCGGAAGCTGCAGTGAGCCAAGATGGCACCACTGCACTCTGGCCTGGGTGACAGACTCTTGTTTCAAAATAATAAATAAATAAAATAAAGTTCAAAGAAAAGGCAAAGCCAATCTATGATGACAGAAGTCAGGACAGTGGATACTTGGGTAGGGAGCAGTGCGGGACAGTGGGGAGCCTCCCAGGTGCTGGTTACACCAGCACGTGCAGTGTGTGAAGTTACATTTATAACACACTGCATGTACTGTGCTGTGTGTATCCCATATATAAGTAAAAGTTGTTGTTGTTTTAAATTAAGCATCTGGGTTCCAGCCAAGCTTTACCACCTGGATGGTATATAATCTCAGGCTAATTAAACCCTCTGAGTATCTACTCACTCCTCTGCAAAATAGAATAAAAATGATATCTGCCCCAAATGCTTCCAAATGTCAATGATTCAAAATTTCCATTCACGTTTACCTTATCCAAGTACCAAACATTATTTTTACTTAATATTTTTCCTTTAAATCAACTCACTAGTTAATCTAAAAATGAAATGTATAAACCATGAATCTGGTGAGCTAGTTATCTATTTTCAGTATATAAATTAATATAAAGTAAAACAAACACATTATTAAGATAAAAATGTTCATCTGTGAGCCACCTCAAGTCATCCTCCATATCAGTGAAGGTGGTATGTATATATTAACTCTGTCACCCAGGTTGGAGTGCAGTGGCATGATCACAGCTCACTGCAGCCTCAACCTCCTGGGCTCAAGCAATCCTCCCATCTCTGCCTCCCAAGTGGCTGGGACTACAGGCACACACCACCATGCCTGGATATTTTTTTTTAAATTTTTTTATAGAGACAGGGTTTCGCCATGTTGCCCAGGCTGGTCTTTAACTCCTGGGCTCAAGTGATCCTCCTGCCTCGGCCTCCCAAAGTGCTGGGATTACAGGCACGAGCCACTACGCCTGGCCAAGGTGTCATACTCACTCTGGGGAAAAAAACTAAGATAATGTAATTACATAGAGTCCCTAGCACTGTGTAAGCCCTTAGTAAATGGTAGCTATTATCACCACCACCATCATCATCATCATCATTGACTTCATCAACATTACTGACATCATCATCACCATCATCTTCATCATTTCATCATCACCATCAGCATCATTACTGCCATTATCATCATTCTCATCATTGACATGATCATCACTATCATCATTATCACCACATATAACACCAATAAGTATTTGTTTCCAGATCATCCCACAGGGTCAACCCAACATGGCCCTGGCTTTAGAAGAGCTTACAGAATTAGGAACATATAACCCATGCTGAAGTGTTGGGGCTTGCTGGGACACATATCGAGGTGAGCGCTCCACATGGGTGTGGATGGGGTAGAAGTTGTTGAGCTATGCCCTCCCACCCTCCACACCAGACCAGAACCGACTCTCCCCAGATTGCCTTGGGGACCTGCCTCTTGCCACAGGCCAAGGCTGACTGCACCTGGACCCATCCCCACATCTCTCAGAACTTCAGTCTCCTCATCTCTGAAACAAGGCTGGTGACCTCGGCTCCTCCAAACCTCCCAGCAATGGGCAAAGGGAAGGACCCGCCATCAAAGACAAACAGAAGTCACTCGAGGAATGTCCTGGACATTCAGTAAATGATCACAAACATGTCTCACTCTTATATCAAATTTGTCCCCCAAGGTGGAGTCCTGGACACTCACTAATGATCACAAACATGTCTTATTCTTATATCAAACTTGTCCCTCAAGGTGGACCTGGACCTCTTCCACACTGACAGTCACAGGGCACCTAGAGTGCCCATCATGGAACAGAAGAATCCTGATCCCTAAAGTAGTTATAAACCTACTCAAGTGTGTCCCTCCTTAAGTAAACTCAGCCAGTCAGTATTCAGATCTACTAGAAGTAAGTTGGGATGGAGGTAACTAATTCAATTTTTACAGTGTACTTTTAGTATTTAAAATGGTCATAATCCTTGATTCAAATAATTCTAATTAAAGGAAATAAGGATATGATTGTGCAAAAATATTTATCACAGTTATTTTTAATAGCAAAAAAAAAAAAAATGAGGAGCTGGGTAAAGTGGCTCACGCCTGTAATCCCAGCACTTTGCGGGGCTGAGGCAGGAGGATCGCTTGAGCCTAGGAGTTTGAGACCAGCCTGGGCAACACAGCGAGACCCTATCTCTACAAAAAATTTGTTTTTAAAAATTAACCAAGCGTGGTAGCTCATGCCTGTAGTCCCAGCTAAGGCCGAGGAAGGAGGGTCTCTTGAGCCCAGGAAGTCAAAGTAGCAGTGAGCTGTGATCGCACCACTGCACTCCAGCCTGGGCAACAGACTGAGATACTGTCTCAAAAAAAAAACAAAAAAAAAAAGAGTAAACAACACAAATGTCCAATAATAGGGATTGGTTAAGTAAAAATCAGAACTTTTATTAGCTATTGTAGACCCATTTTTAAAAACCGTGTTATATAAGTCTATGACATGGCACGACACTCAAGATATAGTTTAAGAAAAAAAGCAGATACAAAGATATCTCTTTATATATATCTACATATAGATATCTGTGTGTATATATCTTAAGTATATTTATAAAAGATATATAATTTATATAAAATATATATACCTCGTACATATAAACATGTATATCACAAATACATGATACTAATTTTGAAACAGTAGATTATTGTAATTATAAATTGAAAAGAATAAAATATATAACATATTAACTGTGGTCATAATGAATGGTACGATTGTGAGTGGTTTTATTTTTTCTTTATATTCTATAGTTTTGCTAATTTTTCCCAAAAGCATGCATTATTTTTATTATTAAAAAATCACGTTATAAAAATGTTATATGTTTTACATAATTATACAAACAAATACCAGGACTTTTTTCTTTAAAAGATTTTCTGCAGACCCCTTTTAAAATAAAATCCTTACCCAACCTCATGCTACCATCTTGATCAAATCTCACCCCCACAATTAATTTCTGTAAATGTAGAAACTATTCAACTCATTGATATTTTTATTTTATGAAAATAAGATTGCAATATATAAATTGTTCTGAAATTTAATGTTTTCACTGAGCAAAAATATCATGGACATTTCTCTGTGTCAGGATAGGGGGATCTATGAGCCCTTTCTTGATGGCTATATTCCCAACTATTCCAGAGTGTAGCTGGTTTGGAACTTATTTGCCCTTTGCCCTATCTTTCCCGTGTTTTATTATCCGTTGGTGACTTCAGCACCCCTGTGCATACTGCCTTGCACCCTGGTGAGTATAGGAGGCTTCTCTAAAGGTAATAGTGTATACGAGATTTTTTTTTAATGTGGCTTTTGCCATTTTATCCCTTAAAAATGGCTGTATCAATTTTCCAGCTTCTGGTAACTGATATTCTTTAAATGAGACTCCAAGCTTCAACTGACAGATTGAGGAATCTGGTGGACCATCTGGTGCAGCGCCTTTATTTCACAGATAAACTGAGACCCGGGGGGAGAGACTCCACCCTAGGCACGGAGCCAGTGAGGGGCTGAGCCAGGATGCTGCCCACAGCGTCCCACTTCTGGACCCATCTAGAAGCCACTACGCTAGCAGGACTCAGAAGTCATTGTCCTCATGCTTCCCTCAGCCTGGAAAATTGATCCCACCACCAAGCTGGAAAATCACTCATCCTTTGGGTCTTCATCTAGATGTCACCCCCTCCAGGAAGCCTTCCCTGATTTTCCCAGAGGCTGGATTGGACACGCGTCCCCCTCTGTGCTCCCTCAGGCCTGGCCTTTCCATGCTGTGTCCCAGTTGCCTGTCAGGTAGCCTCCCCACTGGGCTGGAAGCTCAGGGCAGTGGTGGGGGTTGCGGGGAGCAGGGTGTGCTTGTCAGTCTGTTTCATGTGTCCCTGCTGAAAGCTTCTCTGTCAATCATTCATTTGTTCAAGAAATAGCTTTGTGGTGGGTGCTAGGTGCGGGCGAGAGAAGGCAGGAGCGCTCCTGACTGGTGTCGGGCCTTCGGGAACGCTAAGCACTGCTCTAAGAAGCTGAGGGCCACGCTGAAGCTCTGCATGCTGACCGCCATGTGAGCCTTTTCCACAAGTGCACCCGGCCAGCCTCCCAACATCCCTTCAAGGCAGGCTGTGTTCCACCCGTTTTACAGATGGGATCTGAGGCTCCAAGGGCCAAGGCTGCCACACCGAGGACACACAGTTGGGTCAGCCGGCCTCCTAGGCCCCCAAGATCTCTACTGTGACACAGCGAAACCCCTAAATGGCCACGAGAAGCACCAGCCTGAGATGAGAGAGAGGCTGCACCAGGGAAAGGGGTGCCTGTGGAAGAGGAGGCCTGGCGGTCCAGTCCAAAGCTCACTGTTGGTTATCTGTGCACCTTGGAGAATTCACATAACCTCTCTGATCCTCAATTATTTCACATGAACAACAGCCTTCATTAACACCTGTCGTACACTACTAGGAGGCCTTATTTTCTCAACCAAAGCCTATGCCTTATGGTCGAACAAGTCTAATCTTACAGTAGCAGCGGAAGAGTGAACATGAATGCTGAGTCCTCAGGGCCTTGGGCTGCGGGATGTGTGACTGGCACCCCGGGCTGTGGGCAGGCCTATAGCAGGCCTGGGTTGGGGGGCAGGTAGCAATGGAAAGGGGCTCCAGGAACACAGCCCCAGTGAGGGGAACTTGAGGAGGGCCCAGCAGAGGCGGGGTCGAATGCAGCCTGAGCCAACCAGCCCGCTCACGCCAGGGTACCACTGATCACAGACCTTCCAGAAGCCACAGGAGGCTGCCTAGTGTTGTCCGTGAGGGGCTAGGAAAGTAGGGGGTCAGTGGGAGAGCCTTATCTGTCCCTCCAGGCAAGACGGCCTCCTCCCCAGCTGCTCGACTCGCACCTGGACTTGGGGAAAGTACACACACTGAGACACCTTCCCAAGCCAGCGGGACCCTGTTCAGGCCACTTGGAATCCTCAGTCTTCTGCCCCTCCCCAAAGCCCTGACACTCACTCAACACTCAGCTCCCTCTCACACTAGCGAAAGAGGTAAACCTCCAGGCCCCACACAGAGAAAGCCCCCACCTCCGACTGGACTCGGCACGCCAGTCGAACACTTTCATGCTGGGTTCCTAGGACAAGAGAGCTGGGCCTCGGGACCATCCAATCTCCGCATTTTACACATGAGCCAACCTCGGCCCAGAGCATGACAGGGACTTGACTGCAAAGGTGCCAAAGGTGAGACTCGAATGCAGGTGCCACCAGGCCAGCGTGTCTCCACCACACTGCACGCCACATGCATGTCCAGACCTGGATCCTAGATCCTCCTTCTCCCCCTCCCCACCCCCCACCAACAGCCAAACTGGGTGGGAACAAAGCTGGGGGAGGAGAGGCACTTCCTGAGCTGGCGGGGAGGGGAGTGTTGCGAAGTCAGCTCCCTGGGTGCCCCCACCCCCACAGCCAAACAGAGGTTTCCAAGGATCCAGGTCACTGAGTCATCCACACACACTTGTAGGCCTCTTCCGCCCTTCTCATCTGGCCACCAGGCCATCCATTATCTTTGGGAATCATTCCATAGATTTCTTCCTTCATTCATTCAACAAACCCTGAGGTCCTACTATGCACCAGTCACATTCCTCAGCCTCCTTCCCCTCCTCCCTCCCACCCTCAGCTCCTCCCCTTTCCCCACATCCTAGTGCCCCTTTGCCCCAGTGAAGAGGGCACACCTGGGGGCACTGAGGAGTCACCGAGTCCAGAGGGGTGACAGACACAGGCACACCCCACCCCAGATTACCTGGTGTGGCCCAGGGCAGCACCGGCAGGCACCTCTCCGGTAGAGGCTGAGGAGGTTCTGACACCCGGCCCTGGGGGCTCAGCAACCCCTTCCCCCACCTTCAGCCTCTACTGGGCCGCGCTGCCTGGAAAACCCAGCCTGGGCTCAGCTGACTTCCTCTTGTGTCATGGAAAGTGCAGTGATGGGGACAGGAAACTCCCGCCAGGGATCTGAGGTCTGAGCGGGGACAGGGGCCCAGAGGTTTCTGGACCTGGAGGCCCGGAGGGGTGAAAGGGGCAGGGGTAACTTATGGGGGTGGGCAGCAGGGAGGGAGCCTATAGGGCAGTGTTCTCAGAGGGCAGCGACCCCCTCCACTAGGGTCGAGGCAGTGCCAAGCCCTGGGGGCCTGGAGGACAGCAACCCGAGGCCCTGAGCTACTTTCAGTTTTCCAAAACCAAACTAACAAACAAAAAGAGTAGAAGTTGTACTGTGATGAAGACTCTGAGATCAAAGCAAAGCCCAAATGTTTGGTTTGTTTTGTTTTCTTTGGGTAAGGAGGTGGGGAGTGGTGGCAAGGGTGGCAGAGTGAGGAAAACGTGGGATCATACTTCAGCGTTGACCTCCTGGGGCCGAATACTTTACCTTCTGAGCCTCAGTTTCCTCATCTGTGAAATGGAAAGCTGTGCCCACTTCCATGATAATTGGGAAGACTGAAGGAGCTGACGCCTCTGGCTAGAGGAAGGTGCTTAGTAAAACTTTCCTTGCTCTTTTGGGCTGCAATTATGTACACTGAGTGTGGGAACAGGGGCTGTAAAGGGCTGCTTACTGCACACAGCTGTGTGACCCACGAACAGCACTCATCAAGAAAAAACATCCCAGCAGAGTCTTTGGTGCTAAGAAGGGTGGAGCCATGTCTGTCTCTTTCGTCTTCACATCCCTGGGCTTAGCATGGGGCAAATATTGATAAATGAATGAGTGAATGAATGAATGAATGAAAGAGGCTGGGATTTCCAGAGTCAAGGGACCAGGAAGGATGGATGTGAGGGCAGGGGGCAGGGAACTGGGCCAGGCCTGGCCGGGAGGGGCCGGGTGAGGTTTCCCCATCCCAGGCTGAGGGCACCTCTGGCGGGAGGAAGAGGCACCTCTGAAGGCTGGATGAGGGATGGGTGTGGCCCCAGTCACAGCTACCTTGGGAATCCTCTTTCCTTGATCCTGGGGTGGGGGTCAAAGCTTCCCTCTGCTAAAGAGGTTCAAGCACGCAGCACCCTCCAGCCCTGAGTGGGCAGAAACCAGGGAGTGTCTAAGTGGGTCTAAGGGAGGAGACCACCCCTCATACTGTCTTATGCCCGATTTCTGCCTCCAAAGAAAGAAGAAGTAAAAACTCAAAGGCAGAAATGAAATCCACAAGCAGACGGCCCAGCGCCGCACCCTGGGCCTGGTAGTTAAAGATCGACCCCTGACCTAATCTGTTATGTTATCTATAGATTACAGACATTTTATAGAAAAGCACTGTGAAAATCCCTGTCCTGTTCTGTTCTGTTCTAATTACCGGTGCATGCAGCCCCCAGTCACGTACCCCCTGCTTGCTCAATCGATCATGACCCTCTCAAGCGGACTCCCTTACAGTTGTGAGCCCTTAAAAGGGACAGGAATTGCTCACTCGGGGAGCTCGGCTCTTGAGACAGGAGTCTTGCTGATGCTCCCAGCCAAATAAACCCCTTCCTTCTTTAACTCCGTGTCTGAGGGGTTTTGTATGTGGCTTGTCCTGCTATATTTCTTGGTTCCCTGACCAGGAAGCGAGGTAATTAACGGACAGTCGAGGCAGCCCCTTAGGCAGCTTAGGCCTGCCCTGTGGAGCATCCCCGCGGGGGACTCTGGCCAGCTTGAGCGACACAGATCCTGAGAGCGCTCCCAGGTAGGCAATTGCCCCAGTGGAATGCCTCGTCAGAGCAGTGCATGGCAGGCCCCTGTGGAGGATCAACGCAGTGGCTGAACACAGGGAAGGAACTGGCACTTGGAGTCCGGACAACTGAAACTTGGTAAGACTAGTCCTTGGAACTTGCCCACTCCATTTGAGTGGAAGCGTGGCCCAATCACCCATGGCGTGCCTTTATCGGCACTTTGGTTTTGGTTTTGGTTTTGACTTGGTTTGAATTGCTTGACAGGACTGGTCTTGGGAACTTGCCCACTCCATTTGAGTAGAAGCGTGTCCTGATCACCCACAGTGTGCCTGTACCAGCACTTTGGTTTTTGTTTTTGACTTGTCTTGGATTGCTTGATACTTTGGTTTTGGTTTTGACCTGGCTTGGATTTCTTGATACTCTGATTTTGGTTTTGATTCTGGCTTGGCGTAAACTGTAAAAGTGTGTGTGTGCCCTTTTTACCCGTTCTTTGTTTTGTGGTGTGAGCATGGTGTTTTGTCTCGAGGAAACATGGGTCAGACACAAAGTAAGCCTACCCCACTAGGAACTATGTTGAAAAATTTCAAAAAGGGATTTAAGGGAGACTCTGGAGTCACTATGACACCAGGAAAACTTAGAGCTTTGTGTGAGATAGACTGGCCAGCATTAGAGGTGGGTTGGCCATCGGAAGGAAGCCTGGACAGGTCCCTTGTCTCGAAGGTATGGCACAGGGTAACCTGTAAGCCAGGGCACCCAGATCAGTTCTCATATATAGATTCTTGGTTACAGCTAGTTTTGGACCCCCCACAGTGGTTAAGAGGACAGGCAGCAGCAGTACTAGTAGCAAAGGGACAGTTAGTTAAGGAAGGTTCTCGATCCCACCCGCCGAGGGAAGTCAGCACCAAAAGTCCTGTCCAACCCAACACCAGAAGAATCATGGCAAGAATTGGTACCAGCAGTATCCCCTCCTTATCAAGAGGAAGGGCTCCCCACTCCTGAGCCCACAGCACCTACAACTCCACCAGATAACCACACCCCAGACCACCCAGAGTAGACAAAAGAGGAAGTGAAGCCACGGGAGAAACTCCTCCCTTGAAAGCTTGCTTACAGCCCAAGACTGGAATCCAAATGCCCCTGAGAGAGCAGTGATATACTCGGGTAGATGAGGACGGACACATGGTGGAAAGGCGTGCCTTTGTGTATCAACCGTTTACCTCTGCTGACCTCCTCAATTGGAAAAATAATACTCCATCTTACACTGAAAAGCCTCAAGCTTTAATTGACTTGCTCCAAACTATTATACGGACTCATAATCCTACTTGGGCTGACTGCCACCAGCTGCTCATGTACCTCTTTAATACAGGTGAAAGGTGAAGGGTGCTCCAGGCGGCAACTAAGTGGCTAGAGAAGCACGTCCCAGCCGATTACCAAAACCCCCAAGAATATATAAGAATTCAGCTGCCAGGAACAGACCCCCAATAGGACCTGAACGAGGGACCAGACATGGAGAGGCTAAGACGGTACCATGAGGCAGTAATAGAAGGTCTAAGGAAAGGGGCTCAAAAGGCTACAAATGTAAATAAGGTCCCTGAGGTCATCCAAGGAAAAGAGGAGAGTCCAGCACAATTCTATGAAAGACTGTGTGAGGCTTACTGTATGTACACTCCTTTTGATCCAGATAGCCCTGAGAATCAGCCCATGATTAACATGGACTTACTTAGTCAAAGCACGGAATATATCAGGAGAAAATTGCAGAAACAGGCTGGGTTTGCGGGTATGAATACCTCACAGTTACTGGGGTTTGCGGGTATGAATACCTCACAGTTACTGGAAATAGTCAATCAAGTGTTTGTGAATGCAACAAGCCACAGAGAAAGCCGTAAGGAAGGCGAACGCCAGGCTAGGCGAAACGCCGACTTACTGGCCGTGGCCATTATGGGAATTCCCCCGAAAGGAGAGGGAAAGGGGGGTTCTGGGAAGAATACCCAGTCTAATCGCCCATGCTTGCCATGTAACCAATGCGCCTGTTGTAAGGAAGTAGGGCATTGGAAAGATAAGTGTCCCCAACTGAAGGAAAAGCAAGGTGATTCAGAACAAAAGACCTCAGATAAAGATGAGGGAGCTTTGTTCAATCTGGCTGAAGGGCTATTGGACTGAAGGGGACCGGGCGCAAGCACCCCCAAGGAGCCCAAGGTCAGGATTACAACTGGGGGCAAGGACATTAAGTTTTTGGTTGATAGTGGTGCTGAACCTTCAGTAGTGACCACCCCGGTCACCCCCTCATCCAAGAAAACCATTGATATAATCAGAGCAACAGGAGTTTCCACTAAGCAGGCTTTCTGTCTACCACGGACCTGCTCGGTGGGGGGACATGAGATAGCTCACCAGTTCTTGTACATGCCTGACTGTCCCTTGCCCTTGCTGGGAAGAGACTTGCTTAGCAAGCTGAGAGCCACCATCTCCTTTACAAAGCAGGGCTCTTTACAGCTAAAGTTACCAGGAACAGGAGTTATCATGGCCCTTACGGTTCCCCGGGAAGAAGAATGGAGACTTTTTCTAACCGAGCCAGGCCAAGAGATAAAACCAGCTCTAGCTAAGCAATGGCCCTGAGTATGGACAGAGGATAATCCTCCAGGACTGGTGGTCAGCCAAGCCCCCGTACTCATAGAAGTTAAGCCTGGGGCCCAACCAATTAGACAAAAGCAGTATCAGGTTCCCAGAGAAGCTCTCGAAGGAATCCAGGTTCTTCTCAGGCGCTTGACAGCCTATGGAATTATAGTTCCTTGCCAGTCTCCACGGAACACCCCCCTCCTACCTGTCCCTAAACCACGGACCAGGGACTACTGGCCAGTACAGGACTTGGTCCGAGGAGAAGTTTACAAACCCTCTCCTGAGCCAGTGTTTCAAACTTTCTAAGATGAACTCAATGTGCCAGTACCACAAATTCCAGGAAAAACAAGAAATTTGTTTTTGCAATTAGCCGAGCATGTAGCCCAGTCTCTCAATGTCACTTCATGTTATGTATGCGGAGGAACTGTAATGGGAGATCAATGGCCATGGGAAGCCCAAGAATTACTACCTACAGACCCAGTTCCTGATGAATTCTCGGCTCAAAAGAATCACCTTGATAATTTCTGGGTCCCAAAAGCCTCAGTTATTGGACAATATTGCATAGCTAGAGAAGGAAAAGAATTCACTCACCCCGCACGACAACTTAGTTGTCTGGGACAGAAACTGTATAATGGTACCACAGAAACCGTCACTTGGTGGAGTTCAAATCACATAGAGAGGAATCCATTTAGTAAATTCCCAAAGTTGCAAACCGTGTGGACCCACCCAGAGTCTCACCAGGACTGGACAGCCCCCACTGGATTATACTGGATATGTGGGCATAGAGCTTACGCCAAATTACCTGACCACTGGGCAGGTAGTTGTGTTATTGGCACTATTAAACCATCTTTCTTCCAACTGCCCATAAAAACAGGTGAACTCCTGGGCTTCCCTGTCTATGCTTCCCGCAAAAAGAGAAGCATAGCTATAGAAAATTGGAAAGATGATGAATGGCCGCCCCCTGAGAGAATCATACAATATTATGGGCCTGTTACTTGGGCACAAGACGGCTTGTGGGGATACCAGACCCCCATTTACGTGCTCAACTGAATCATACAGTTACAAGCTGTCTTAGAAATAATCACTGATAAAATCAGCAGAGCCTTGACTATTCTGGCCTGGCAAGAAACTCAGATGAGAAATGCTATCTGTCAAAATAGATTGGCTCTCGACTACTTGCTAGCAGCTGAAGGAGGGGTCTCTGGGAAATTTAACCTTACTAATTGCTGTCTACACGTAGATGATCAAGGACAAGTAGTTGAAGATATAGTTAGAGATAGGACAAAACTGGCACATGTGCCCGTGCAAGTGTGGCATGAATTTGATCCTGGGGCCATGTTTGGAAAATGGTTCCCAGCACTAGGAGGATTTAAAACTCTTATAATAGGAGTTTTAATAGTAATAGGAACCTGCTTACTGCTCCCTTGTTTGCTACCTGTACTTCAAATGATAAAAAGCTTCATCGCTACCTTAGTTCACCAAAATACTTCAGCCCAAGTGTACTATGTGACTCACTATTGATCTGTCTTGCAAGAAGACATGGTAGTGAAAATGAAAGTGAGAACTCCCACTCATGAGTGAGATTCTCAAAAGAGGGGAATAAGGGAGGAGACCACCCCTCATACTGTCTTATGCCCAATTTCTGCCTCCAAAGAAAGAAGAAGTAAAAACTCAAAGGCAGAAATGAAATCCACAAGCAGACAGCTCGGCGCCACACCTGGGCCTGGTAGTTAAAGATCGACCCCTGACCTAATCTGTTATGTTATCTATAGATTACAGACATTTTATAGAAAAGCACTGTGAAAATCCCTGTCCTGTTCTGTTCCATTCTAATTATCAGTGCATGCAGCCCCCAGTCATGTACCCCCTGCTTGCTCAATCGATCATGACCCTCTCAAGCGGACTCCCTTAGAGTTGTGAGCCCTTAAAAGGGACAGAAATTGCTCACTCAGGGAGCTCACCTCTTGAGACAGGAGTCTTGCTGATGCTCCCAGCTGAATAAACCGCTTCTTTCTTTAACTCGGTGTCTGAGGGGTTTTGTCTGTGGCTTGTCCTGCTACAGGTCTAAGTGGAATCTAAGTGGATGCATCACTGAGCCAGGCTCTCCAGCCCAGGGAGGGGGAGGCCCCAGGCCCTGGTGGACCTGGACCAGTGATCACATCCTTGAACTGCTTCCTACCTGCCTGGGGTGGCCCAGAGTACAGGAAGCCCCAGGAGCCAGGAGCTTTCTCATCTGGGAGCACAAAGGATGTGAGGAAAAAACGGAACCCAGCCCAGCCCAGGGAAACACAGGGCCTTTCCCCTGCCCCGGGCTTCCCATCTTCTTTGCAGAGACCCTGCCTCTTCTTCAAGGGGGATGATTCCAGACCCTCCAAGAGCAACAGGGACACGGAGCTCACATACATACCCACACATCAACACGGAGATCACACACATCAACATGGAAATCACACACACATATCAAATGGGGATTACACACATCAACGTGGAGCTCATACATACATCCCAACATGGAGATCACACCCACAACACAGAGATCACACAAGTCAACATGGAGATCACACACACACACATCAACATGGAGATTACACACACATCAACATGGAGATCACACACACACATCAACATGGAGATTACACACACATCAACATGGAGATCACACACACACATCATGGAGATCACTCACACACATCAACATGGAGATCACATTCACACACATCAACATGGAGATCACACACACACATCAACATGGAGATTACACACACATCAACATGGAGATCACATTCACACACATCAACATGGAGATCACACACACATCAACATGGAGATCACACACTCATCAACATAGAGATCACATTCACACACATCAACATGGAGATCACATTCACACACAAACATGGAGATCACACACACATCAACATGGAGATTACACACACATCAACATGGAGATCACACACACACATCAACATGGAGATCACATTCACACACATCAACATGGAGATCACATTCACACACATCAACATGGAGATCACACACACACATCAACATGGAGATCACACACACATCAACATGGAGATCACATTCACACACATCAACATGGAGATCACACACACACATCAACATGGAGATCACACACACATCAACATGGAGATCACACACACATCAACATGGAGATCACACACACACATCAACATGGAGATCACACACACACATCAACATGGAGATTACACACACATCAACATGGAGATCACACACACACATCAACATGGAGATCACATTCACACACATCAACATGGAGATCACATACACATCAACATGGAGATTACACACACATCAACATGGAGATTACACACACATCAACATGGAGATCACACACACACATCAACATGGAGATCACATTCACACACATCAACATGGAGATCACACACACATCAACATGGAGATCACACACACATCAACATGGAGATCACACACACACATCAACATGGAGATCACACACACACATCAACATGGAGATCACATTCACACACATCAACATGGAGATCACATTCACACACATCAACATGGAGATCACACACAACACGGAAATCACACACATCAACATGGAGATCACACACACATCAACATGGAGATTACACACTCATCAACATGGAAATCACACACACAACATGGAAATCACACACACATCAACATGGAAATCACACACATACAACATGGAAATCACACACATATCAACATGGAAATCACACACACATATCAACATGGAGATCACACATCAACATGGCGATCACAATCACACACATCAACATGGAGATCACACACAACACGGAAATCACACACATCAACATGGAGATTACACACAAATCAACATGGAGATTACACACACATCAACATGGAGATTACACACACATCAACATGGAGCTCACACATACACCTCAATATGGAGATCACACAACACAGAGATGACACACACAACACAGAGATCACACAAGTCAACATGGAGATCTCTCTCTCTACACACACACACACACACACACACACTGGCACAAGCCCAACATTCATGGCACAGCCATCTCTTGTACTTGCTAGTAAAACAACACCTGTGGAAAGTCAGCTCAAACTTCCAACCTCATCCCTCACAAAGGGGGAATGGAGGGTTTGGTTTTGGCTTTCACTGGAGTCTGCAGCAAGAACTGGCATCATGCTGCCCATTTCCCGCCTCTCCCCGCCCAGACCCCTGCCTCAGGGATGCCTGTCCTCAGCCCAGCCCTCAGCTGCAGCCAGGCCTTCAGCCTCCGTAACCCCCGCTCAGGGTCCCCACCCCCTGCAGCCCTGTCCCTCCAGGATGCATGGCCTTGTCCTGTGTGGGGGTGGCCGAGAGCACTGCCCCAGCCCTGGGTACCTTGGGCAGGAAGCTGGCAGAGGCCAGGGCTGCCATTCAAACAGGGGCAGGTGGTTTTGCCAGGAGGAAGTTGACAGTTCAACTTCAAACATGGGTGACGCAGGCCCCACACTGCCTGCTCCCCGTCCCACCCCTCCCTGAGCACGCCACCCCGCCGTCTCCCTCTCTGAGAGCGAGATACCCGGCCAGACACCCTCACCTGCTGTGCCGAGCTGCCCAGGCTGAGGCAAGAGAAGGCCAGAAACCATGCCCATGGGGTCTCTGCAACCGCTGGCCACCTTGTACCTGCTGGGGATGCTGGGTGAGTACCCCTCCCGGGTGTCCTGCGAACACCCGGGCTCGCTCCGGTGCAAGGAAGGAGTTCCCAGTTTTACCCAAGGCTGACTCTGGGATCCACATGTCAGCCCTCTGGAGCGTTGTGGAGATTTGGGGCCACTGGGATCCCTGCCTTAGTGGGGCCACTGGGATCCCCACTAAGCCGCAGCTTGGCCCTCTGTCCTGCATGTCCCACCTGCCAGGAGCACAACCTTGCCTCTCTCATGCGCTGTTGAGAACCCTGCTTTACCCTTCCAGTGCAAGAGAGACTGCAGGGGGGACCCGCATTTGATGGGGCCCAGACAACTTGATTCCTAGGCTGAGTTGGATTTTAGCAGAGCATTCAGGCCTCCCTCTGCAGGGTCCCCCACTGACAGCCCAGCCTTTACTTGGTCGCCTCCAGAGACATGGAAACTCGCCGTCTCCGAGGCAGCTCTGATGATGCTCTGGACAGACAGTGGGCCAAGGCAGGGTGGAGCCGCCTCTGAGGACGATGTCTGAGCAAATGTCAAGGACTCATAGCGGAAGTCCTAGGCCCTCTCATGCCCAGTCCTGGGTCAGTCCCAGAGGGGCCCAGCCAGGCCGGCTGGGATGAGTACACGCTGGGCCTGCTCTCACTCCAGCCCTGGGTTGTAAGCCCAACCCTGTGTGACCCTGGATAGGTCCCCAAGCCTCTCCAGGCCTTGATCTCCCCATTTATGAAATGTGGGGGTTGGGGGTGTGAACTGGATGAGGCCTGACCCACTTCCTGAGGATTTAGAAGGTCTGGCAGGGTGACAGAGGTGCGTGACCCTGGGCTGGAAACAGGAGGATGCGAGAAGCTTCCAGGCTGGCAGGGAGAGGGTCCGGAGGCCTTGCCTGCCTGAGCAGGGAGCCTCAGCAGCCTTCTAGGGAAACTGGGTGTGCAGGTGTGAGTGTGGGGGAATGCATGTGTGTGTGTCTGTGTGCATGTGTGTGAGAACTGTGTGGGGGGGGAATGTGTGAGTCTGTGTGTGTCTGTGTGAGTCTGTGTGTATGTGTGTGAGAACTGTGTTGGGGGGTAATGTGTGACTCTGTGTGTGAGTCTGTGTGTGAGTCTCTGGGCATGTGTGTGAGTACTGTGTATAGGGGAATGTGTGAGTCTGTGTGTGAGTCTGTGTGTGAGTCTCTGGGCATGTGTGTGAGTACTGTCTGGGGGGGAATGTGTGAGTCTGTGTGTGAGTCTGTGTGTGAGTCTCTGGGCATGTGTGTGAGTACTGTGTGGGGGGGAATGTGTGAGTCTGTGTGTGAGTCTGTGTGTGAGTCTCTGGCCATGTGTGTGAGTACTGTGTGTGTGTGGGGAATGTGTGACTCTGTGTGTGAGTCTCTGGGCATGTGTGTGAGTATTTTGTGGGGGGGAATGTGTGAGTCTGTGTGTGAGTCTCTGGGCATGTGTGTGAGTACTGTGTGTGGGGGAATGTGTGAGTCTGTGTGTGAGTCTGTGTGTGAGTCTCTGGGCATGTGTGTGAGTACTGTGTGTGTGGGGGGAATGTGTGAGTCTGTGTGTGAGTCTCTGGCCATGTGTGTGAGTACTGTGTGTGTGTGGGGAATGTGTGACTCTGTGTGTGAGTCTCTGGGCATGTGTGCGAGTATTTTGTGGGGGGGAATGTGTGAGTCTGTGCATGTGAGTCTGTGTGTGAGTCTGTGTTCATGTGTGTGAGAACTGTGGGGGGGGGAATGTGTGAGTCTGTGTGTGACTCTGTGTGTGAGTCTCTGGGCATGTGTGTGAGTACTGTGTGGGGGGGAATGTGTGAGTCTGTGTGTGAGTCTGTGTGTGAGTCTGTGTGTGGGAGTCTGTGCGCATGTGTGTGAGAACTGTGTGTGTGTGCTTTCATGAGCACAATGCGGCCTCCAAAGGCAGGATTATCTCCCCAACACATGTGACAATGGCGCCTGTGCACACATGTTCACATGGTTCTTCTCACATGTAACAACAACAGGTACAAAATGCCTTCTGTCCCAAAGTAAGAGGCCTGAGACAGACCTCTGGCTGGCTTCGGGGACCCTGCTGAGGAGGGACCAGGCCCTTAAACCCCCCACCTGCTCCTCACTTCTGGCCTCAGACTTCATTGAGATAGGGCGGCTCCCAGCTGAGTATGGGAACCCGTGTCCTGCTTTAGGGCCCTCCCAACTGAATCCCATCATGGGTGAGGCTCCTGATGGCACCAGGCAAGTCCCCTGGCTCAACACAGGCCACAGTCAGGAAGACTTGGAGGTAGCCCCTTCACCCCCAGTATGGGGACCTCCTTGAACCCCAGGAATACTCAGTTCCCAGTGTCTGAGTGAGCCGGTGGGTACCAAGCATTCCCTTTGTTCAGTGGGTAACGGTTTACAAAGCACTTTTAAAGCCATTTTCTGCTGCAAGCTTCACAACAGCCAATGAAGTAGGTGGGCCCATTGGCCCCATTTTACAGTGGGGAAAAGCGAGGCCCAGGAAGGCCGAGTGCAAACCCAGAGTGCAGCAGCTGGTGCACAGCCGAGCGGACCCCAGCCCAGCATTCCTGCCTTCACAGAGGCCCCTCCCTTAGCTAAAAGGGAAGGCCACCAAAGCCACTTCCGTGTGCAGGAAAATGGCCCTGGGACACAACCTCCACCAGCAGAGATACAGCCACCAAAGCTGGGGACACCAAGGGCCAGGGCTGGGGCTGGAGTCAAACAGTGCAGGCACCCTTTGAGCCATTCCAAGGAGAGAGGCAGCAATGCCAGAGCCCTGGGGACACCACAACCTCCTGGCTGGCATCGGGGCTTGGGGACCTTTGGATCCTGAGGCATGAAGATGCCCCCAGCATGCCTGGGTGCTAGTGACAGGCCAGGGCTTCCCACAGTTGCTCTCCTCTCAGCCCCAGCCTGCCTGGACAGCTGCAGGCAGTGAGGCGGGGAAGCGGCTCTAACACAAACTGCACGTCCCTGACTGGCCCAGCTGATGCGACTCTGAAAGCCAGCACTGGGACGTGGGAAAGTCATGGACTCTGCAGTTTGAATTCCAGTCTGCCACTTACCAACTGGGCGACCTTGGACTAGTTCTGTAAGCCTCAGTTTTCTCATCCGTAAACTGGGTGCAACAGTACCTCATAGAGGCTTATAAGGATTCAATGAATCAATGCACACAGAGCTTAAGTACAATCCTGGCATATAGTATAGTAAGTACTCAATAAACAATAATAACAGCAACAACTATGATTATTATTATTACCAGGGTCAGCAAGAAACAATGCGAGGTAGGAGCCAATGGGGAGGAGGGTCTTGCCAGAGGCCTGCACAGCCGTCAATCTCTCTACCCCTCAATCCTCTTGCACAGGCTATTTATTCACTAATTCATTCATTTTTCATCTACAAATATTATTGAGCATCTCCTGTGCATCCAGCTCTGCAAAACACTGGGGATACAGGGACCAAGGCAGGAGTCCCTGCCCTCAAGGATTTGATCAGCTAACAGGAGACCTGTTAGAGAACACAAGTAAACAAGCACCAAAGACCGGGCATGGTGGCTCATGCCTGTAATCCCAGCACTTCGGGAGGCCAAGACGGGTGGATCACCTGAGGTCAGAAGTTCAAGACCAGCCTGGCCAACATGGTGAAACCTCATCTCTACTAAAAATACAAAAATTAGCCGGGAGTGGTGGCACGCACCTGTAATGCCAGCTACTCAGGAGGCTGAGGCAGGAGAACCGCTTGAACCTGGGAGGCGGAGGTTGCAGTGAGCCGAGATCGCGCCATTGCACTCCAGCCTGGGCAACAGAGCAAGACTCTGTCTCAAAAAAAAAAAAAAAAAAACGCACCCGAAATATTTACACATTTTGAAATACTGAGTGCAATGCGGAGAACAGCAAGTTCCTCAGGCACAATACAGTCTGCACTGGGATAGGAGGACATCCCTTTGGCTGGGCAGGCAGGGAGGGCCTCTCTAAGGAGGCGAGGTCTCATCTGAGAATCTGAGACCTGAATGAGGGACGGAGCCAGCCAGGCAGAGAAAAAAGGGAAGAGGGTCCCAGGCAGAGCGGATGGCAGGGCAAAGGCAAGGGGGAAGGACAGGCCTGAGAGGGTGGGGCTCCTACTGGGAGCAGGGCAGCAGGCCCACTGTCCCAGGCTGGGCGAGGCCCTGGTTGGATCATCCTCCTCGGAGACCCAGAGCTCCCCACCTCCAGCAGGGAATGAAGGGACCTGGGGGCCCAGGAAGGGACCTGGCCTTCCTGGGTCACTCTGTCACCATCAGTTCAGAGGGGTTTTCCCTGCAGTGACCAGGCGGCGAATTCAGCTCAACCTGACAAAATTGATTGAACATCTATTCTGTGTGTGTGTGTGAAATTGAACATCTACTGTGTGTGTGTGTCCATGTGCTGTGTGTGCGTATGAACACATATGTGCACAGCCCTGTAGAGGGGAGATTTGGAGCAATGCAGTCCTAGTTTGATTTCTGCTTGGCCACCCACAAGTGAACATCTCTCAGGGTCTCATCTATAAAAATAGGGGTTCCTTGCTGTGTCCACCTCAAAAGATCACTGCAATAATTACATCGGGTTTATTCAGAGACTAGGTATGGATTGAACACCTACTATGTGCCAGATGCTGTTCTAAGTGCTGAGGACACAGCAGTGAACAAAACGGTGGAAAATCCCTGCCCTGGTGGATCTGGCATAATAGTCAGGGTGTGATGGGGAGACAAACAAGAGACAAGCTAAGCTAGTGATTATGCGAATACTAGACAGTCATGAGAGGTGTGGAGACAGACAGATAGAGGAGGGCTGGGACCGGAAGCCTTGGTGGGGTGTGAGGTACCTGGGGAGGATTCAGCGGCTCTCATGAGAAGATGATATTTGAGTCAATATTTGAAAGAAGGGAGTGAGCCCACCGTGTGGGACCTGAGGAGAAGCGTTGCAGGCAGAGGGGCCTCCAGCTGCAGGTCAGTGGGGGGTCGATGAGGCAGCCACGAGGGCCACGGATGCCCCCGTGAGGACTTGGGCTTTTTCTCCCATGCACTGGACAGCCACACAGGAGCAGAGAGGTGAGCATAACTCTCACCTCTCCAGGTCCTCAAGTGCATCTTGAACCCCAGGCCAGATGTGTTTGGAACTCCAGAAGGTTTCAGATTGTAGAAGGAAATACTGTGTACATACTGTGTGCTCTTAACACACGCAGTCAGGCCTGGGGCAGCACCCTGCGTTCAACACATTCCCATTTCTGCAGTGAAACATGAATTTGCACACTTGGAGGGATGTAAAGACAGCAAACACCCTCCCACCAAATGCATTAGAACAAGACTTTTAGATTCTGGATTTTGAATTGCAGATAAGAGACTGTGGGCCTGGATCACTTCTTCTATAGCTACCACTATCACCGTGACCAGCATCATCATCACCATCATGTACCTTTCAAGGCCTGACTTTCATGGTGTCCAGAGAGACCCTAATACTCCTCTCCGGGGGACAGATACGGTAGGAATAGCATAGGAAATGGGTGGTGGCAGTCTGCAGAGACGACAAGGGTCCCATGCACTGCCACAGATTCCCACAGAGACATCTGGAATGAACCCCTCCCTCCTTCTGGCCCCAGTTTCCCCCATCTGTACTCCAGAGCAAGCAGGCTCTGGGGCCTCCCTGGGGTAGACTCCCACAGGCCCTGTCAGGTGATGGAGACAGGGTTTCTCTCCTGACTCTACCACCAGCTAGTTGTGTGACCTTGGGCAAGTCACTCAGCCTCTCTGAACCTCGGTTTCCTGATCTGAAAATGGAGGTGAGCATGGTCCCTTCTTCACAGGGCTGTGGGTAGAAAGAACAAGTCTAGTGCATGAGAGAGCTTTGGGGTAGGTAAAGCTCTAAACAAAACCAAAGCCTTGTCTCTGTGACAGCAGAGACACCGTATATGGTGCGAAACTCATGCAACAGCAGACTACTAGTGGGAGAGAGAAATAACAATTCAAACAGCAAAGGTCATTCTGCCCACGACCCACTGTCCGCTCACTGGGACAGGCCCTGGGTGAGCCAGATTAGAGACCTGAATCTGCTGTTCCTTCCTGCGGGCTCCATTCCCAGGCCTCTCCTGGTGTAAGCCCAGTGTGATTCTATATGTGTTTTGCACATAAAAGCCGCCTAATCATAAACCAATCATTTCATCTGTGCTCAACCCAAGAAAGGGAATTTTGGTCCTTTACGACCTTCGTTTCCCTAAAGCCCTGATACAGCTCCAACTCTACAGATGACTGTCGTTTCAGAAAAGAGGGGCTTCTGACCTTTCAAGTCAGCCAACATAGAGGATTCGAGGAAGGAAAATCCAGAATCCTACCCAAAACACAGGCAGATCTATTGTATTTCATGGACATCGATGGCTGTAGCTACGGGGAGGTCTGTGGACTGTTAGAAGGAATCACTGTTTACGGGAAAAAGGGAACACCTGACTTGCAAACTACACTAAATCAGTCATAGGTGTTTTATCTGTGGAACAAAGTGGTGATAGCCCCCCGTCTTCTGAGGCTCTAGAAAGAAATGGGGTCTTCTGTGAAAAACCCTTGTCCTGGGGTCTGCACAGGGTAAGGATGCTGTCATTTTATTATCATCGGTCATTATCACAGGCCTGTGAATCCGGGTGCCTGCCGAACCCTAAGCAGGCCACACCCTTGCCTCCATTTCCGAGGGTGCAGGGGCGGCAGGACCTAGGAGTGAGCCAGAGGCAGGGGCCAGGAGTGCAGGTTACGAAGCCAGCCGCCCTGGGCTGAATTCTGGCTCTGCTGAGTTCTCACTCCCATGCACCACGACAGCCTCTTCCTCTGTAAACTGGGACCCATCATGCAAATCAACAAATATTCATCTGTAATTCCAAAGCCCAAAAAACATTTGTAAGTTTCTGGCAAATGCATTTGGTGCAAATCCTGACCTGAACGAATGGGAGGCTATTTATAATCTTGACACATCCCCCTTAGTGTGAAACTGCATATGTTTCGCTGCAGACACTGCCATGTGTTTGAAGCCAGGTCTCTCCACACACATGGCGACCGTGAGGTGCCAGCGAGGCGTTGACAAAACAGAAGGCAAGGGCCACCGCCACTGCCTGGGGCCTCCAGAGGTGCAGCCAGTGGAGCCAGGATGTCCTATTTTTCCAAAACGCCTGGATCTTGAAATGTGTTTAAAAAGCAAAACAAAATTAAAAGAAACCTTTTTTTTTTTAATTTGGCTCAAAAAATTTTTAAACACTGTGCAGAGCAAATAAAACTCATGGGATGCCGTAATGAGAGCCAAAGTGAGAATTATCCTGAATACTGTGGGGGCAAGAGGAATGAGAGGGACAGGGAGCAGGATATCCTCACCAAGACCTCAGGGCAGGCAGGGCCAAAAATATTGTCTCTGCCAATGCAAAGACAAGAGACGGGGGATCCGGGGGTGTGAGAAGCCGTCTGACTTCTTTAGCCCTGAATTTTGCCTGGGTTTGCCCAGTCCAGGCCCTAAATTGTGGGAGCTGCAAGGGGAGGTGGGCAGGAGAAGGAAGGGGTCTTCAGAGAATTCTCATCCGTAGCCCCAGTTGCTCGGGGTGAGGGGTGGCTGGCGGATAAGGAAACGGCATAGCACTTCCAGGTCTTGGGGGCCTCCTGGTCTGGAGTCTCGGGGATTCTGTCCACAGTTTTGGCAATAGCAGGAGCCTCAGGCTTCATGAGGCTAGGAAGGATGGTGCAGGAGTAAGCTGTAGACCCCCCAGAGGGGGTCAGGGAGACCCTGAACACAGACCGCAGGGCTCAGGGGATGGAGGGTGCTGGTCTGACCCCTGTGAGAAGCAACTAAAAAATGGAAATAGGTTGTGGACCCTCAAAACCTCAATGTTCATTCTGCTCCCTAGATTATAAGTGAAAAACAAACAAGCAAATAAAAAACAACCTGAACATATTCGTGGACAGGCAGAAAGAATATACACAACACACTCAGGAAGCTTCCAAGTCAGCTGGACATCTCACCGCCCTCCCTCCACCAGCTGCTGAAATCCATCAGGAGCTAAAGATTATAGATCATAGGTGTTTGAACCAGGGGGAAGGTGAGGGATTGTGGAATCTAACTTCCTTACTTTACAGATTAAGAAACTGAGCCCAGAGAGGCTGAGTGGCTTGCCAAGGTCACACAGCACTTCATAGCTAAGTCTTCTCACTGCATGTTTTACTGACTGAACGGAATCACAAGTTCATTCCCTTTGATCAGGATTGCACACCAGGGTGGTGCAGGAATCAATGAAACCTGGGGCAGGCCATCATGGGCTTCCTGCTGGAGGGAAGGGAGGCAGTTTGGGCCTCACTAGCAAAAGCTCAAGACTCAGTGCCAGGCGGCTAGGTTTGAGTTCGGGCCCCAGCACTCATTAGCTGCTTGGACAAGTCATTTAACCCCTCTCAAGTTTCCTGGTCTGTAAAATCGGGACCAAAATAATAGTACCTACTTCATAGCACTGTGGTGAGGACTGGGAGAGTTAATGTGTAAAAGGCCCGGAAGAGTGAAAACTTTTAAAGTGTTGGTGATGGTGACAGTGACGGTGATGATGATGGTGACGGTGATGGTGATGATGATGGTGACGGTGATAGAGATGGAAGGAGAGGAGAGGAACTGCTGCTCATCTGGGGACCAGACAGGCACCCAGAGGAAGGTTCCAGGGCGACACTCTAGAATGCATAAATATCTTTTTTATTAAAGCATTTGTTAGAGCATTTTTTAAAGAATTTCACTTGGTTCTCCAGCTTGTTCAGTCTTTCCTGAGAATGTTCTCTGAGCAAGACCTAGGCTGTTCTGTGTGGAATCTGCCAAGATTGTCAGGCCCAGTCCCTGTCCCCAGGCCTTCAGGGTCTGGCTGCACGAGCGCTTCCAGGTCAGACCCAGGTGGTGTTCATCTCTGCATCTCCAAAGCTGGCACTCTGGAGGAGCAATTGGGTGGCTGGGAGCAGAGAGCATGGGTTTTGGAGTCAGACACATGGTTCGACTCCACCTGCCAGCCATATTACCCGGGACAGGGCATTTGCCCTCTCCTGACATTTATACCAGGAACGTACTGAACTCTCGTGATGGGGCTGTGTGGAAGATTAACAATATCTGTGATGAACCATACCGTGGGCTAAGTATGCAGCAGGTGCTCAATAGTTGGCAGCTGCTGTTAATAATGAACGTTGAGTATGATGACTCGGGAAATAGAGATGTTCCTTGACCTACAGTGGGGTTGCCTCTCAATAAACCCATTGTAAGCTGAAAACATCCTAAGTCAAAAATTCATTTAATATCCCAATAAACCCATTGCAAGCTGAAAACATCCTAAGTCAAAAATTCATTTAATATCCCAATAAACCCATTGCAAACTTGAAAAGTCGTAAGTTGAACCACCCTAAGTCTGGACCATCTGCGCGAAGTTTCCAAGTTAGGAGAAGGAAGTGGTGAGCCCCATGGCTTGGCTCTCTGTGCTCCTGGACAGGGAATCTTCCCACTGGGAAAGCTCCCCGAGGGTCTGCTGCCCTGGGCACAGCTTCCCCCAGCCCACCCTACTCCACAGATCAGTAGCACCAGCTCTGAGCACTAGGCCAGGAAGCACTGGGCTAAGCCCTTTACACCGATTAGCTCATCTCATCTTCACAACGGCTCTAGAAAGCTAGTCCCATGCTCATCCTCATGCTATGAGTGAGGAAATCGTGGCTTGGAGGCACAGAGACAGGACAGACGTGCTCCCCAGACTCTATAGGCAGGAAGTGGCAGAGCTGATACTCAGAACTGGAGCAGTAGAAAGTCATCGGTGACTGAAAACCCATCCTGAGCTGTGTAGCACTGAAGGGCAGATATTTGGACTCCCACTCCCCACAGGTGGCACTTCAAGCTGCCTTAGCCCTCGAGACTTAGCCAGAGGGATGACTCCTTCAAGGCAGACTGCCCTGCTCCTGATGGGCAGCTGGGATGAGAGGGAGGTGGGAATGAGAGGTCAGGAGTGAGAGGTGAGGGCAGGACAAAAGGGTCTCCTTCCTGATTTCTCTCGCTAGCTGGACATCTCCCTGATGGCCTCCTGAGGCTGCCCTGCCCACTGCAATAGATCAGATGATTGGCTGGGTGCGGTGGCTCATGCTTGTAATCCCAGCACTTTGGGAGGCTGAGGGGGGTGGATTACCTGAGGTCAGGAGTTCAAGACCAGCCTGGCCAACATGGTGAAACCTCATCTCTACTAAAAGTACAAAAATTAGTCGGGCGTGGTGGTACATGTCTGTAGTCCCAGCTACTCGGGAGGTTGAGGCAGGAGAATTGCATGAACCAGGGAGGCAGTGGTTATAGTGAGCCAAGATCATGCCACTGCATTCCAGACTGGGCAAGAGAGGAAGACTCTGTTTCAAAAAAAAAGAAAAAATTGATCAGACGATTGACAACTAGGCCATCCTTTTCCACCCAGGCCAGAGCTCTGTACACTTCCCTGTTGGTGAGAATAACCTTCCCCTTCCAAGGCCCGTGACTCCTAGAGCAACAGCCACGAAAGGATCTTGCAGACTCAGGGGAAACTTATCACATGGCCATGATGACTTCATTACAAAGAGTCTTGATTCGGGGACAAGGATGAACTGTGGAGCACATCACCCCTTAAAATTCAACCGCCAGCTTGAGAACACTCAAGCGAGAACAGCTTTTTCAAAGCACACCTATTTTTTAAGAGATGGGGTCTTGCTATGTTGTCCAGGCTGGACTCGAACTCCTTGGCTCAAGTGATCTTCCTGCCTCAGCCTGCTGAGTAGCTGGGACTACGGCCTTGAGCCATTGGCCCAGCTAAACACACCTATTTTTTAACACCAAGCAAAAATTTCTCACAAACAATTTGAACACAGCCTTTCACTATTAATATATAAAGCAGTCTCCTTGACCCAGTGCCGTAAATCCAAGAGTAAACCCAAGTCGGACAGATGGAAATCAAAATACCGTACTTGCACCTAACTGATCACGCTAGGTGGTGAATACAGAGGTTAAGCTTTGAAGCCACGTGAGCTTGCTACTTCACCTCGTCCCCACCCAAATTAAACCTCTTCCCCAGCCACAGATGAGCTGCTCTGCTGAGAGCCCCGCAATGGGCAACTTTGCCCCCGCTCCACAGTGAGACCAGGCTACAAGGAGGCAGAGCTTCCACGTGGTCCACATGGGGGAAGGCTGGTTCCCTGCAGACCCGTGTTCCCTGGGCCTGTCACCTTGGCTCCCTTGCCAACTAGCTGGCTACACTACTGTGGGCAGGTCACGCCATCTCTTTGAGCTTGGTCTTCTCCAGAAATGGGCAGCTGTTAAAGATAAGTGGCTGTCATTCTTATCCTGCCTTGGGAATGCTAGAAAGTAGCAAATGTTCTCTTAGTTCCCTTTCTTGCTCATTTCTTTCTTTCCTTTTTTTTTTTCTTGTAAAGACAGAATCTCACTCTCTCACCCAGGCTGGAGTATAGTGGTGCAATCTCAGCTCACTGCAGCCTCCACCTCCCAGGTTCAAGCAATTCTCCTGCCTCAGCCTCCAGAGGAGCTGGGATTACAGGCATGCACCACCACGCCGAGCTAATTTTTGTTATTTTTAGTAGAGACAGGGTTTCACCATATTGGCTAGGCCAGTCTCAAACTCCTGACCTCAAGTGATCCCCCCACCTCGGCCTCCCAAAGTGCTTGGATTATAGGCATGGGCCACCGTGCCCGGCCCCTTTCTGGATCATTTCTCCATTCTCTAGAACTAAGGAGCTCAAACTTTTTTGAGTGGAAGCAACATGCGGGACATTTTTACATTGCAACCCCCAACACACAAAAAGTGATCAGTGCATTCTGACATTCTCTTTTTTATTTATTTAAAACAAAACAAACAAAAAAAAAACAGGGTCTTACTCTGTCACCCAGCTAGAGTGCTGTGGCATAATCATAGCTCACTGCAGGGTCCAACTTCTGGGCTCAAGCGGTCCTCCCACCTTGGCCCCCTTAAGTGCTGGGATTGCAGTCATAAGCCACCGTGCACGGCCTCTCTATTCTAATCCATTTCATTTTTCAAAAAATTGATGGCCTGAGTGCCGTGGCTCACACATGTGAATCCCAGCACTTCAGGAAGCTGATGCACGAGGATCACTTGAGCCCAGGAGTTCAAAACCAGCCTGGACAACATAGTGAGACCCCATCTCTACATACACACACACATACATGCATACATACATACATACATAGTAAAAAAATTAGCCAGGCATGGTGGCTCATGCCTATAATCCTAGCTACTCAAGAGGCTGAGGTGGGAGGATTCTTTGAGCCAGGGAGGTTGAGGCTGCAGTGAGCTGTGATCATGCCACTGCACTCCAGCCTGGGTGAGGAGAGTGATATCCTGTCTCAAAAAGTAATAATAATAATAATTGATGGTTACATTATTACAAAGGTTAGCATGAGGGAATTTGAGGTAGGGAGTAATGGAACTGGTGTATACCTTGATTGTGATGGTGGTCACACACATCTATATATGTGACATTCACGGAATCATGCAGTAAAGAAAAAATCAATTTCACGTCTGTTCATTTTAAAAGTAACGTTTTTTAAGAAGAAAAAAAATCGATAGTTGCAGCCCACTAGATAGAATTCATATCACTCAGGGGTTCCAACCTGGAGTATGAAAATTCCTGTCCCTAAAACCCATGATAGTGGATAGGGGGAGGCAGAAAGGGCCATTGCTCGGGCTGTGGGTGGGTGAGCTGGGGAGAAGGGAGAGAGTGGGAGGTTTCACTTCCTGACCCTCCTCTCTCCTTTCTGCAGTCGCTTCCTGCCTCGGACGGCTCAGCTGGTATGACCCAGGTAAGGAAGAGCCACATGGAGAAAGGCCTGGGGCAGGGGGAGAGTGGGGCTGTGGTTTCATCAGGCCATCGGGGACCTCTCGATGAAGCCATCACTTCTGCCAGAGTGAACCCCACCCTACAGAGAGAGTGAACCCCAGCATACACAGGCACACAGATGCAGACACTGCACGTTTAAGATGCTCACATGCAGGTGGGTGCCCTCTACAGCCGTAAATCACCCACAAATGCCAGATCTCATGATAATTATTATGACCCACTCACCATGCACAGAAGACATCCCAGCTCATAAATGTACCTTGCAAAGTCTTATTTCCCACCCAATCCTGACAGATGCTCCATGGTCAAAGATGTTTAGAGTGGAGTCTGCAGAGAGAGGCTGCAGACTGATGGTAAAGTGTGTGGAATGTCCAGCCTTAGAGGTTGGAGTTTAGTCGTAGAGGCTGTTTCCCAAATAGGGTTCCATGGAGCATGTTGGACAAAGGGCAGGCAACACTGCATCTCCCACTGAAGACTGACAGTGTACACCGGCCCAGTAAAGGATCTGAGAAATCCTGCAGCGAAGAAATACATGACACTTTTTAACCCAGCACTTTGCACCCTTATTTCACCACAGACCTCTCCTTCACATTGACTGGGATAACATCGTGCTGAATGTACCTGGGGAGAATTGTGGCTGAAGGGTCTTGAGATGCCACTGTGCAGCCAGAGGGGGTGACAGGGGCCTTGGCAGGCCCTAAGCACGATCTGGACCCTGCACTGACATCCTAGCTCCAAGCTTTGGCACACTGCTTGACCTCTTGAGCCCCAGTTTCCCCAGCTGTGAAATGGGAAGAAAATCTCTTGCCTGGTGAAGCAGCAACGAGCCAGCTCGCTGGGCGGACAGCCTGCAAATCACCCCACCAATGTTAGGTGTTGAGACGCGCTCGTTCTCCCTCTAACTAGCCAAGTGCCCTTGGCAAGCCCTGGCCCTGAGCTTTGGCCCCAGAGTGTCCTCGTCGGAAGAAAAGGGTAGCCTGACCCGTGGTTCCCGACCAGGGAAAACCTACCCCTCAGAATCACTTGGGAGAGCCTTTCACATTTCTAAAAATTTCTTGAATCAGTGACACATTCATCCAGCTCAAAAATTTAAAAAAATATAAAAAGATCTGTAGTGAAGAGTCTCACTTCCATCTCTATTCCCGTCTATCCCAGTCGCCCCCGACGTCGACCCCAACACCCCAGGTAATGATTACGTTTATTTGTTTCTTGCATATTCTTCAAGGAGCTCTTTATGCAAATACACACACACACCCCACACAGACCCCACACACACACACCACACATACACACAACCACACCACACACACACCACCACAAACACCACACACACACCGCACACCACATACACACCCCACACACACCACACATACACACAACCACACCACACACACACCACCACAAACACCACACACACACCACACACCACATACACACCCCACACACACCACACATACACACAACCACACCACACACACACCACCACAAACACCACACACACACCGCACACCACACACACACCCCACACACCACACACACACACACCACACACACCACACACACACCCCACACACACCACATGCACACTACACACCACACACCACACACATACCACATGCACACCACACACACCACACACACCCCACACACCACACACACACCACACACACCACACACACGCACACTACACACACCACATACACACACACACCACACACACCACACACACCACATGCACACTATACACACCACACACACCACACACACCACGCACCACCACACACACACCACGCACCACCACACACACACCACACCTGCACACTACACACACCACACACACCACACATACACACAACCACACCACACACACACACCACCACAAACACCACACACACACCGCACACCACACACACACCCCACACACCACACACACACACCACACACACCACATGCACACTACACAGCACACACCACACACATACCACACACACACCACACACACCACACACACACGCACACTACACACACCACATACACACACACCACACACACACCACACACACCACATGCACACTATACACACCACACACACACCACATACACCACACACACACCACACACACCACGCACCACCACACACACACCACGCACCACCACACACACACACCACCTGCACACTACACACACCACACACACATACAACACACACAACACACACCACCACACACACATCACACACACCACACACACTACACCACACAGACACACACACCACACACACACACATATATTTTTCCCCTCATGGAGTTTGATAAAATCACACAAGACACATGTCTACCCATGACCCAGCAATTCCATTCCTAGGTATTTACCCAAGAGAAATGGAAACGCCCACACAAAGACCTGTATGTGAATGTTCACAGCAGCCTTATTCATAGTAGGCAAAACCCGGAAACAAATCAAATGGTGAATGGAAAACAAATTGGCATGTCCGTGTAGTGAACTATCATTCGGCAATAAAAAGGAATGAACTACTTATGCGTCCAGTGACATAGCTAAATCTCAAATACATGCTAAGCGAAAAAAGCCAAATCAAACAAAATAAAATCCATGCTGTATGAGTCCATGTCTATGACATTGTAGCACAGGCAAAACTCATCTTTTGTGACAAAAAGCA
Source organism: Pan paniscus (assembly GCF_029289425.2). Lineage (NCBI taxonomy): Eukaryota > Metazoa > Chordata > Mammalia > Primates > Hominidae > Pan > Pan paniscus. The sequence continues at coordinate 62,284,159 of NC_073258.2, forward strand.
GATCAGTGTTTGCCTGAGGCTAGATTCAGGGAAATTAACTATAAAGGGGCCTTAGGGAACTTTCTAGATGATGGAAATGTTCCATATCTAGATTATGGTGGTGGTTACATGCATGTATACGTTTGTCAAATTCCATCGAACAGTATCCTTAAAATGAGTGCATTTCACTGTATGTAAAATTACCTCAATAAAATTTTTTTTTTTTTTGAGATGGAATCTTGATCTGTTACCCAGGCTGGAGTGCAGTGGCGCAGTCTTGGCTCACTGCAACCTCTGCCTCCCGGGTTCAAGCAATTCTCCTGCCTCAGCCTCCCGAGTAGCTAGGATTACAGGCGCCTGCCACCACACCCAGCTAATTTTTGGTATTTTTTCTTTTTTTAGTAGAGATGGGGTTTCACCATGTTGGCCAGGCTGGTCTCAAACTCCTGACCTCAGGTGATCTGCCCGCCTCAGCTTCCCAAAGTGCTGGGATTACAGGCATGAGCCACCACACCTGGCCTAAAATTAATTTTTAAAGATCTCTTAAAAAGCAGACACCAGCCCCAATCTCAGACCCCTTGAGACAGAATTTCCAGGACAGGGGCCATCCTGCTGGACAGTGGGTGCCGAGAACACCTTGCCCATTTATCTGAGCTCCCTTCTGACTCTGAAATCTGGAGCCCCACCCTCCTGGGTCTAGCTTCAGGGCTGCCTGGGTCAGGGTCCTCTGGGAAGCCCCTGCAGTGCCCCAGAAGGGACGAAGCTCACAAGGGGCAAGGCAGGCAGCCCACGGGGCAGGAGGGAGCTCAACTGGGCGTCCTAGGGAGAGGGCAGTGAGGGGTGCCAGTGGGGAACCCCTCCCAGCCTGACCCCCACCACACCTTTCTGAACCCCAGATTTACAGGCAAGGCTCACCCGTTCCAATTCGAAGTGCCAGGGCCAGCTGGAGGTCTACCTCAAGGACGGATGGCACATGGTTTGCAGCCAGAGCTGGGGCCGGAGCTCCAAGCAGTGGGAGGACCCCATTCAAGCGTCAAAAGTCTGCCAGCGGCTGAACTGTGGGGTGCCCTTAAGCCTTGGCCCCTTCCTTGTCACCTACACACCTCAGAGCTCAATCATCTGCTACGGACAACTGGGCTCCTTCTCCAACTGCAGCCACAGCAGAAATGACATGTGTCACTCTCTGGGCCTGACCTGCTTAGGTGGGTAACTAGCCAGCCACACGGGCACCCTGGGCCTGGGCGCCAGCCCCGAGGAGACTGCCCGAGGCCTGTGATCTAGGGTCTGAGCAGGCTGGTGGAAGGGGTGGGGGGACCCCAGTTTATAACCACTCCCCAAGACACATACCCAGGAGGAGGACTGGAAGGGGCCAGCACCCATCTGTAGGATGGCAATGGAGGACCTAGTTCTGCCAATCACTGACTTCATCGTCACCTCTGAACCTCCATTCTCCCATCTGTGAAGTGGGGTGGTACTTCCCGCCTCGCAGGAGGCTTAGAGACAACGTGTGGGTCAAGTGGACCTGCTGTGCCAAGTGGCACTCATGCCAGGAGCTCCTGGTCCTCTCAAGGCTGCTGGCTGCCCCCGGCCCTCCCCACACCACCCACTCCTCCCTCACCAGAGTGTCTCATTGCAGAACCCCAGAAGACAACACCTCCAACGACAAGGCCCCCGCCCACCACAACTCCAGAGCCCACAGGTAAGAGGATTCTGAACCCCCCATAGGGAGTCAGAGCTAGCAAATAAAAACCCAAGATGCCCAGTTACATTGGAATTTCTGACAAAGGTGGAAATGTTTAGTATTGGTGTGTTCTACGCAATATTTGGGACCCCATCACCTCCCAAGGCTAAGCATTAGTCAGTAGTTGTCCACAAGTTGGGGCCAAACAGCAAGGAGTGCCCAGGAAGCCCTCGGCACTCAGGGTGGCTCCCCATCCTGCTCTCTCCTCTCCTAGCTCCTCCCAGGCTGCAGCTGGTGGCACAGTCTGGCGGCCAGCACTGTGCCGGCGTGGTGGAGTTCTACAGCGGCAGCCTGGGGGGTACCATCAGCTATGAGGCCCAGGACAAGACCCAGGACCTGGAGAACTTCCTCTGCAACAACCTCCAGTGTGGCTCCTTCTTGAAGCATCTGCCAGAGACTGAGGCAGGCAGAGCCCAAGACCCAGGGGAGCCACGGGAACACCAGCCCTTGCCAATCCAATGGAAGATCCAGAACTCAAGCTGTACCTCCCTGGAGCATTGCTTCAGGAAAATCAAGCCCCAGAAAAGTGGCCGAGTTCTTGCCCTCCTCTGCTCAGGTAAGTGAGACCTGGCCAAGCCCCATGACACCTTCTGCTGCCCTAGGTGGGGTCACAGAGCATCCCAGAAGGTCAGGGAACATGTGTGCAGCACAGGGCACTATGGAGAATACAAGGGAAGTGGAGGCCTGGTCTTGGCCTCTAAGAGGTAACAAGGGTTGGGGTGGGGAGGATGCATCCACACTCAATGCCTTGGTAATCTCTGCAAAGCTACACACCCCAAGCCCAAAGGAACCGCTGGCTCAGCTGCCACATGGGGAAGGGGAGTCGGCAGGACTTCCAGGAGGAGGCAAGGTCTCTTCGTGGGTCTGGGGGAGAAAAAAAAATGTCTAGGTAGGAATTATGGCTTGTGCCAAAGATGGGGCACTTGGAGGGGTGGGCCTTGCAGGAAGGGCATTTGTAAATCCCAAGAGCTGGCATTGCAGCAATGGTGAGAGGTGGGAGGTCCCTGAGGCCCGGGAGTCAGAGCACAGCAGGCAAAGAGAGAAACAGAGACAGCCCCCAAGAGGGCTCTGCAGAGGGTCCTGCGCCGTGCGCTGACAAGGTAAAGAGAATGACGCCGCTCTGTGGTTGAGGGGAGGAGGCAGGTGAGACTGAGTCTGTGAGACCCCGGTGGGCCAAACCAGGATCAATGAAGAAAACTAAAGGGAAGAAACCACAGCTGAAACGAAGGGAGAAACGGAGAAACTTCGCAGTACGCCTCCCTCCGGAAGTAGTGGGTTCCCATGGCCGGAAGTGTTCTCAGTGAAGTCCACACTGTACTTACCGAAAGCTTACTTCATGCAGGGACCATTCCTGGACATTCTAAATTTTTCACATGGCCTTAGGAGGTGGGTGTTATTATTATCATCCCTTTTTACAGTGAGGAGGCTGAGGTTTAGAGAGGCTAAACCTCTCGCCCAGTACTATGGAGCACTTGCTGGGATTTCTGTTCAAGCAGGGTCACTCTAGAGCCTGTTATCTGAGCCTTGGTGACTCAGTGTGGTCCTGGACCAGCAGCAGCTGGTTAGAAATGCAGGTGCTCAGGCCCCAGCCTGGACCTTCCGAATCAGAATCCACTTTTCAGCAAGGTCCTCAGTGATTTATGTGCACAAATCTAGGAATCACTGCTCGGGGCCACCTGGCTGTCCTGCAAGCACGCTGGGTACCTGGTGTAAATTAGTAAAATGCTGCCCCTCCCCCAGCAGAAGCAGCTCCCAAGGGGCTCTTGGCCTGATGAGGAGAGCAGGGGCTGGCTCGCAGTCCCACCCGCCCCTCAGCTACTATCCTTCCTGCAGGCTACAACCTGTAAAACCATACCCAGGGTTCTTGCCTTTGAAGCTTCTTCTAAATAGATTTACTAGGGCTTTGAAGGTGGATGTTGCTATGGAAACTGGGCAAAGCTGGTGAGATCACAACTCTCTCTAAACTGAGCATGTGTGGGCCTCAGCTACAGACTCCCAGGCCCCACCCTGGCAGGCAGAAATAAACGCATGCCTCTGTTGAGCCAGGCCCCACTTGCTGAAAGCCTGGCCCTCAGCATTCAGTGCCTGGGCAGCACGATCTGTCCCAACTGTGAACTGCCAGGACTCAGGGCAGTAGGTCTTTCCAACCCCCAGGCCTCAGTTTCCCTCTTCTGAAAAGTCCTCCTTCTTCCCAAAGTGCAGCGGGATAATGACAAGATGTTTCCAAGTGAGAAGTGGACCTAGGTGGAGCCTATTTCCCACGCTCTTCTCTTATCTCCACCTGGCATGGAGCCAACTCCCTGCTGATGGCTGCCAACAGCCTCCCTGCAGAAAGCGCCTATGCTGCTGTGTCTCAGGATGGTGCTGGCAGCTGCCCACAGGCACCAGAGACAGTGCTGGGTCAGGGGAAGAGCCACAGAGGGTGCCAGAAGGAGGGAAGGGCAGAAAAGAAGGCTGCCTCTCCTGGTGGTCCCACACAGTGCCTTCCCCTAGCCAGGGCCCCGATTTGCCAGTGGCATGGGGCCCCAGGAAGCAGCACACAGGCTCAGGGTCACACTTGCACCCTCCTTTCCCATTGCTTCCCCTCTCAGGTTTCCAGCCCAAGGTGCAGAGCCGTCTGGTGGGGGGCAGCAGCATCTGTGAAGGCACCGTGGAGGTGCGCCAGGGGGCTCAGTGGGCAGCCCTGTGTGACAGCTCTTCAGCCAGGAGCTCGCTGCGGTGGGAGGAGGTGTGCCGGGAGCAGCAGTGTGGCAGCGTCAACTCCTATCGAGTGCTGGACGCTGGTGACCCAACATCCCGGGGGCTCTTCTGTCCCCATCAGAAGCTGTCCCAGTGCCACGAACTTTGGGAGAGAAATTCCTACTGCAAGAAGGTGTTTGTCACATGTGAGTTGGCCACAGCCCACAGTGGGTGGAAGCAGTTACTACTTTACCTCTAGGACCCGGTCAGGGTGCATGTCTCTAAAGGGAAGCCCTGGGGAGCTAGACAGAGAGTCCCAGAGACCCAGAAAGGATGGAGACAGGGAAATTGGAAGGCTAGGGAGCAAGAGTACTCAGACAGCAATGGGCATGAACAATAATAGGAGACAGGGCAAGCAACAGGCAGATCACAGTCAGGCAGCTGACGAGTCATAGAACTTCTCCTTCTACCTTCTACTTTTGCAAGGTGGAAGCCAGAAAATCAAATGGTAGATAGCACATATTTGCTACATGAATGGTAACTAAACGGCAAGTGAAAGAGAGAAATGGATGGATGGATGGATGGATGGATGGATGGATGGATGGATGGATTGGTGGGTGGGTGGGTGGGTGGATGGATGGATGGCTGGATGGATGGATGGATGGATCGGTGGGTGGGTGGATGGATGGATGGACAGAAGGGTGGATGGACAGATGGATGGATGGATCAAGAATAGAGGCCCCGCTGGCTATTGGTATGCAATCATATATTGGTTTCTGATGGTATATGATGGCAAGGTGATCACTAATAACTGGCAAATGGTAGAAAATTAAATAGCTTATAACAAGTGTGGCAAATGATAGCTAGATGATCAACTGTTAGATGACAAATGGTGGGTGGGTGAGTGGGTAGCAGGGAATTCTAGAGATAGATGGAGGGATAGCCAAATAGATCATTGCCTTCCATGCATGCTGGTGAATTTCTCAGATGAGCAAGGAGCCAGCAGCTTCCCTCCCACAGTTTTTCTCCCCCCAGGACTGGGACTGACCTAACTCTTCCTCCTTCCCCAGGCCAGGATCCAAACCCCGCAGGCCTGGCCGCAGGCACGGTGGCAAGCATCATCCTGGCCCTGGTGCTCCTGGTGGTGCTGCTGGTCGTGTGCGGCCCCCTTGCCTACAAGAAGCTAGTGAAGAAATGTAGGTGTCACGGCCCTGAGTGGCTCCGTTCCCACGTGCAGAGACTGGAGGGGCTGCACTAGAGTCCTCCGGAGGAGGGGTCATGCCTCCAGAAAGCTGGGCGCGCAGGACACCTCTGCTTCACCACCCAGCCTTCCCCTCTCCTGCCCATTAGCCATTTTCTGCCCCAAGTAACAGAAACACAAAGTAAACAAAATTGCAATTGCTAATTTGTCCATCTCTGGAGCCCAGCTGAGACCCACTCCAGGTCAGAGAGAAGGTGTGGCCATTCCCAAGGCTGTGGCAGGCCCAGAGGGTGTTCAGTACGGCCTCTGATGGTAGGAGACACACATCCCAGGCCTAGCCCCACCACTTACCACTGCCCGAGATGCTGATTGGGACACTTCCTCTCTCTGACCCTCAGTTTCTTCATCTACCAAATGGGCAATCGCACACCTTGTGAACGCGGGGGGTTGTTCTCCTTGCCTTGCAGAACTTAAGAGGAAATTATTCAGACAAAGAAGTGAGAGGGGAGAGATTGGGAACAGAGGGCCCAGCAGGACAGTGTTAGGTCCTAGTGCCTGCCCAGGTCTAGTTCTAAACGCCTGTGGTCTTTTCTCCTGGGGAGCCGGGCACCTCTACACCATCCTCGGCCTGCTCCTTCGGCACAGGATGGCTGCAATTCCCTTCCCGAGCAAGTTAGGAAACTGAGGCCTACGAGAGACTCCAAGGGGCAGAGCCCAGCAGCCCTGCCCTCAGCTGCACCTGCCGCCACCATCTCCCTCCCAGGCCCAGCCCCGTCCCCACCCCTGCCTGCCCCCACCCACACCTGCCCCCACCACTCTGATGTGCCTTTCTTGTCTCTTGCCCAGTCCGCCAGAAGAAGCAGCGCCAGTGGATTGGCCCAACGGGAATGAACCAAAACAGTAAGTGTCCCCGGAGGCGGGAGCCTCCCTCAGGCCCTGGACAGAGGCCATGGAGGCAGAGTCGAGGCTCTCTGCTGACCACAGACGGAGCCTGTGGCTGCTTGAAGCCTCTGATCTCCACGGTGCTTGTCTGACATGTGACTGTGGCCAACAGACGTCCCCACACCAGGGAGGGCAGAGGCTTCTTGATGGGCTGATGGCTGAGCGGTTTCTACCGCTGAAGCCTCAGAGTGTAGAAACATCTCATGGTATCCTTTCTGTCCCTCGCCCCATCTCTAGGGTCCCCAGCAGCCCTCACCTCCTCCAGCAGTATTCCCCAACACAGTAGCCAGTGGATGTTAACAGGCAGCACTCACAAGAGGCCTCCCTGATCAACAGATCTGGAAAACCATGAGTTAGGCACAGCTAAGCATAGCTATTTCAGGACTTATCAGAACCTTAATGGGCATTTTTGTATTGCCCATCTCCAAAGCAAGGATCCATTAAGAAGGGCTGTCCAAGTTATTTTCATCATGGGACAACTTACAGGGCCAGTATTAGGACATTTTGGTGCAGCCAGCCCAACACCATCCCTGGTCTTCATCCTCCCTCCTTCCAGCCACAGTCAGAGACACCCTAATGGATGGAGACATGGCGCTCTTCCTGCCTCCCATTCCACCTTCTTCCCCCTTCCCAAGTCCACAGCCAAATCCTTCAAGAGGGCTCTGTGTTGTCCAGCCTTTCTTAATAACATACAGGCCCTCAGCTCCTGGAGGGCAGGGAGCAGATCTGTCCCGTCACCTGTGCTCCAGTCTCCTGCTTGGTAAATGCTTGATGACCGACTCATGGAAGGCCCCACCCTGCCAGTCAGATTGCTGGGTTACCCAAACCTGCTCTAAAAGTCTGCTGCTGATCCTGCTAGCATGAACCTCCCAGGAAGAAAGGAGAGGGGGATGCATTGAAGGGGCTGTGGGTGCCTTTGTCCTCTCCCCGCTAACATCACGGGAATAGGAGATTAAAATTCTGGGCACCTGCTGGGGAAGGAGACGGAGGACACAGCCACAAGTCTAACGACACTGTCTCCTACCATCTGCCCAGTGTCTTTCCATCGCAACCACACGGCAACCGTCCGATCCCATGCTGAGAACCCCACAGCCTCCCACGTGGATAACGAATACAGCCAACCTCCCAGGAACTCCCGCCTGTCAGCTTATCCAGGTAAGCACCAGCGGGTGCTCCCAGGCACGCAGGCAGGGCTGCAGCAGGCCGCCAAGGCAGGTCACGTGATGCCCTTGAAGGCCGGGTGATGGCCCAAAGACAGAATGGAGACCCCAGGGTGCAGAGGGAATCAAACGTCGCAGGATGCAGCAGGGGTACGGAAGGGATGTAGCCTTTGCAGGCCCCAGCTGTCCCGTTTGAGACCACAAACTACTCATCTGGAGAGAAGAATGCACTCAGAAAGCCATCAACCCCAGCCTTGCTGTGACCTAATGGGCCTGTTTCCCTGCAGGGCCTTGAGGGGCCTGGATGGTAAATGAGGCCCCTTGGATTCCTCCGGGCCAGAAGAGAGCCATTAAGTGGGCTGCAGGAGCGCTGTACTAAAGGCTCCCAGACTGGCACTACCAATTAAGCCCCAGGGAGCCTGGAGTTCAGCATCATTAGTGAACGTTTGGCTGATTTGATCAAAACAGATACGGGGCTGTCACCGGCTCATAAAGCCCCTGTGATCTTCCAACCCACTGTGGGCAGCGGCTCTAGGATCCAAGGGGCTCTGTGGAGTCAAAAACCCTCTGCAAACAGCGTCCTTTCTTTCCCCAGCTCTGGAAGGGGCTCTGCATCGCTCCTCCACGCAGCCTGACAACTCCTCCGACAGTGACTATGATCTGCATGGGGCTCAGAGGCTGTAAAGGTGAGCCCGTCTCCAGCCTGACCCCAGCACCCCAGGGTCCCCCACAGTCCTGGGGGTGAGCACCAGCCACTCAATGCCTCCCCTCAGTCCCACCCTGCCCATACATGAATAGGGGACCCCCAGCATCTTGATTCTTGTAAAGAGAAAGACAAACGTCAGCTGTTTAGGTTATACGAGCTGGTTTGACAATTAGAGCAGAGCAATCATGAACTTTAACAATCAACTCTTAAACTCCATTCGGAAGGCCACACAGGCAGAGTCCCTAAGAGCTCCGTGATGGAGTCACACCCCTCTAGAGCTGCCAACCTGCCAGCGGGGAGAAGGAGCCCCTGGCTCAGGACAGCAGCCGTCCCCAAAATGGAGCCCAGAGCATGGGTCCTGTCCCCGACCTCCCTGCATCACCTCTGCGGTGTCTTCCTCTAACACATTTCCTTCTCACCCCACAGAACTGGGATCCATGAGCAAAAAGCCGAGAGCCAGACCTGTTTGTCCTGAGAAAACTGTCCGCTCTTCACTCGAAATCATGTCCCTATTTCTACCCCGGCCAGAACATGGACAGAGGCCAGAAGCCTTCCGGACAGGCGCTGCTGCCCCGAGTGGCAGGCCAGCTCACACTCTGCTGCACAACAGCTCGGCCGCCCCTCCACTTGTGGAAGCTGTGGTGGGCAGAGCCCCAAAACAAGCAGCCTTCCAACTAGAGACTCGGGGGTGTCTGAAGGGGGCCCCCTTTCCCTGCCCGCTGGGGAGCGGCGTCTCAGTGAAATCGGCTTTCTCCTCAGACTCTGTCCCTGGTAAGGAGTGACAAGGAAGCTCACAGCTGGGCGAGTGCATTTTGAATAGTTTTTTGTAAGTAGTGCTTTTCCTCCTTCCTGACAAATCGAGCGCTTTGGCCTCTTCTGTGCAGCATCCACCCCTGCGGATCCCTCTGGGGAGGGACAGGAAGGGGACTCCCGGAGACCTCTGCAGCCGTGGTGGTCAGAGGCTGCTCACCTGAGCACAAAGACAGCTCTGCGCGTTCACCGCAGCTGCCAGCCAGGGGTCTGGGTGGGCACCACCCTGACCCACAGCATCACCCCACTCCCTCTGTCTTATGACTCCCCTCCCCAACCCCCTCATCTAAAGACACCTTCCTTTCCACTGGCTGTCAAGCCCACAGGGCACCAGTGCCACCCAGGGCCCTGCACAAAGGGGCACCTAGTAAACCTTAACCAACTTGGTTTTTTTGCTTCACCCAGCAATTAAAAGTCCCAAGCTGAGGTAGTTTCAGCCCATCACAGTTCATCTTCTAACCCAAGAGTCAGAGATGGGGCTGGTCATGTTCCTTTGGTTTGAATAACTCCCTTGACGAAAACAGACTCCTCTAGTACTTGGAGATCTTGGACCTAATCCCGTGGGGCCTCGGCTTCCTTAACTGCAAGTGAGAAGAGGAGGTCTACCCAGGAGCCTCGGGTCTGATCAAGGGAGAGGCCAGGCGCAGCTCACTGCGGCGGCTCCCTAAGAAGGTGAAGCAACATGGGAACACATCCTAAGACAGGGCCTTTCTCCACGCCATTTGATGCTGTATCTCCTGGGAGCACAGGCATCAATGGTCCAAGCCGCATAATAAGTCTGGAAGAGCAAAAGGGAGTTACTAGGATATGGGGTGGGCTGCTCCCAGAATCTGCTCAGCTTTCTGCCCCCACCAACACCCTCCAACCAGGCCTTGCCTTCTGAGAGCCCCCGTGGCCAAGCCCAGGTCACAGATCTTCCCCCGACCATGCTGGGAATCCAGAAACAGGGACCCCATTTGTCTTCCCATATCTGGTGGAGGTGAGGGGGCTTCTCAAAAGGGAACTGAGAGGCTGCTCTTAGGGAGGGCAAAGGTTCGGGGGAAGCCAGTGTCTCCCATCAGTGCCTTTTTTAATAAAAGCTCTTTCATCTATAGTTTGGCCACCATACAGTGGCCTCAAAGCAACCATGGCCTACTTAAAAACCAAACCAAAAATAAAGAGTTTAGTTGAGGAGAAATGAGCCTTTAGAAAACTGTTTTTCAAGGGTTGGCTGACTTGGGTGATGCATTTCAAAAAGATGTTTGGTGATGCGATGGAATAGAAGCACTTTAGTCTTCAAGGTGCCATTGTCAAGTTCCTGCCTTGGCTGGTGAAGGCAACCCACTGCTCCCCCAGCCAGTGCTCGGGGGCTGGTGTCCACATCCCTTGGTAGAGGACGTGCTGCCGTGACCTGGACAACCTCCCCATTCCTGCATCCCAGCAACCTGCTAGAGCAGGGCCACCCCTTCCACTCACCTGTGTGTCCCTCAAACCCTGCCCATTCCGTAAATTATGTTCCTGCGTAAATCATGTGACCTGGCCAATGAGTGTTTGGGCGTGCAACCCCTGATTCTAGCACATTAGGTCAAGGATACCAAGGACCAAACAAGTCTAGCTTTCACACTGCCATGTGCCCAAGCATGGTGGCTCGTGCCTGTAATCCCAGCACTTTGGGAGGCCAAGGTGGAAGGATTGCTTGAAGCCAGGAGTTCCAGACCAGCCTGGGCAACAAAGTGAGACCCCAGCTCTACCAAAAAAAGGAGTTTTTTAATTAGCTGAGCATGGTAGCACATGCCTATAGTCCATTATTCATGAGGCTGGTGCAGGAGGATCACTTGAGGCCAGGAGTTTAAGGCTGCAGTGAGCCATGATCTTGCCATCGCACTCCAGCCTGGGCAACAGGCTTTTTTTCCCCCAAAAAAACCATATATATACAAATAATTAGCCAGGCATGGTGGCACACACCTGTAATCCCAGCTACTCAAGAGGCTGAGGCAGAAGAATCACTTGAACCCGGGAGGCGGAGGTTGCAGTGAGCCGAGATGGCGCCAATACACTCCAGCCTGGGAGCCAGATGAGTGAGATTCTGTCTCAAAAAAAAAAAAGTTATCATGCACCCAGGGATCTGGGAGTACAGAGCGGAACAGAGAGCTGTAAGGACATGACATTTATATGGCCTCACCACATCCAGCAGAGCAAAGTGTCCTAAGCTAGGAATCTCTTGAGACTCTAAATTTGATGCTCAGGGTCTGTCCCCCTGCAGCGGGAGGCCCACTGTAGTCTAGTGAAAAGCAGTCAGTGATCTCCCAGGGATGCAGGGAGGGAGGTGTGAGGAGCGCCTGTGTGTGCTGCCCTCTGAGGTGAGGTGGCCAGGGAGAGGGGGAAGCAAAGAGCACAGGGTGGGACATGCGGGCTGACCAGCTGAGGCAGCTCATGATGGTCCTTTCTTAGAAAGTCAGCCCCTCCGTGCCCCCTGCCACCACTCTGGCACCAACCCAAGGCAGGTGACCTGACTATGCGCCTAGAGGGAGATTTGCAGCCTCTTCCTACAAAGCCAAATTGCTTCCAGCTGTCCCTGATGTCCTGTGTCCTCAGCCTTGGACACCTGCAAGGCAAGGCCAGAGTTCAGCTGGGGGTGAAGGGCAGTAAACGTTTGACCAGAGCCCAGAGACTCTCAGCTCTGTCCTCGGGAGGCACTTCCGGCACCACCAAGGCAGGGGGAAGGAGCCCCTGCAGCCTCTGAAATCCAACCGACCCAGTCCAAGTCCCACCTCCTCCTAAGGCTGTGCAACCCGCTCACCGAACCACCTGCCCTGTGGTTTCCTCCCATTTAAACTGGGGATGAAAGGGCTGTTGCGAGGACTCCAGGACATAATGCGCCTGAAAGCACAGTACAGCCTGCAGCCATAGCGACTTCAGGGCATCTCTAGGCATCCTCCGCAGGTGGCCGCCCGGTCACCTTGCGGGGAAGGAGAGGCGGAGGGCTGACATGAGGGACTGTTAGAAGCCTGGTCTTCAGACTCCCTCCAAGCTGCCCTTCCTGCTGAGCTGAAGACGCCCTCCCTGGCCTCGGGATAGGCAGCTCAGCAGCAGAGCTCAGGGCGACACTGGGGAGGGAGGCAGGCTGGGCCAAGGCCTAGAAGACTGTTGGTGCCGCAGCCAGTTTAGCGGCCTGCTGTCCCTCTGAGCCCATCCTGCAAGCCCAGGTTAGAATTAGATGGCTCACAGACAGGCCCACACGCCGACATCCCGCCAGCCCGGCAGGTGGCAGGAACATGGCACCTCCCGAGCGGGCTGAGGACCAGACGCCCCCTCGTGGCATCCTGTGGCCTTGCATGCCATTGCTCTCAGTCCAGGACCAGGCAAACGCAGGCTCCAATAGGAAAACGGCTAAGAAAGAAAGCAGAAGAGTGGGAGAGGGAAGGTAAATACTCCCAGGGCCAGCCCTGGGGCGAGCGGGCAAGGGAGGGCTGACATCCAGACGGATGGGGCTTTGGGACGTGAATCACAGAGGCCCCTCCAGAGAGCACGATCTGAAGGCTGCAGAAGAGTTCAAGGCACCCACATGCAGCCACGTCTTCACTCAAACCCAGCAACACCACACCACATGTGACTCATCAAAGTTTATTATGGCAATTAATTACACAAACATACAGGCGGTCGGTCATCCAGCTCAGAAGCACTCAAACCAGTAGAGTCCATTAGTGATTTCTCTTTATAAATAACTTAGGAGAAGCAAGCACATTTGGTAAAGAACCGGCAGCGCTGACCTAGCGTCACGCGGATGGCACGTAGGCCGGGGAGGGGCAGGCACCAGAAGGTCAAGGTCCCTCCTTGGCCCCAGCAGCCCCGGGCCCACCAGATGCTGCGTCCTCAGGTAGTGGACATTTCAAGGCACATACAACTTCCTAAGCGATAGCAGCTCCAGGCTCTTCCCTGAGACCTGGTTTACCTCTGGAACAACCAAGTTAACACTCATCACACCCCCTTTGTCTATTGTATTCATTCTTATTACTGAACATGCCCCAAACCCCATAGTGCAGGGGGCTGCATATTAAACAGAGACATAATCCCCACCCTTTACATTCTGAAGACAGGGAGGTGCGAAAAAATTGCCCCTAATGTAGTGATGGTGTTTTTTAAAAAGCACCATTTGGGAAGTAAAGTTAGGGCCTCTTTTGATGCCTGTCTTAGGATGGACACTGGGGGTGGGAGGATTACATCAACAGAGTGAGAAGGGGAGGGGAAGGGAGGGGGCTGCTTGTGAATGAGATTCAAGGCACTAAAGGAGTGGATGGATGCGTGGGCCTCGGGCAAAGTCGCCCTAAAGTGGGGACCCCAGAGGAGAGAAGGGAGGGTGGCTGGGGAGGTGACCTGGCCCTCCAATCCTAAACAAGCCCCAATGTGACCACAATCTCCAGGGCTAGAGCTGCCCGCTTCCCTCTGGCCAGAGGGCCCAAGGCAGCCCCCTGGGTTCTCCAACCAGTGCAAGCAAGGTCTGGGGACAACCTTGACAACCCCCAGCCTTCTTGCTGGGCTGGCGCTGCTGCCACTCAAATAGGACATAGGACAAGCTTGTCTGACATCAGCTACTGGAGTTAAATTATGGCTTTATAGAACTCAAACCTGTTGTTTTTCCCAACTCTGTTCTCTCCCTCCAATCCAACCCCTGCCACAGTGCATGGGCAGGCTAGCCTTGAATGGACTGGACAGACACCAACAGCTGCATCCCTTGGCATGGGGCTCCATGTCAAATACGCCAAACCCCAGGGGAGATGGAGGGGGCTGGAGACCCGGGGCCTCCTCATAGAGATAACTCTGCACTGGGTTCAAATGGCCCTGAGTGCAGCCGCAAGTAGATGCTCATAAATGCGCACATGCGCTCACTCACACAGACACCGGCGAGAGGTGCTGGACTCCAGCCTGGCTAGCACCGCTGCAGCCAGGCACTGAAAGGAGGGGCTTCCAGGAGGACCTCTGGCCAGAAGGCCAGCAGTCACACCACCCAGTGCCTCGTCCCTCCAAGGCCTCTGGGTGCCGACGCAAGTCCACAGGGAGCACCAACGCCACTTCCAGTTGACCCTCGAATCTCGGCGATGGCTGGGCCAAAGGTTGAGCATGGGTGGGACTAGGGAGGGGCCGAGGGCCAGGAGTGTGTCTAATACCCAGGCCAGGCAGGCCCCGGGGGTGGTGGGAACCCATAGGGAGGGGCGGGCCCGGGGGGATAAGGGGGCTGCAGGGGCACTGAGGGCTGGGGCTGGCCTGGAAAGCTGGGGAGCTGAGGCTGTATTGGGTAGGGAGGTTTTCCTCCTGTTGCGGGGTATGGGGACTGTTGAGGATAACCAGGACTGGGGGCCCTGCCTCCCCCCAAGGGGTACCCAGGCCCAGAGGCACCAGTTGGGGTCCCAGGATAGCCCGGCCGGGGTGGCATGCTCCTCTGTGGGGACCAGGAGTAACCCGCAGCACCCCTGGGTCCAGGCTGGGCTGCCGGGTAAGTGGGGCCCAGAGGCCCGCTGTAGAAGGAGGGCTGGGACACTACTGGGAAAGGGGCCGGTGGCAGGGCTCCATGGGCAGTGGGGCCCACAGGCAGGCTGGGGGATGGGCTGTAGGGCAAAGGGTAGGGAGGCATGGCTGATGGTGGCTGCGGCTGCTCTTCAACCACAGGGGGTGTTCCCTGGGGGACTGGGCGCACCGGGGGTGGTGGACGGGGTGGAGGGGCATCGCCGGCCAGCTCCTGGGAAGCCCTGGGCTTCCTCACCACTTCCTGGAGCTTTTCCACGCGAACCCGGCGCAGGTGGGACAGCATCCTCATGGAGGAAAAATTCTCCAGGAACGTTTCCAGGGGCACCTCGCCCTCCAGGAACTTCTCGGCCATGGCCTGGAAGACATAAGGTCCAGTGACAACAGGGGCAGCTGGGATCAAGGCCTCTTGATTTTCCCCAGGGTCTGAGTTCAGCTGCAGCCCTCCCACCTCACGCCGCCTCAGGCACCCCCTCCTCTTCCCTGCCCATACGCCCCTTCTCACAGCTGACATATGGTACATGCACTGTCTCCCTCACTAGAATGTCAGTCCCTTGAGGGCGAGGACTGTCTCTGTCATGGTCACCTCTGTCCTGGCACCCTGGCATCATGCCAGGGCCACAGTGGCCACTGCATATATGTGCTGAACACCTGGATGAGCACTAGCCCAGGGACTGGGAGGGCCTAGAAGCTTCTTCCACCCAGACACAGAGTGGACAGCACCAGTTTGCCCACAGAGGCTGAAGAGGTGGCCGGAGGGAAGCAGGAAGCAGGGAGAGTGGAGTAGGGAGCTGGCCTCAGCCCCTGGGGGCCTCCTGCTGTGCTGCCCTACCATCCAGGGCTGCGAGCTGCCCTTGTCCACTGTCACCCGTTTCTGCTTCAGCTAGTGGGACTGGGTTCCTGTTATTTATACCCAAAAGGCCTCCCCAGGACTAAAGATGTCCTTCACCTCTGCCATCTACGAAAGCTCCCTTGTTCCATGCTTTGCAGACATCTGCTCCTCCTTCCAAGGCCCCCTGCTGCAGGGACTGACACCCCGTCCAGGGAAGAGGGGTGTCGCCTCGCCCTCTCACCTCGGACTCTTCTTCGATCTTCATGCCTTCCACCTGCAGAAGGTCTAACAAGGTCCCTGGCTGCAGTGCTGAAGAAAATTTCTCTGGAAGGGAGGGCAGAACGACTGACATTTGAAAAGTGCTTCCTGATTCAGTGTTAAAGGCACTTTGCATACCCTCTGTGTGCATCCAGGCCCAGCCACCACACCAGGGTCCACCAAAGGGTCCTTCTGGGTGGGCTTGATGAGCACTTTTGGTCCAGTTCCTTCCTGAGCAGAGAAGGGCCGGAATGAACCCAGCCTAGACCTTGGCCAAGCCTACCCTACGCCATCCTGGGATGGGAAATGACTCGGGCTTCAGAGCCCAACTGACCCAGTTCTGCCTGCCAGCCAGGGGAGTTACCTAACCTGAGTGTCAAGATTTCTCACCATCAAGACAAGGACCACCCTCCCACCTTCAAAGGTGACAGGTCCTGGGACACAGAGAGCCCAGAGCAGCTCAGGAACAGCTCAGTAAAGCACAGAAGCTGAGCTGCCAAGGGTAATGGCAGCAGCAAAGGATGCAGGCTGTCTCAATTCAAATCCCAATTCCACCTATTTCTAAGCTGGGTGACCTTAGTCAAGTTCTTGAATCTCTCTGAGCCTCATTTTTCTTACCTATAAAATGGAGTAACAACAGTACCCACCCTTCTATGGCTGTTGTGAAAAAATATGCATAAAGCACTTAGCACAGGGCTGGGAACACGGTGGGCCTCCGTCCAACCCTGAATGGGGACCCTGAGTTCACAGAGGAGCCACCCTACCCAGCTTTGCCTTCTGCTCCTGGCACCGCTCCACGAGCTTCCGGAGCTCCTGGTATTTATCCGAGAGGTTTGAGCGGCTGATCTCCAGGGGACCCTGGAACTCCAAGTTCCGCTCTGCCAGGCTCCGGTTGGTGGCCAGTGCCATCTCCCGTTCCAGCTGTAGGTCCTGGACCTAAAAGGGCAGGACAACAGAACCTAAGGAAAATGTCCATCACCCTTAACCTCCTGGCAGCCTGGGTCAGGGGCTTCGGGGGCACACTGCTCACCTTGGGGCGGAGAGGCTCATCCTTGGGGCAATACTCAGCCCTCAACTAGTCAGACAAAGCCAGGTTCAAACCCTGAATGAAGTACTCTGCGCCTCACTTAATCCTTAACCCACAGCCCACGAGGTGGAGACGCATGGGAACCTGGCGCTGAAGGTGAAGAGCTCGCCCAAGGCCACGTGATTGATATCCATGATGGAATGTGCAGAGCCCCAAGGAAGGGGTGGACCAATTTACATGAGAAAAAGCAGAGGCTTTCCAGGAGGGAGGGGATCAAAAGTCCCAATAACTTATCCCCAAGCTTCAGAGTCAAGAGACCTACCATGGTGGGCTCAGGTGGTCCTGGCCAGATGCACAGGCAAGACATATAATGAGGCCCCAAATAAAGTTATTGTGAGGGGTGAGACAGCCAGGCCCCTGGACCAGACCATGCCACTGACTTAGGAGAGACCTGGACCTGCCTCCTATGCCACACATGTGTCCTGCAGAGAAGCTGCACAGATGAGCCAGAGGGGCCACCCTGGACATTCCCTGCTGCAAACACTTCCCCAAGCCAAGCGGCACTTTACCCCTCTGCCAGGCTCTTCGTCGCTGCCAGCCAGTGAGACAGAAGCCAAGGCACCCTTGCCAGCTGTTGTGATGTGACGCCCCATGCATCCGCCAAGGAGTCCTCTTCCTAAGAGGAGGGCTGAGGAGTCAGACCTGCATGCTGAGCCAGCGGTGACAGTACACTGTCAGCAGCATGGGGCACCAGAAGAGAGGCCCCAGCACCCGCCACAGGGCGCAGGGAACAGCTCAGCAAGACTGACTCTAAGTTAGGCCCTCACTGTGCAGCTTCTCCACCATGGTCAGCATGTGACAGACCAAGCCAGACTGGCTCATGCCCCACGAGACATAGGAAGCCCGTGGGCATTCTGGAAGAGGCGGCTTCGGGGAAAGGCTACCCTTTCTGCTGTCCCAGCTACAGGGGCCGAGGTCCTGCACTCTGGGGCAGGCCCATTGCCTCTTCTTTGTGCTCCAGATTGGAAAGAGGGATACCACAGCTCCCTGCCCTCCCTGAGCCCTCCAGAGAAGGCTGCCAGGGTTCAGGGATGTAGGGCCCAGGGTCTGTCCAGCCTAGAGCCCACGCTGCTGCCTTCTACAGACATGGTCTCATTCTGTCGTCCAGAATGAGTGCAATGGCATGACCATAGGTCACTGCAGCCTCAAACTCCTGAGCTCGAGCAATATTCCCTTCTCAGCCTTTCCAGCAGCTGGGACTACAGGCACGCACCACCACGCCTGGCTAAGTTCTTTTATTTTCTGTAGAGATGGGGTTTCCCTACATTGCCCAGGCTGGCCTCAAACAATCCTCCCATCCCATCCTTCCAATAGCTGGGACTACAGGCACAAACCACCATACGTGACTCTCAATCTAATTTTTATTAGCCATGGAAACTTTACTTACATGGCTGACCCAGAGTGAAAGGCCTAAAGCCCTCCTGCTCACCCATCCCTTGCAGGGCCCCATGGATCCTCTGGCCTCCCTATAGGTCCACTGCCTTTTCCCTGCGTCTAAACCAACAAATCGACGCTGTATCATTTTCCCCTAAATCTTGCCCTACTTATTTCTGCTCCCTGTCCCCACAGCCTTCTTACATCTTTCTCCACGAAGTGGGTCAATGGGTAGAAACATATAGGTAGATAGAAGAAGTAAGTTCTAATGTTCAACAGCTGAGTAGGGTGACTATGGTCAGCAACAATGTATTGTATATTTCAAAGTAGCAAGAAGCGTAAAATGTTCCCAACACACAGAAACAACAAATACTCAAGGTGATGGAGACCCTAAATGCCCTGACCTTAATTACACATTCTTTTTTTTTTTTTTTTTTTTTTTTTTGAGACAGAGTTTCGCTCTGTTGCCCAGGCTGGAGTGCAATGGCGCGATCTCGGCTCACTTCAACCTCTGCCTCCTGGGTTCAAGCAATTCTCCTGCCTCAGCCTCCCTTGCTCCCTTGTAGCTGGGACTACAGGCACGTGCCACCACGCCTGGCTAATTTTTGTATTTTTAGTAGAGATGGGGTTTCACCATGTTGGCTAGGCTGCTCTCGAACTCCTGACCTCAGGTCTTCCACCCACCTCAGCCTCCCAAAGTGCTGGGATTACAGGCATGAGCCACCGCGCCCAGCCTGATCATCACACATTCTATGCATGCAACAAAGATTCTCATCTTCCCCATAAATATGCAAAATATGCATCAATTTAGAAAATTGCGTATCGATGCATATTAGGGGTTCAGTGTGAAGTCCTCCCAGTCACTGAAAAGAGGTCAGTAAGACTAAAAATAGGTAAATAAAAGATGTTTTCACATGTTTTGCTGCTTCTGAATTCAATCTGCCCTAGTATATTACTTTGGTGGAAATAAGCAGGAAGAATCTATACTCATACAGATATATAGCTAGAAAAGGAAGGAGTCGCTACTAACCTTTATAGATAATTATCAATTTTCTTTGAATCTACAGCAAAACTCAACAAGAAGTATCTTAATAGTTCTTCAAAGTTGCTATGTAAAATTTAGAAATTAGCCAGGTGTGGTGGTGTGCACCTGTAGTCCCAGCTACTTGGGAGGCTGAGGTGGGAGGATTGTTTGAGTTCAGGAGGTGGAGGCTGCAGTGAGCCATGATGGCGCCATTGCACTCCAGCCTGGGTGACAAAGTAAGACCCTGCCTAAAAAAACAAAAATTAAAAAAAGTTGCAAAGTGGGAGATAAAACCATTTTGACTAACTTTCCTTAATAAGTTACGGTGTTTCCCTTCTATATCTGGCCCCCAACCCAAAGCAGCTCCCCTCCACACACCCCTCTATGCACACTCTTCTACACGGAGAGAGCCCCTGCCAACTCCCTTCTCTCCTAGCCGTGTCCATGTCCATGTCTCGAACTAATAGAGAGCTCCTGTCTCTTCTCACAATCCCACTGTGACTCAATGACTGTCTTATAGCCCACGATAAAAAAGTTTGCCAATGGTCTGAAGTCTAAGTGGCTTGTCCTGCTTCATTTCTACCTGATCCACGAGTGTTTTTTCCCCTCAGAGAGTTCAGATCGATGGGACAGGTGTGGCTGCACACCACAAAATTCAAGTGCCTTCTGCCCAAGAGGTCGCTTCTGCTCACATTTTCCATGATTCTCTGCTTTGTCACGATTCTGTCAGCCTGCTCAGCTCTGCACACTCTAGAAGCAGGCCTTGGGCTTCCCATGGCACCATGCTCACAGTGCTTAATATGTGACAAAGGAACGCAGGCAGAGCTGCACTGTGCCCAGCACCAGGCTGGGCAGGAGCAACGCCCTGGCAGAGCTCACAGCCTCACAAGCCATTTGAGTCAGCCCCGGGGCTTCGACAAGCAAGCTTTGCTCCACGTCCTTGCTGAGGACTAAAAAAGCCCTAGGGTGGCAGGATGTGGCCCACGGTGTCCACCTCTCCTCACAATCTGCCCACCAGGAGATCTTTTCAACCCAATGTTCAGTCACCTCCAACACCAGTTAAGATTCCTCACTTAGGCAGTAGAGCAGGCAGCAGGCAGCAAGAGCATAAGCAGGAACAGGAGCAGGGGACTCACCGGCCTGGCGCCCCCCATGGCATGGAAGCACGGAGACACTGGATGGGGGGACGTCATTATTTTTTTCAAAATACAAGTTCACAGAAGAGACACACCATACCTGCTCATCCGTGCAAGTAAACATGTACTCCAAATGCAAATCAAAGGAGCTGGCATTGCTTGCATGCGTGTCTCTCCCTCACATTAGGGATAGGAAGCGGGAGCTTCCAGCACAACGGATGAGCTGCAGCCACTCAATGGGTGACCGTGGGTATTTCTGGCTGTGTGGCCTGACCTCTCCCATCTCACAGGGGACATCCCAGGGTCACAGGAGATGCTAGGGGCAGGGAATGTCCTTTATTAAGTGTAAATCTCTGCACAAGCAGGATTCTGTTTCTTTCCTCAAGGACTCTGTGATTAAGAACTAGAGGATTAGGGGCCAGTTATGAGGAGAAACAGGATCAAATGGGAGACGAGCTAGATCTCAGCCCAAGAATGGCTCCTAGAAGCCTTAGAGTCACCTGGAGATATGGGATCGCACAAGGCTCTTGGGGAAAAGTGGGTACAAAACCATACCAGTGCTTTGAGGAGCTGCCTCCAGATTTGGGCTGGAACGACAGTGTGGGGACTCCTGGGGTATCTGGGTCCTGGGAAGGCACCAGGAGGCAGTGGACTCCCCAGCACTCCCAAGAACTCCCAGGAACTGGTCTGAAGCCTCAGGGATTCCTCTGAGTCCAAACCAGGATGAAGTTCACAGAAAAGGGAGATGAATTTGGCCAAAACTTCCAATAAGCCAGCATCCTTAAAAAGCGCCTCTTAACAAGCCTCATCTGCTGGCCTCTGTTGGGTCCCATACCAGCCTCCCTCTACCTCAGGGGACTCCAGGGCCAGCTGGTCAATCGCCTCCGAGTCATTCTGCAACTCCTCCAGCTCCTGCAGGGTCTTATCCTTCAGCGTCTCCATCCTTCCCTGTGAACACAGTGACACCAAAGTAACGAACAGGCAGCCCAAGACGAAGGGACCCCCGAGCCTGTATATATGATTTATCAAAAACAAACTGGAGTTTTCCTGCGATAATACCACTCCACCGGGAGGCTCGAGGAGAGGCAGAGATCTCTGAGAGCACATTCCTGCGGCTCAGCCCACCCACTCCCCAGGGAGATCAAGGAGCTGCTCCCTCCACCCTCTCATGAGCAACAGGATATGTGAAAGTACTTGCAACCAGAAGCAAAACCACAATCCTCGGGTGCTAGATGGAGCTCCCCAAGGAGCAGAGAGGAAAAGGCAGGAGGAGAGGGCCAGGCAGCAGGGATGGAGACTAAGTTTGGCCCAAGGCTGCCCGCAAGCACTGATGCCATCATGCCCTCTGGTAGGTGTCTATTTCTGTCTGAACCAGAAATACACCAAGCTCCACACATGGGGGCTTTGCTGGCTTCAACATCACTGGTTCAACTATGTCACTGCTTGTTATATTTAGTGCTCCAGAAACCTCAGGTTTCCCTCCAGAATTCCCCTTAACTGCAGCCCTCTCCATGTGCCACCAAAATGGACTGTCATATGCGCATCCTCATAGAAGCAGGAAAAAAAAAAAAATCAGCCATTTGGCCTAGCAGGCAATCAGGAAGGAAAGAAATTGACCGACCCAAAGAGGACATCGCTTTGACAGAGAGCTAGTGTCAGCGGCCCTCTCCCTGTCACTCTGCCTAGAGGGCCATCGATTGTCTGTGTGGTAGATGGGTCACAGCCAGGCCCAGGAGGGAACCCCAGGGACTGAAGAGAGGAAGCACAAATACACCCGGCACCTGCTTCCTTTCTGCTGACAGGGTCCTCCATTTTCATCTGGTTTGTATCTCTTCCAGAGGTGCATTCCATAGCTTTTTTTTTTTTTTTTTTTTTTTTTTTGGAGACATGGTCTGGCTCTGTTGCTCAGGCTGGAAAGCAATGGTGCAAACAGGGCTCACTGCAGCCTTGATCTCCTGGGCTCAAATGATCCTCCCACCTCAACCTCCCGATAGCTGGCACTATAGGTGTGCGTTACCACCTCCAGCTAATTTTTAAATTTTTTGTAGAGACAGGGTCTCACTATTTTGACCAGGCTGGTCTCGAACTACTGGGCTCAAACAATTGGGCTCACTGCAGCCTTGATCTCCTGGGCTCAAATGATCCTCCCACCTCAACCTCCCGATAGCTGGCACTATAGGTGTGCGTTACCACCTCCAGCTAATTTTTAAATTTTTTGTAGAGACAGGGTCTCACTATTTTGACCAGGCTGGTCTCGAACTACTGGGCTCAAACAATTCTCCTGCCTTGGCCTCCCAAGGTGCTGGGATTACAGGTGTGTGCCACCATGTCCAGCTCCATAGCTTTAATGTTGGTTTTTCTCATCACAAAGATTATGTTAGTTTTCAAAAGATTCCAGCACCACAGAAATCTAGGGTCCTCCACAGCCCACCTGCACCAGCACTCAGCTAGGGTGAGCCAAGGCTGACAACCCAGCTGAGAAAGCGTTCTAGAATCAAGGACCAAGGTTACAGCTGTGTGGTCAGATGCAACCTTCTCCAGGTCTCAGTTTCCCCATTTGCAGTAGGAAGCGAACGGCATCTCCTAGGGCCATCAGAAAGGTAAGAGGAGGACTGAGAAACGACCACATGTTCCCATGTACCAGGAAGTCCCAGTGCACTCCTCAGGGGACCCCCCCACCACCCACTCAAGGGTGCCCTGGTTGAAACAACAAATCATATGGCCACTGATAAAGAACTATCCATATAGGGACGAGACCAGTATTTGTTATGTCTTGAGGGTTAAAAGTGGCCCCCAACCTCTAAGCAGGGATTGCCAAACTTCAGTGTGCACCTGAATTCCAGCAAAGCTCACTGACCATACAGGTGGCCAGCCCCTCCCATAGAGCTCTGCATTAGTAGGTCAGGGCAGGGCCCGGAAATCCGGAATCCCTCCTGGAGAGACTGACACAGTTGGTCCAGGGCCAGATTTTGAGAAGATGACAGCTCCATGCCAGTCCTATCACAGTGGAGACCCCTGGTTTCTGAGTACAGGCAACATCAGTTTTCCCTGAGCTGTTCTCCCCTTACGAGGAGAGGTAGCAGCAGCCATGTCATATGCAGACAGGGTATCAGAAAGGTTACAGTCACAGCCAGCAAACAGCAGAGCCAAAATTCAAACCTGCATTCTGTCCACACCTCACCTTACCGCTCCAAAACCCTTGGTCTAAAAGCCCCAGAGCCAGGTCGGACACGGTGGCTCACACCTGTAATCCCAACACTTTGGGAGACCAAGGTAGGAGGCTCATTTGCAGCCAGGAGGTCAAGACCAGCCTAGGCAATATAGCATCTGATTGTAAAAATTGTAAAATGAAATAAAATAATGAAAATAAGTAAAAGCTGGGCCAGGTGCAGTGGCTTATGCCTATAATCCCAGCACTTTGGAAGGCCAAGGTAGGCAGATCACCTGAGGTCAGGAGTTCGCGACCAGCCTAGCCAACATGTTGAAACCCTGTCTCTACTGAAAATACAAAATTAGCCCGGCATGGTGGCACACACTTGTAATCCCAGTTACTCCGGAGGCCCAGGCACCAGAATCACTTGAACCTGGGAGGCGGAGGTTACAGTGAGCAGAGATCATGCCACTGCACTCCAGCCTGGGCAACCGAGCAAGACTCGGTCTCAAAAAAAAAAAAAGAAAAGAAAGTAAGTAAAAGCTAGAGCTAGAGCAGGGAAAGAGCAGCCTGCAGATGGCCTGGGCTGGAGCAGAACCCTGGGAGGAACACTGGCAGCACACCCCAAATCCAAACCCAAATGAGCTGGCCACAAGCAGGAGCAACATTGTGAAGATACCGAAACACATCAGGGGCACAGGCTCCAGCCAGCCAGAGACAGTTCAAGTCCAGGCCCTGCCCCTCGCACAGGTGGAACCTCCCTGAGCCTTGAATTCTTCACCTGTAAAATAAGACTCACAACAGCCCCTCCCTCACAGGGCGGGTGCGAGGTCCAATGGGATAGCACAGGCGGTGCTGGCTCGGTGCCAGGCCTGGCCTGGAACAGAACTTGCAGGGCCACAGCAGCTGCACCCATATCGGCTCCACCCAAGGGGAGGCCCGCCACTGAGCATCTGCTCACTCCTGCAGTCAGGGCTGAGCACTGCAGGTGCAGCCAGGTGGAGGATGGAAGCTCTGTCGCAGGCAGCTAGCTGACCACACACAAACAGCACAGTCAGCACCGCCATCTGTGAAAGCACCCAGCAGGTTCAGGACTCAGTCTCATACACGGAGGTCTCCACACGTGGGCAGGCCCCGAGAAGAGCCGAGATTCCCTGGGACAGGCACCAACTCCCCTCCAGCTGCTTACCACGGGAGGTGCCACCAGATGTTTGACAAGTATCACTTTTAATAAGGTAACACAGCCTCCAACAACACATCGCAAACTTTTGGGTCTCAGGACCCCTTTTCACTCTCAATGTTAAGGAGGACTCCAAAGAGTTTTGTTTATGTGGATTATAGCTATCAGTATTTACCATGTTAGAAATTAAAAGGGGAAGAAAAATTTTTTTCAAACAGGGTCTCGCTCTATCGCTCAGGCTAGAGTGCAATGGCATGATCTCAGCTCACTTCAGCCTTAATCTCCCAGACTCAAGCAATCCTCCCACCTCAGCCTCCTAAGTAAACCGGACTACAGGCATGTGCCGCCACACCCAGCTAATTTTTTCAAATGTTTTGTAAAGATGGGGTCTCACTGTTTGATCCAGGTTGGTCTCAAACTCCTGTACTCAAGTAATCCTCCCGCCTTGACCTCCCAAAGTGCTGGGATAACAGGTGTGAGCCACCACACCCAGAAGAGAAATTTTTAAAATACAAGAATACACAAACACTACCTTCCATTAGCTGCCAGAATGATGACATGATCATGGGTCATGCAGCCTCTGAAAACTGCACTGTATACTCATGCAAGAAAAGAGAGTGAGGAAAAAAAATAATGTCTCAGAATGATTATGAAAACTACTCTAACCTCATGGATGGCCTGAAAGGGTCTCTGGAAACCTCCAGGAGTCCCCCTGAAACACACTTTGAGAGCCACTGGTCTAGAGGTTAAGAGATGAGACTCTGGGGCCGGACTGCCTCGGTATGAACCCATCTCTGCCACTTACTGTGTCATCTAACCCCTTTGTGCCTCAGTTTCTCAATCTGTAAAACAGAGTGGCGTGCGGAACATAGTAAGTACCACTAAGCATTTGCTGCTATGAGGACCCTGGCAACCATCTTAGACAGTGGGCGTCAATATCACCCCAACCTCACAGGGGAGGCTGGGAGAGGTGACGTTACTTGCCCAAGGTCATGCAGTTTGGAATGAAAATGCCTTTACAGGTCCAGGGATTCTCAACATGTGCCTCATGGAGTCCCTGAGTCCTAAGTCCTCCTCCAGACCTAGAACTGTAGAATCTCCAGGATTCTTAATGTTTTTTTTTTTTTTTTTTTTTAGACGGAGTCTTGTTCTGTCACCCAGGCTGGAGTGCAGTGGCACAATCTCAGCTCACTGTAACCTCTACCTCCCGGGTTCAAGCAATTCTCCTGCCTCAGCCTCTTGAGGATTACAGGTGCCTGACACTAGCCTGGCTAATTTTTGTATTTTTAGTAGAGATGGGGGTTTCACCATGTTGGCCAGGCTGATCTTGAACTCCTGACCTCAAGTGATCCACCTGCCTCAGTGCTGGGATTACAGGTGTGAGCCACTGTGCCCAGCCAATTCTTTTTTTTTTTTTTGAGACGGAGTTTCGCTCTTGTTGCCCAGGCTGGAGTGCAATGGCACAATCTTGGCTCACGGCAACCTCCGCTTCCCGGGTTCAAGTGATTCTCCGGCCTCAGCCTCCCCAGTAGCTGGGATTACAGGCATGCAACACCACGCCCAGCTAATTTTGTATTTTTAGTAGAGACAGAGTTTCTCCATGTTGGTCAGGCTGGTCTCGAACTCCTGACCTCAAATGATCCACCTGCCTCAGCCTCCCAAAGTGCTGGGATTACAGGCGTGAGCCACCACGCCTGGCCGATTCTTAATTTTTTTTTTTTTTTTTTTTTTGAGACGGAGTCTGGCTCTGTCGCCCAGGCTGGGGTGCAATGGCGCGATCTTGGCTCACTGCAAGCTCCGCCTTCCTGGGTTGACGCCATTCTCCTGCCTCAGCCTCCCGAGTAGCTGGGACTACAGGAGCCGCCACCACGCCCGGCTAATTTTTTTATATTTTTAGTAGAGACGGGGTTTCACCGTGCTAGCCAGGATGGTCTCGATCTCCTGACCTGGTGATCCACCCACCTCGGCCTCCCAAAGTGCTGGGATTACAGGCATGAGCCATCGCACCCAGCCAATTCTTAATTTTTAATGAAGTTTTCATTTTAACTAGGCTACCTGGGTCTGACTAGTTTGGCATCTATTATCTTATTTTCCCCTTTCCCCAACACTCTGGGGGAACTCAGGGGGAGGCAACCCCATCTGACAGAGGAAAAGCAAAGACCCCGGGGGAGGAAGGGCCTTGTCACCCAGTCACCGCAGAAGCAGGAGGAGAACGCAGGCAGTGTTTTTTCTATACGGTGAGTCCCCACCAGGACCCCAAGGGCACTTCCTAAGGCTTGGCTCTGTGTGGGCACGGCAGGACAGGTGACACCCAGGTGCACAAGACAGGGGTCTTCATGCCAGGATTTAGGCTTCAGATTTGCAGTGACGTGACAATGCACATCACAGAGGGAGGCAGCGTCACATACGGTCAAGACCAAGAGGCGGAATGTCACAGCCACAGCTCATGAGATGTGCCCAAGCTCTGGCCAGCTCGGCAGGGGAGATTCATGTGAAAACAGTGCCTGCCACGATGTCAAGCTTCTAACAGGCCAGGAGTCCCCGCTACATGGAGGCTGAGTCTGGGAAGGAGACCGGAGGCCTCCACCAAGCTGCTACCTCCTCTGCTCATGGGGCTCCCATTTCAGAAGGCACTGCTGGCATGTGCCAGACAAACATGTCCCAAATGAGGAGTGCTCAGGACCTTACTCCCAACTTTGCCAAATAGCTGGAGGTCAGATGTTCGTTTTGGGACTCAACTTTCCTTATCTGTAAAATGGGCAAACAAACCCTTACATGGCTCTTTTCTTCTGAAATCAAAGCCCTCTGTACTATCACACTGGTCTTTAATTGAAACAATAAATAAAGAGATCAAAGCCCTCTGTAAACTCTCCCGTTAATTTACATAACCTCTCTAGTATGTAAAGCCAGCATGAGCTTAAGTGCTTCCTATTTCAGAGATAAAATGAATCCCAGAAAGAAGCAGGAAGGATACTGCCCCACTGTGCGGGTGTTTTCATTTCACCAACATCTTTGCCCCACCTGCTCGGCCCATCAGAGGGGTGCAGTGAGGATAAGGTGTTTAGCCATAAGGCCCGAGATCCAGAGATTAGGAGCCCACGCAAGCACGCCAATTATCCCATCCCTCCCTGTCCCTGCCTCCGGGTTGGGGACGCCCACCTCACCGCCCTCATACAGCATCTCAGGCTGGGCAGGCAAGTGCCACCTTGTGGGGTTTACCACAGCATCACCCACCCTTGGAAATGACAGGTCCCTTTCTCTCACCAATGCCACAGCCATCACCTGCTCCTCAGAGCCATCAGCGAGGCTGGAAGCAGCAAGCACTTCCCTGGGTCCCTAATATGGAGAAGGGAGAACAGGAAACTCTTTTGCCCACAGCCCACAGAGCTGCTAAGAAGGTGCCCTTGAAGCTTGGCCATCCACTGCTGGTGGTGTCTGACTCCATCACCCAACGCAAGGGACAAGTCCAAAGTGACACTTCTCAGAGTGACCCCAGCCACCGCATATGTCTCAAAGTAGAGAACTAGGGGGTTCCTGAGATGTCCTTCGGGGACCCAGAGTCCATGGGCTTTTGTTTCTGGAGGGTGTGACGAGTCCAACTACCTGGGCCCCTCAGTACCAGAGCCCTGGCCCAGAGCCCCTCCCACTGCCAAGATGCCCGGGAGGATGCAGCACTGCTCTAGTCACCCCCAGAGTTTGCTGCGCACGAGTAGGGAGTTGTTGAGGGTGAGAATAAATCGACCCCTTGAAGACAAGGAGAATGTCTCACTCATCTTCGTCAACCCAAGCCCAGCAGACTGGCTGTCAGATAGCTCACAAAAACGTTTGCCCAAAAAGTGATGGAGACAGGAAGGAGAGAACAAGTCATTGAAGACGTGGGGACAGAGAACGGGCATTCTTCCCCTCACCCCCGCCTGCTCGCATTTCTCCACTCCCTTAATGAATCAATACTTATGAAGCAATTGCATTTGCCAAGAATACTGTGAGACCCACATCAAAGGAGGAAGGATAATGGGGGCAGCAGGATGTGAGCAAATATTTGGGGGGTTCTTACTATGAGCCAGACATGGCATTCACAGGTAAGAGCTGATCCTAACTCTCAAGTAACTCAGTTTCATTTTAAAAAGTCAAAAATACTCACAATAATTCATCATGAATACAGATGAGAGCAGCGTAACAGAGGCAGAGACCAACGGAGTGAGGAGGAGAGATGGGCCGCTCTGTGGGCCTGGAAAGCTTGGCCACAGGGGCCTGCGCATGCCATGCCAGGAGCAGCACAGCCCAGGCGGGAGCCACTGCAGATCCAAGGGGCTGGGAGGGGAGGAGGAGGGAGGGCTGCGGGGCAGGCGGCTGCACAGGTTCACAGGTACAGCAGAAAACACCTTTTCTGGGGCGATATCATCAACTCGAAAGTGATCTGGCTGGGAGGGAACAAGGTGAGAAAGCTATGCGTGAGCCAGTCTGCGTTCCTTGCACAGAGAAGAGGAACAGTGCCCCTGGTTCCTCACTACCAGCCCCTGAGAAGGAAGAACACTTGCTTTTGTTTTTTCCTTTTGCTTTTTAAAGTTGTCTCTCTGCAGTTTTCACCCCCACCAGAGGTCCCAACCCCAGTGGCCTACAAAGGCCAGGCTGGTAGTAGGAGGCCAAGCGACAGGCAGAGTGTGTATGGCTGGAAAGCGGCCCTGGTGATTCTAGGCCCCTCCTGCAGCCTTGCCAGCTTCCCCAGACCCATCAGCTCTCCAAAGGGAAGCCAGAAATCTACATCTAGGTGCATCTTCCCATTTTTAAATTTCAACTCAAAGTTGTGAGAAACTGGGTGGGCCATCAAAACCCACAATTCAGGTGTGACCTGAATTGATGCCATATCCTCTATGGGAGACAAGTGCAAGGGTACAGATCACAGAAAAGGGGGTGGGGCAGAGGGGAGAGGTGATAAAGACATCCCACAAGAATCCTGGAGCCCCACCATTTGCCACAATGCACTGAAAGGAGGTTGGGGTGGGGGCACAGGCTGAACTCGCTGGAGCTTTGCTATCAGAACCAAGGAAGCAGCATTTCTGGGTGCAGCCGGACCAGCCAACTGGCACCTGTTGCTTTGATCTCTGGTCTCAACTTCTTTCCATTACTTTATATCTTGACTAAATCGATCCCACAGGTCTTGAGCACAGGGTACACGATCTGGTAAAAGATAGCACAGGGCCAGTGGATTTACGCCAAAGGCAGCGCCACGTCCCCAGCAAGGGAGGCCACAGAACTTCCTAGCAGACCGGGGTGGAAGGGGAACTCTGGGGAGGGTTCAAACTTGGGGCAGCCTTCCAGATCTGTTTTTATCGGGGAAAAAAAAAGTCATGCAATGATGGTTTTCCTCAACAAGCTAATCAGCTCAAAAACAAATTGTTTCCACTGATCAGAGATCCTTTCCAAGGATAACCTTCAACAACAACAAAAAAAGCTGGACTGCAAAATGCAGCATTTTCTAGACAGTGAGGGCACTGAGATGAGAGTGTGGCATGCCAGCCCTAGAGACAACTTGCACTGCCCCTCACCCCTTGCCGCTAAGTGGTTCATGCCAACTCTCCCCCCAGATTCTGTGTCTGGACAGAATTCTGTCCTGTGCAGACATGGAATTTGAAAACAGATGCCTTGAGTTTGTGCCTTGGCTCCACAGCTCTTTAACTGTGTGACCTTAATCAAGTCCTTTAACCTCGGTTTCCTTAATGGGGCACCATGATGATAATCCCACCTTAGGGGTTGCTGTGTGGCTCAGATAAGCGAACAGCCCAAAAAGAGCTTTGCAAACTCCTGAGCACTGAACAAATATAAATTATTCCACCTCCTGGCGTTACTCCTGCAACCCCTGGGCTGCAATCTTGTGTCAAGTGAAATGGCTGCTGAGATCCTGCAGGAGGATTCCAGCCTCCACCAGCTCCAGCACCTGGGAGCTGAAGCACGGCTCCCAGCACTCCCCTCGCCTTACCAGACAACACTTACTTGCCAGTGACCTCTAGCCCGAAATCACACTGCAAGAAGAGCTGTGACGTCCCTTGGTTTCTTACAAATTCCCCACATCCACCTATGGTACCAGAAGAAGCTGTTACCAGGGCAACTTGCAAAGTCCAACCTGCACATGTTAAAAAGGAACTGGCCCCATCTTACCCCATATGTCAGAAACACCTGCTGTTGCCTTAGAAACCTTCCTAATCATGCTGCTGAATGAGGAAATATTTGCAGGCCTGATCTGGTTTTCTTTTCCTGGAATGATTCCAGCTGTGCGTCCAAGTACCAGACTCTTTTGTTTCCTGACTTCCCACAGGAGGTTAAAAAAAAAAAAAATCAAATCATCAAGTTCTTCTCACCTGATCCAAAGCAGCACTGAACTGACTTTCCCCACAAGTGGAAAAGTTACAGTGTAAACCATGGAGAGGAAGGTGTTTTTAGTTTTCATTTTTTTGCATTTTTAGTTTTCTTTTTTTTCTTGTAAGAGATGAAGGACTCGCTCTGTCACTCTGTTGCCCAGGCTAGAGTGCAATGCAAAAGTAGCTCACTTCACAGCCTCAAACTCTTGGGCTCAAGCAATCCACCTCACTTCCCAAGTAGCTGGGAGTCCAGGCCTGTGCCACTGCCCCCAGATGGCTTTCATCCTTTCTAAGGAATTGCTGGGGTTGGGGCTGGGTTGGGGTTGGAGATTCCTCCCACCCACCAGGGATAAATAGTTAAGACTACGTGAAGAGGGGCCAGGCGCGGTGGCTCACGCCTGTAATCCCAGCACTTTGGGAGGCCAAGGCGGGCGGACCACGAGGTCAGGAGATCAAGACCATCCTAGCTAACATGGTGAAACCCCATATTTATCTACTAAAAATACAAAAAAATTAGCTGGGCGTGGTGGCACACGCCTGTAGTCCCAGCTACTCAGGAGGCTGAGGCAGGAGAATGGCATGAACCCAGGAGACAGAGCTTGCAGTGAGCCGAGATCGCGCCACTGCATCCCAGCCTCGGCGACAGAGCGAGACTCCATCTCAAAGTAAACAAACAAACAAAAAAGACTAAGTGAAGAGGCTTTGGAGATAAAAACTCCTAGATTTCAATCCCATCCTGACCTTTCACTAGCTATATCACCATGGGCACATTATTCAGCCTTTCTCTGTTTCTCATTTGTAAAATGGGGCTAATACTACCAACATCATGGGGTTGTAAGGATTAAATGAGAATTAAACAAGACCACCAAGCAGCAGGTCTGGCACCAGGCAGTATTAATTCCCACTCCCTCACAACTTATTGTTAGGAAATGCTGCCTGTCAACTGTGCCAGGCGGCCAGCTAGGTCTAGAACCAGAGGACTCTGAAAGAGCTGATCCTGGACGGAAGCAAAGGATGTGGCTCCAAACAAGCTCCAAACCAATCTAGACAAGAGTCCTCAAACATAAGCATACATAGGGGGAATGTACAATCTCTCATAGGGAAATTGCTTCATGAAGGAAACTGTCATCTTTACATAAATATTTACATAACAACTGAATGCTCCTCAATCCACTGAAAAACTCCATCTGACCCCCCTTTGTCCAGAGGCAGGGCCGTCAAGTGAGAAGACTCAAGAATAATAAGCCCATTCACTGTGCCAAATGGTGGGAGGCACCCAGAGTGGCAGAAGACTTCAGGAAATTAAGCCACTCGGCTGGCTGGGAGGCTCTATCAGCACGCAGCAGGCTGCAGAGCCCAGCACTCACACCCTGCCCCCTAGGTCGCTGGCTTGGCTTTGCTGACCCAGTCCATCCCCTAAAGGGACTCCTCCCGAACCTGCTGAACCTCCACACACACCTGCATTCCAGCATTCCTAGATCTCCACTCCTCTCACTCTTCAACCAGACTTTCCCCCCAGCTTCCGTTTCTATCAGTGACTTCAGCTCCTGGCCCTGACTTCCAGGTCAGCTCAGACATGTGGGTCCCCCCCACCCCTGATGTCCAATCACCAAGTTTTAGCTAGTCAGTGTTCCAAAGGCTCTCACACACACCCATCCCTGCCCTATGCAGGCTGCAAACTAGTCTTCCCATCTCCAGGGTCTCTTTCTCACAACCATCCCACCAGGCTCCCCAGATGAATGTGTCCTATCATGCTGCTTCCCTAAGGCTGGCTGTCTTGCCCCCCTCCTCCCCTCACCGCCCCCACCTGTCAATGGGTGGCGGCGGGAGGGGTCGAGTAGCCTAACCAGTCTGGACAAGACACCTCCCTCCTCTGCCCATTTGCCCGGTTTGGCCTAATCCTGTCACTTTCAACCTTTTTCAAAGGAGTTTTGTTTTTTTTTTTTCCAAACAGAACATTTAATCCAAACCCTACTGCACAGAACACTTCACAACACATATGCTCTGGGCAAACGGGTCGGGGGGAGCCCTGTTCTCACAGCTCAGTTTCCCTCTTGACCTAGAGTTGGCCCCTGAGACCACCGCCCTAACCCCCTACCCCTGCTGCTCCCAACCCTCACCAGCCCCTCCCCTGGTCCCCTCCTCCACTCCCTTTCAGCTGTGATGTCTTGCCAGCAGCGTAGAGTGTGGGGAGTCATCAAACCAGGCCTTACCGCCTCCTGCCCAGTTGCCCTCCAGAGCCTCACTGTCCCATCAGTGTCAGGAACTGTGACAGGCCCTGCGTCTGAGGTTTAGAGGCCGCTCACAGTTCAGAGGCTGGCCCGGGTGTTCCGTACACAGCAACTAAGGTAATCCTCACCACTCCTAAGCTGCTGTCCATCCTCAGGCTTTTCTCATTTTAAATAGGAGAAAACTGAAGTTCTGTGCCTGCCCACAGTTTCCCAGGGAGGAAACGCAGAGCCTGAACTGCAGCAGAGCCCGTCCAGCTTCACGGCCCACGCGCCTCACTGTGCTCGGCTGCCTCGATCAAGTCTACAACCACAGAACACCAGGCCTGGCTCTGGGGACCAACTTCATCAATGGTCATTGGTACGGATATCTTCAACTAGACCCCTGAAGAGTAGGATCTGTTCTATTTTGTTCAGAACCCAGCATGATGCTGTCCTAACAAATACTAAAGTGGTAACTACTCTCCTTCACCAGCCCTCAGACTAAAGTCCAAACAGATGTACCGGCCCAGGAGCCCCGGCAGCACAGGAGCAGTGCCTCCTTTGAAACTCAGCTCTGCAGGGGAGACCCAGGGATTAAAGGCTCTGAATCTGTAAGGCAGACAGCCCTGCACTCTTGCTTACTGTCTGGGGAGACCTTGGGTGGGTAATTTAAAATCTCTGTGCCTCAGTGTCTTCTATAAGATGGAGCTTTTGTAAGGAGGAATTGAGTTTCATGCCTAGAAAGTCTAAAGTCTGGCTCTCAGGCAGGGATCAATAAACAGTCACTCGTGATTTCTATCACTGTAGCTGAGGGCAGACACTCAGCCCATTCTTACCTCTGCAACTCAAGCACTTCCCGTGTCAACGCAGGACAGAGAATTTAAGATTCCTCCAGAGCTGGCATCAGTCAACAGAGGAACATAACTCCAAAGGCTGGATGTAATCAGACCAACAGCATTCAGCGTCAATCAAAATGACGGCCAAGAAACAGGTGATTTAATAGGTAGCCGGTTTTTGAAACTTCCTGACAGTAAAGCCAAGCCACTCGGCAAGGCCTCTTCTTTCTTTGGCCCATGACTGACTTGAAAAGGAAAACATACTGACTTCACACCAACTTCCACTTGTATCTCCTTTGTCCCTACTGTTCAGATGACTCGGAAAGGATTTCAATCTGCAGCTGTCCATCCTCCCCCAGCCCACTTCTAATCTGCACAGAGCAAGCTGAGCAAGTGGATTCAACTGTCCCTTTAAGGAGGGATCAAGAGGAAGGTCAAGGCAAAGGACAAACATCCAGGAGTGTGCAGCGGTCATGCAAGGTGTGTCTGTTCAAAGCCCAAGATGATAAGACCGCTGTACTCACTGAGGTTTGGCCATCCTACGCTGACATAAAGTGGGGCAGCTGCAGACCCTACCCCTGCCAGTGATAAGCCAGACCCAGAACTTCCGGATCCAGTGGAATCATCCACAGGCAGACAGGTATAGCCACAGAAAAAGAGAAACCAAGCCAGGGCCTTCTCAAATCAATTCTTGACTCAGGCAGGAATCCACGAAGGCCATTATCAAACAAAGGGTGGCAAAGCTGTATCCATGACCACACTGAGCTCTGGACTCATTTTCATCCTTGTACAGAAAGTCTGCCCTAAGCCCGCCTTGGCCCTCTCCAGCCCTCTTCTACATCCCCCAGTAACCTCGAGAGAACACTATCAGAGCTCCCATGGCTCCCCAGCATTTGGTATTATGTTCCAAATCTTGTGCTCCTCAGCTTGGTATACAACGCCTTGTATCAGCTGACCCCGAGCCTCTATTTCTCCATGGGTTGCTCACTCCATCCCAACTCTTTCTGTTCTACCTACTAGTCCCAGAACAAAAACCACACTTCCAGTCACTTGACATATATTGATCTCTAAACAGCAGTAAGACAGGGATCCTGTCCGGCAAGGAATTCGCAGCACAGGCTTCTCCGCCTTTGCTCTTGCTCTCCACTCTGCCTGGAATACTCTTTCCTACACTTTCCCCATCTAGAAAATGCCTGCTCCATCCCTCAAAAGCCAGCAACTCTCTAAAGCTTTCCTTGCTTCTTCCTCCCAAAGAGTTCATCCTGCCTTCCATGGTACTCTGTACACAGCACATAGCATTTCTTATTTAGGAATCAGCATGCTTGTCCAGCAAGAGTGTGAGCTCCCCAAGGGCACAGCCCATGTCGTGTTTGTTTCTGCATCCCAGCGCCTAGGTCAACACTGGGCACATATAAGGTGATATGGTTTGGCTCGGTGCCCCTGCCCAAATCTCATCTTGAATTGTAATCCTCATAATCCCCACAGGTGGAGGGAGGGACCTAGTGGGAGGTGATTAGATCATGGGGGCGGTTCCCCCATGCTGTTCTCGTGACAGTGAATGAGGTCTCATGAGCTATGATGGTTTTATAAGTGTTTGACAGTTTATCCTACAGACACTGTCTCACCTGCCGCCATTAAGACGAACGCACTTCACCTTCTGCCATGATTGTAACTTTCCTGAGGCCTCCCAAACATGCAGAAGTGTGAGTCAATTAAACCTCTTTCCTTTATTAGTTACCCAGTCTTGGGCAGTTCTTTTTATTATAGCAGTGTGAAAAAACGGACTAATACACCAGGCATCCAAGGAATGCTGACTGGACAGGGACTTCCACTTTTGGCTAATGTGGAGGGAGAGGCACTAGATTTATTCTCCTGCCACAAAAAACTAAAAAGCCAGACAAAGCCAAACAAAACACATAAAATGATAGTTTGTAAACATTGGACATCAGACAGCACAGAAGAGTGAACCCTGACAGTGGGAAACAACCAAGCTGAGTGCTATAGCTGCTCCAAGTTACTCCTAGAGGGACTCCGGGCCCAAGACACAGGCAGTGGAGGAGAGGAATTCACACTCCAGGGAGGCCAGGGTAGCCAGAGTTCACAGGGCAGAGTACCAGAGAGGAAAGGGCCACACAGAGAACCCAGAAACCTACAGAGGGTCCCCCTCCAGTTCTCAGCTGCTACTGATCTATACCAGTCCAAGGCAACAATCCTTGGAGCTCAAACTGAAACAGAAATAGTCTTGCGTGCCCACCAGCCACAGTGGAAAAACCTCATCATTCACAGGACATTGGTAAAGTACTAAGGACAGAATTGCCTTGGTAGTGAGGAAAAATCAGGCCTGGGCCTAAGGCTGTTCTGCTTCCAACTAACAAACCTTGAGAGCAGCTTTAAAGAATCAAACTGTTCCCAAGTAACTTAACAGTGTCCTAAAACAATGCCAGGAACATTTCTAGAAATACAAAAATATCCAGCACCCCACAAGGTAAAATTCACAACATCTGATATACAATAAAAAATTACCAGACATACAAAGAAGCAAGAAAATAAGACCCATAATGAGGGAAGCAATAGAAACAGACCCAAAAAATACACAGATAATGGAATTAGTAGGCAAGGACATTAAAACAGTTCCTAAAACTATTTTCCATATGTCCAAGAAGCTAAAAGAAAGATTAAGCATGTTAGAGACAGGGAAGATATTTAAAAGACCCAAATCAAACTTCTAGAGATGAAAACTACAATGTCTGTGATAAAAAGTATACTGAAAGGTAATATCAGCAGATTAGACAATGCAGAAGAGACCAGTGAATTTGAAGAAAGAGCAATAGAAACTAACCAGAACAAACCACAGAGAGAAAAGAAAAAGGGACTACTGGGAAAAATGAATGATCAGAGAGCTATGGAACAACCTCTAGCACCCTTACATACATGTAACTGGAGTCCCCGAAAGAGAGGAAAGAGAAAAGGGAATAAAAAAAATATTTGCAGAATTACTGACTGAAAAATTTCCAAATCTGATGAAAGCTATAAACCCACAAATCCAAAAAACTCAATGAACCCAAGCACAAAACACACGAAGAAAATTACACTACACAAAAGCACATCATCATTACATTGTTTAAACTCAGTTAGAAAAGCAGTTAGGGCCAGGCACAGTGGCTCACACCTGCAATCTCAGCACTTTGGAAGGCCGAGGTGGGAGGATCGCTTGAGCCCAGGAGTTTTCGACCACCCTGGGCAACATAGTGAGACCCTGTCTCTACAAAAAATAAAAAATTTGCCTGGCATGGTGGCACACTCCTGTGGTCCCAACTACTTGGGAGGCTGAAGTGGGAGGATCCCTCGAGCCCAGAAGTTTGAGGCTGCAGTGAGCTATGATCACGCCACTGCACTCTGGCCTGGATGACAGAGTGAGACTCTGTCTCCAAAAAAAAAAAGGCGGGGGGACAGGGAGAAAGAAAAGCAGTTATAAGGAGAAAAGATACATTACAAACAGAAGAGCAAAAAGTAAAAATAAACAGACCAGGTGTGGTGGCTCATGCTTGTAATCTCACCACTTTGGGAAGCTGATGCCGTAGGATCACTTGAGGCCAGGAAGTCAAGACCAGCCTGAGCAACATAGCAAGACCCTATCTCTACAAAAATAAAGAATAATCATTAAAAAACAACTACCCAGGCATGGTGATACACACCTGTAGTCTTAGCTACTAGGGACCCTGAGGTGGGAGGATCACTTGAGCCCAGAAGTTTGAGGCCACAGTGAGCTATGATCACGCCACTGCACTCTGGCCTGGATGAGAGAGTGAGATTCTGCCTCTTAAAAAGCAAGAAGAAAAAAGGAAAGAAAAATAGCAGACTACTGATATGAAACAATGCAAGCAGAAGACACTGGAACATCTTTAAAGCACTGAAAAAAAAAATAGTTAATCCAGAATTCTATACAGGGAAAATGCCTTCCAAAAACAAAGCCAAAATAAAGACTTCTCTAGACACCCAAAAGCTGAAAGAATCCATCACTAACAGACCAGCACCACAAGAAATGTTAAAAGGACGTCCTCAAGTCAGAAGGAACATGAAACAAGATAGAAATGTGGATCTACATGAAGGAATAAAGAGCACCAAAAATGTTAAACGAACAAGTAAATATAAAAGAACTTTACATTTTAATCTCCTTAAAAAATAATTGACTATTTAAAGCAAAAATAACAATGTGTTATGGGATTTATGGCACGTGTAGAACAGGTGACAACAATACAAAGTCCAGGAGGAAGGAAATGAAAGTAAACTATTGCAAGATTCTTACACTAAAGTGGTATAATATCGCTTGAAGATAGGCTGTAGCAAATTAAAGATGCATACTATATACCTTAAAGCAACCACTAAAAAAAGTGTTCGAATTAATGAACCAACAAAGGAAACAAAGTGGAATCATAAAAATTATTCAATCCCAAAGAAGTCATAAAAAAGGAAAAAGGGAACAAAGCACATGGGACAAGTTGAAAACAAATAGCAAGAAGGTAGATTTAAACTCAACCATATCAATAACCACATTAAATCTAAATAGTCTTAACGCCCCAATTAAAATGCAGCTTGTGAGATTGGA
Organism: Pan paniscus; assembly: GCF_029289425.2. Taxonomy (NCBI): domain Eukaryota; kingdom Metazoa; phylum Chordata; class Mammalia; order Primates; family Hominidae; genus Pan; species Pan paniscus. Next base: position 62,322,926 of record NC_073258.2, read on the forward strand.
TTAAAAAGCAACCCCCGGCCAGGTGCGGTTGTTCACGCCTGTAAACCCGTCACTTTGGGAGGGGTGGGTAGATAACTTAAGGTCAGGAGTTCAAGACTAGCCTAGCCAACATGGTGAAATCCCGTCACTACTAAAAATACCAAAAAATTAGCTGGGCATGGTAGGTACACGCCTGTAATCCCAGCTCTCAGGAAGCTGAGGCATGAGAATCATTTGAACCCAGGAGGAGGCGGTTGCAGTGAGTCAAGATCACACCACTGTACTCCAGCCTGGGCAACAGAAGGAGACTCTGTCTCAAAAAAAAAAAAAAAAAAAAAACACCACTCATCTATATGCTGCCTACAAGAAGCCCACTTTCAATATAAAGACACAAATTGTTTAGAAGTAAAAAACTTTTTAAGAGATATACCGTAATTTTTAAATCCTCTATTTTTAAAAACTGTTTTATACGTAACAAAATTTACCATTTTAATCATTTTTAAGTATACAGTTCTTTCACATTAAGTACATTTACTTTGTCATACAACCATCACCACCATTCCTCTCCAAAAGATTTTCATCACCCTAAACTGAAATTCTGCACCCATTAAGCACTAACTTCCCATTCTCCTTTTCTCCCGTCTTCTGGCAACCACCATTCCACTTTCTGTCTCTACGAATTGGACTACTCTAGGAACCTCATGTAAGAGGAATCCAACAATATTTGTTCTTTTGTGACTGGCAGGTTTCACTTAGGATAATGTCTTCAAGGTTCACCTGTATTACAGGATGTATCAAATGTTCTTTCCTTTTTAAGACTGAATAATATTCTATCTAATACATATAACACATTTTGTTTATCCATTCACCTGTCCATGGACGCTTGAATGGCTCCCAACTTTTTGGCTATTGTAAATAATGCTGCTACGAACATGGGTATACAAATACTTGTTCAAGTGTCTGCTTTCCCTTATTTTCGTATATACCCAGAAGTGGAATTGCTAGATGATATGGCAATTCTATGTTTAATTTTTTGAGGAACTGCCATACTATTTTCCACTGGCTATACCATTTTACATTCCCACCAGAAAAGCACAAGGGTTTCAATTTCTCTACATCCTTGTCAACACTTATTATTTACTGTTGTTGTTTTTTTTTAATAATAGCCATCCTAATGGGTGAAGCGGTAGCTCACTGTGGTATTGATTTGCATTCCATAATGACTAGTGATGCTGAGCATCTTTTCATGTGCTTATTGGTCATTTGTGTATCTTCTTTGAAGAAATATCTATTCAAGTCCTTCACCCACTTTTGAATCGGGTTGTTTTTTGTTGTTGGGTAGTAGAAGTTCTTTACATACTCTGGAAATCAATTCCTAACACTATTTTTTTAAAGCTGAATTAGCTATACTAATATCAGACAAAGTAGATTTCAGAGCAAAGACTATTTCCGGGGGCTAAAAGGTTCTTTTCATGATCAATGATACAGCTTGGATATTTGTCTCCTCCAAATCCGTTAAAATTTGATTTCCAATGTTGGAGGTAGGGCCTAGTGAGACATGTTTAGGTCACAGGACAGATCCCTCATGAATGGCTTGGTGCCCTCCCACAGTAATGAGCTCTTGCTCTCTTAGTTCACATGAGAGCTGGTTGCTTAAAAGGGCCTGGCATCTCTCTTGCTCCCTCTGTGGCTGTGTGACACACCTGTTCCCCTTTCACCTTCTGAGACGAGTAAAAGCTTCCTGAGTCCTCACCAGAAGCAGATGCTGGTACTATGCTTCTTGTACAGCCTGCAGAACCGTGAGCCAAATGAATTTCTTTTCTTTATAAATTGTCCAGCTTCAGGTATTCCTTTATAGCAATGCAAAACAGACTAATGCAATACAATAAAGAAGGTCAATTCATACACGGAATATAATACTCCTAAAGGTTTATGCAATTAACAGCAGAGCTTCAAAACATGTGAAACACAAATTGATAAAACTACAAGGGGAAATGGACGAATCCACAATTACAATCAGAAGTGTCAATGTCCCTCTCTCAATAACTGAAAGAACGGAAGACCAAAAATCAGTAAGGACACAGAAGACTTGAACATTACAAGCCAACCTGCCTGAATTGAAAGTTATAGAACACTTGACCCGGCAATAGCAGAAGATGCAATCTTCTCAAGTGCTCACAGAACATTTACCAAGACAGACCACAGAAGAAGTCTCAGCAAATTTAATAGAGAAGTATGTTCTCTATTTAAAAGAAAATAAATTAGAAATCAGTGTTTACCAGATAGGAGAATAAAGTAATCCTATAATGCTGACTTTATCCGTGACTAGTTGTAATCCTGCTTGAGGTGGGACCACATAAACCAGCGGAACTAAAAATACTAACAGGTCTTCAAAGAGGTAGGGCCTACCTGCCTGAGCTATCTGTTTGAGGTTCACTGGGGAGACTCTCTCTCCTCTCCAGCCCATCCTAAGCCTCAGGGGTCCTACTTGTCAGCCCCAGCTAAATCAAGACAAACCTGTTTGATATTTGCTTAAGTCTTTCACATAAACCAGTAAAGGAAGATAAAGAGGTGAGATATGAATTGGAAGGAGCACCTACTAAGTAAACATGCCTTTACAGCTAGCAAAACCTCAGACAGTGCTGCCATTAGACACCTCTCTGTCATTCGGTAAGCACCTGGGAACAGACCAAAACCTTGTGGAAACGCCACATCCTTCAAGGACACTTCTAACAGAATTTCCACACAACAGAGATCCAGCTGGATTAAAAGAGCTAAATCCATTAAATCAGGTCTTGAGTGATCTAATTTTGTCAGCCTGGAAAACCCCTACTATTACTGGCCAAGAGTGTCCAGAAATGATTCACATGGCTAGTTAACCCAAAGGCCTTTTAAGGGCAAATTAACAAATTTCAAAGCAATAAACAAAAAGAAAACAAGAATCCTCAGGAATAATGTCACTTCCAAGCTACCACTGGCCCAGCAAATCTACAAAGTTCTTAAAGGCAGTGTTTCCCAAACTTGCCTTACCGTAAGAATCACCCAGTGCATTTGTTAAAAATAGATTTCTGGGCCCTCCTCCAGACAATAGCCCAAGAATCTCTAGAGGTGGAGCTCTGTATTTTTAACAAGCATCAGAAATTATTCTTAAGGTCCAGCACCTTTGGGAAACTAAACGGTCTGAGAGGCAGTATCACAGAGTTAAAAGCACATTAACTTCGAAATGAGACTGATGGGTTACAAATCTCACTTGCGGCCAGACGCAGTGGCTCACGCCTGTAATCCTAGCACTTTGGGAGGCCAAAGTGGGTGGATCACCTGAGGTCAGGAGTTCGAGACCAGCCTGGCCAACATGGTGAAACCCCGTCTCTACTAAAAAATACAAAAATTAGCCAGGCGTGGTGGTGGGCACCTATAATCCCAGCTACTTGGGAGGCTGAGGCAGGAGAATCGCTTGAACCAGGGGGCGGAGGTTGCAGTGAGCTGAGATCACACCACTTCACTCCAGCCTGGGCGACAGATCAAGACTGCGTCTCAAAAAAAAAAAAAAAATCCAAACTTGGCCACTTACTGGCTGTGTGACGCTAGCCAGGTTATCTAACATCTCCGCAACTCACTTCATCTGTAAAACGGGATCATCACCTATTTGGACATGTTCGCAAAATTCGGTATGTTCAGAAAGCCCTAGAACAGTGCCCAGCATATGAAGCCAAGCAACAAATCACAGCTATTGCTACCTGCAAAACAGCGGCCAGAAACTGCTCAGAAAGTCTACAATGAAAATGTTCTACTTAATGGAAATTACAAAGGCACGGAACCACATTTCCAAGATAATCTAGGTAAAAGGCTTTTCTGGGCACTATGACCGCAAAGAACAAAGACTCAGTTTAGCGTCCAGTATTTTCATTGCAACAGTCCCCGATCCCACCCGGAACTACAGAGTTCAGGTGTCTGCAGGGTTGCAGCTTTGGACAACAAAGTAAGAGTCTTTCTTTCCCCAGTTCCTCGGTCACCACCACCTCCAGCTCTAAGGCCAAAAGTCACAGAACTGAGAGTCTGGTGGCAGCATCTTGGTGCATTAGTAGGAAATGGGACTCCTGGAGCCAATAAAGAGGGTGGAAAAGGCCTTAGGCAGCAAGAGAACTGAGGTACCGCTGGAGCGAAGGGAAATGAGTCTGGGAAGTTTCTGGAGCTGAAGACTGACATTCCCAGGGTAAGTGAGCCCAGACAAGGTGTAGCTGGGAAAGCACTGCCTCAGCTCAGCGACTAAAACCCCAGGTTGTAGAGTCCACTCTGCCAGTAACTCACAAAACACCTCCAGTTAACTCCTTCTCCCATCCGTAAAGTGGGAAATCGCCTCATCGGCTGAGGAGGAAATGAAGAGGAACCAGGCATATAATGGGTATGTATACATCACTGCCCTTTGCGCCCAGAGGGTCCCGGGGTAAGAAATGTTCAGTGATGCTGGGAGGTCCAAGTCTGAGTCCTGAACAAAGCCAAAGCTGAAAGTCCCATCTCTCAATGCCCTGGAGAAAGGGCACAAGCCAGTAAGTCACAGACCAAAGTCCCTCCAACCTCCCCTCTGCCACTCGTCTCTCGCGTGCCCTCTGGCAAGTCGGACCCTACTCTTAGGCCTCAGCTTCCCCATCTATACAATGGGCTAATTGGCTCTAATGTCATCAGAATTGTGACTGCAAGATGCTCACATATGGGACGACGGCCTGCAGAAACGCAGAAAGGAGGGTGGCGGTGAGGGGTGGGGCGGAACTGGAGGTGCGACCCGCCGGGGAGCCGGGGCGGCGCCTCGCGCTCTCCCTCCCTCCCTCCCACCGCGAGGGGCAGGGGCGCCGGCCCCCGGCGAGAGTCACGCGCCCCTCGTGCCCAATCACCGGCCTCTGCCAGGATGAGGCGGGCAGGCGGGGGCGCTCCGGGAGCCACGGCCGGCGCCGCCCCCACGGTCGTCCTCTGCCCCGCCCGCCTGCGGCAGAGCCGGGACCCTCCCCAGTCTCCGCTCACCTGCCAGGGCCGCCGTCGCCGCCGCCACCGCGGGTTAAACCGCAGCCGCGCCCACACTTCCGGGGTCCTCCAGGCCCGCCCCCTACCGGATGTGACCCCCTTGCAACGTCCGGCGCCCCAGTGGCGCGCGTGCTCGCCCCGCGACCCCGTTGGGCGCCTCGCCTCGCGCGCCTCTGAGTTACCACGACATCGTGCCACACACACACGCTCGCGGCCGCCCGGGCCACAACCACGGGAGCGCCCTCGAGACCCCTCCAGCGCTCGCCGCACGCCTCGGCCCCGCCCCCGGTAAGAGGCCCCGCCGACTGGGCGGAGACCAGGCCGCTCTGGGCTAGTGCGCCGGCGCGGACGTCCGCCGCCTTCCGAGTGGCCAGCGAGGACTCGCTCTGTACACAGCTCGATCTTGGGAGGCTTCTCAGAGGGACCCAAAAGGAGGGGGAAGCAGATGGATGCCCAGAACCTAGGAGGAGCCCCAGATGGGCTGAGCTCAGACTGAGGAGCCCCAAGGCCACCACACACTCATTTCCATTTACTAGTTAATCTCTTTCCCCCACCCATTCATTCTACAGAATTACCAGTATTCCCCATCTCCTCCCTTCCCCCCTGGAAACAGGAGAGTCCAGCATAATAAGGAAGCCCCCTCTGCTCTAACCCTTAAAAAAAGGAATCTGAAGTGACCTAATGTTAACTAATCAGGTGGGTTTTTTTTTTTCTATTCTGTTGCCTTTCCCACCTATGAAACCCACTGCTCTGCTATTTCCCAGGGGAATTTGAGACCAAATAAGTCTATTTACAATGGTAACTGATGTCAATGTCTAAAGTTTCCAACCTCTCAAAATCAAGAGGTTGACCAAAAGGGGAGAAGTGTCCAGTTTAGCCTAAAGTTGTCTCCTGGCGTATCTTAAGTTTGTCCTAAAGGTTTCTCCGTACATAGTGAACTGGAACCTACTCATACCAATCACAGAGTTTCAGCCAATCACAGGCAGCCACCTGTTCAAACCTTGTTCCAATAAGGCAAATGTCAATCTGTCATTGGTAGGAAACCAAACTGGATCCCTTTGCCCTCAGAAAGCCAAACACCGAAGTATCAGGTTTTTGTAGAGGGAAAGATTTGTTGCAAGTCAACTGGGAAGGAGACATGCTCAATCTGTCTCCCCAAGCCAGGGGCTGTGGCAGGTGTTATAGGCAGAGGGTAATGAGCCGTGATCTGATTGAATCTTGCAATAAGCAATGATCTGACTGGATCTTGCCATGGGATGATGCCATGGCTCAATCTGATTAGATCATGGCTTGTGCCATGTATCTACTTCTTAATTCTGTTCCGGTTCTTTGGTCTGAGCATTTAGGTTGCGCCTGTGGTTGCATGCTTGGTTCTTCTGGGCACGCTCAGGTTACATAACTTGCAACCTGGGATCATGGCAACTGAAAAAACAACTCACCACTTTATTACACAAAGTTGAACCAGATGGGGCTGGTTCTGCGCTTACATAACTGGTCCAACTGTTTCTGTACCTCGCTTCTGTTTTCTGGACATCTATTTCCTTTTTCTTTTCTTATTTTTAAATTTTAATGATTATTTTTTAATAGAAATGGAGATTCGCTATGTTGCCCAGGCTGGTCTGGAACTCCTGGACTCAAGCAATCCTCCAGCCTCGGCTTCCCAAAGTGTTGGAATTACAGGCATGAGCCACCACGCCCAACCTGCTTTCTGTTTTCTATCCCTAAATGTTATCCAACCACCTGGCAGCCTCAGAGTCACTCTGAACCTATTCTGGTTCTGGGGGCTGACTGATTCACAAATCATTATTTGCTCAATTAAACTCTGTCAAACTGAATTTGTCAAAACTCCTTCTTATAACAGAAGGGGTCCATGAAGAAGGCAGTCTCAGCTGCTGACCCTTCTGAGACACTGGTGACTCCTTTGAGCGGGGGCATGTTGGTTTTGCAAACGTTTCACTTGGTACAGAATGTCAGAGTGACTCCCATTGACAGCACCTGTTTGAAAGCTAGGTTGAAATTGTTTCTGAGGGTTAGGGAGGGCCAGGGCAGATGACCTTAATTTTTTGTCATAAGCCTTTTTGTGCTATGTGATTTTTTTTTTTTTTTTTTGAGACGGAGTTTCTCTCTTGTTGCCCAGGCTGGAGTGCAATGGTGTGATCTCTGCTCACTGCAACCTCCGCCTCCTGGGTTCAGGTGATTGTCCTGCCTGAGCCTCCCAAGTAGCTGGGATTACAGGCGCTTACCACCACACCCGGCTAGTCTTTGTATTTTTAGTAGAGACAGGGTTTCACCATGTTGCCAGGCTGATCTCGAACTCCTGACCTCAGGTGATCCACCCACCTCGGCCTCCCAAAGTGCTGGGATTACAGGCGTGAGCCACCACGCCCAGCTGCTATGTGATTTTTAACTCTGCATGTGTTTCATTTCTGAAGGAAAATAATTAGGAAACACTATTGATGGATTAGCTTGAGTTTATATCCAGCAATCTCTTCACTGATTGGTACCATGTTGGAAGGTGGGACATGGACATGACGGCTGGAGCAAGTGTAGTCATCTTGAACCATGAGGCGACCATAGGAATAGAGGCCACACTAGTGGCACAACAAAATAGAAGGAACCTGAGCCCTGATTCCATAAAGGACCATGACACCACTGGACGGCTGCCTCTGGGCTCTGTGTGAGAGGGAAATAAACCACCTCGTGTCACTGTTGTTTTGGATTTTCTGTCACTTGTGCCCTTTAAGTCTTAGACTCTACTTCTGGAAAGCCCCTATATCCTAAGACTGGGTAACTTCCCCCCTTGTATGTTATTCAAACACCCCACCCTTCAACCCTTTCTTAGCATTCTCTACACTTTTCTGTAGTTGACCTTTCACTCCCCCTAGATAGTAACTTCTCTAAGGACAGGCAGAGACTCTATTTTATACATCATTTTATGCAGATGCTGGAAACTGCTAACGCTAAAAAAAAAAAAAAAAAGAAGAAGAAGAAGAAGAACTTGTGAATGTGACAGACACGATGATTCCACCAAGGGTGTTGAGGGGAAATGACACACTGCTGCCTACGCTCTCTCTCCGTGTCCTAAGTCGTTGCCACATTATCTTCTGGGGCCACAGGGTGCTGGCCCTCCTGAATAACCAAAGATAGAGAATTAGGACGAAGGAGGGAGGAAGAGAAAATTGCAGGAAATTCAAGTCATGGGAGGGAAGTGGCATTGGGAAAAAGGGTGCTCTTTCTATTTGGTTCCTGCTATTTTCGACTTTGGGCCTTTTGCAACTTCCCTTGGCTCTAGCCCCTCCTCCAGTCCTGGTCTCCTATCACACATACACCTATGTTCCCACGTTCTATACCTCAATTACACCCAATTTCATTCATAAGTGGAGTGGCCCTGATTAATGCAAAATTTTTAAAAAGTTATAAACACAAACAACCCCAGTTACAGAAGGGGGTACCTTACTCTGTTTCTCACATTCACTTCATTCCTTTGTTCATTCCACATGCATTCACTGAATACCCACACTGCTAAGACCTGCGGATACACAGATGAACAGATACCCTCTCCAGCCTCAAGGATGTCACATTTTTGGTTGAGATTGGAGAGAAAACAAAGTATCTCTAGCCCAAGATAACTCAGTCCTTCAAATGACGCTGATCAGGAACAAAAAATATGACACTACGTTGAAGTATATACATGGCATTGCCTCTCTACCCCCTTCTAAAAAGCGAGGGTTTCATTTTGCTTCTTTGCTTGCTTGTTTGCTCAGCTGCTCAGCCCTGGACCTTGTCATACTGGTTGAATGGACGGACAGGTAACGTAAACAAGGAAGACAAGACAAGGAAGTTAAGAGTTCGAGGTAATGAGAAATTTGAGAAGCTGAGGTATTGCGAGAGATTTGGGAACTGGGTTGGAAGAGCAGTTTTGTTGTTGTTTTAGGGGTTTTTTGTTTGTTTGTTTTTGAGACAGAGTCTCGCTCTGTCACCCAGGCTGGAGTACAGTGGCACGATCTCGGCTCACTGCTACCTCCGCCTCCCGGGTTCAAGCAGTTCTCCTGCCTCAGCCTCCCCAGTGCTGGGACTATAGGCGCGTACCACCACGCCTGGCTAATTTTTAATATTTTTAGTACAGACGGGATTTCACCATGTTAGCCAGGATGGTCTCAATCTCCTGACCTCAAGATCTGCCCACCTCAGCCTCCCAAAATGCTAGGATTACAGGTGTGAGCCACTGTGCCCGGCCGGAAGAGCAGTTTTTAAAGGAAGTTTTGCTATGTGGCATGTAGAATCTCTAGTTTGGTCTTCAGATGATTGCCAGTGAAGAGTTACTTTATCTTTTTATCTCTAGAGTTGGGAGTCAGATCTCTCTGGCTGGTTTCTCACTTTTTTTTTTTTTTTTTTAATTGGCCATTCTTGGGTGTTTCTCGCAGAGGGGGATTTGGCAGGGTCATAGGACAATAGTGGAGGGAAGGTCAGCAGATAAACAAGTGAAAAAAGGTCTCTGGTTTTCCTAGGCAGAGGACCCTGCGGCCTTCCGCAGTGTTTGTGTCCCTGGGTACTTGAGATTAGGGAGTGGCGAGGACTTTTAACGAGCATGCTGCCTTCAAGCATCTGTTTAACAAAGCACATCTTGCACCGCCCTTAATCCATTTAACCCTGAGTGGACACAGCACATGTTTCAGAGAGCACAGGGTTGGGGGTAAGGTCATAGATCAACAGGATCCCAAGGCAGAAGAATTTTTCTTAGTACAGAACAAAATGAAAAGTCTCCCATGTCTACTTCTTTCTACACAGACACAGCAACCATCCAATTTCTCAATCTTTTCCCCACCTTTCCCCCTTTTCTATTCCACAAAACCGCCATTGTCATCATGGCCCGTTCTCAATGCACTGTTGGGTACACCTCCCAGATGGGGTGGTGGCCGGGCAGAGGGGCTCCTCACTTCCCAGTAGGGGCAGCCAGGCAGAGGCGCCCCTCACCTCCCAGACGGGGCGGCTGGCCGGGCGGGGGGCTGACCCCCCCACCTCCCTCCGGGACGGGGCGGCTGACACCCCCACCTCCCTCCCGGACGGGGCGGCTGGCCTGGCGGGGGCTGACCCCCGCTTCCCTCCCAGACGGGGTGGCTGCCGGGCGGAGGGGCTCCTCACTTCTCAGACTGGGCGGCTGCCGGGCGGAGGGTCTCCTCACTTCTCAGACGGGGCGGCCGGGCAGAGACGCTCCTCACCTCCCAGACGGGGTCACGGCCGGGCAGAGGTGGTCCTCACATCCCAGACGGGGCGGTGGGGCAGAGGTGCTCCCCACATCTCAGACGATGGGTGGCCGGGCAGAGACGCTCCTCACTTCTAGATGGGATGGCGGCCGGGAAGAGGCGCTCCTCACTTCCTAGATGGGATGGCGGCCGGGCAGAGGCTGCAATCTCGGCACTTTGGGAGGCCAAGGCAGGCGGCTGGGAGGTGGAGGTTGTAGCGAGCTGAGATCACGCCACTGCACTCCAGCCTGGGCACCATTGAGCACTGAGTGAATGAGACTCCGTCTGCAATCCCGGCACCTCGGGAGGCCGAGGCTGGCGGATCACTCGCGTTTAGGAGCTGGAGACCAGCCTGGCCAACACAGTGAAACCCCGTCTCCACCAAAAAAATACGAAAACCAGTCAGGCGTGGCGGCGCGCACCTGCAATCGCAGGCACTGGGCAGGCTGAGGCAGGAGAATCAGGCAGGGAGGTTGCAGTGAGCCGAGATGGCAGCAGTACAGTCCAGCTTCGGCTCGGCATCAGAGGGAGACCATGGAAAGAGAGGGAGAGGGAGACCGTGGGGAGAGGGAGAGGGAGAGGGCGAGGAGGGAGAGGGAGAGGGAGAGGGCGAGGGCGAGGGAGAGGGAGAGGGCGAGGGAGAGGGAGAGGGCGAGGGAGAGCCTGGTTTCTCACTTCTGCTTCCTCCTTGTGGCTCCCACGCTGTGCCGAGCCATTCAGCCTGCACAATCCAGACAATGGATTTGCCTCTGAAGTAGGGGCTGGCAGCTGCCTACAAAATTATCCGTTCTCTGTTTTTCCTTAAAAACAGTACATTTCATTCAGGATAGCAATGTGTCCAGTCAGCTAAAAGACTGCATTTCCCAACCTCCTTTGCTGTTAGTTGTGACTAGGTGACTGTGATATAAGCAGGAGTGTTGAGGGGGATTTCCTGGAAGGCTGCTTTAAAGGAGCTGATTCAGCTGGGGTGTGAGTCTTTTTGCCTTCCCCCGCCTTCTAAGTACTCACTAGATTTCAGAAGTGCTGGCTGGAACTCCCGCAGCCATATTGGACTATGAGGTGACTTTGGAAATGGAAAGCGTTCAAACTGAACAGCCTATCTGCAGATTTATTTAAGGGAGAAAAAATAAGTTTTATCTTTTTACAGTTGTGGTTATTTCAGGTTTTCTATAATGTGCACCTAAACTTAAACCTGATACTACTACACACAGTTACTGTGTGTCTTAGTCTACTCAGGCTGCCAAAAAAAAAAAGCACAAACTATTACAGGCTCACGCCTGTAATTCCAGCACTTTGGGAGGCCGAGGCACGTGGATTACCTGAGGTCAGGAGTTTGAGACCAGCCTGGCCGACATGATGAAACCCCCATCTGTACTAAAAATACAAAAAAGTACCCAAGCATGGTGGTGGGGGCCTATAATCCCAGCTGCTCCAGAGGCTGAGGCACGAGAATTGCTTGAACTCAGGAGGCGGAGGTTGCAGTGAGCCGAGATCGAGCCACTGCACTCCAGCCTGGGTGACAGAGCAAGACTGTGTCTCAAAAAAAAAAAAAAAAAAAAATGCACATATACATAATCATGCATAAATGCAAATTGTGATTATAAACATGGTTAAGCATAGTTTGGGGATGTTTTCTTTTCTTTTTTTTCTTTGGTTGTTTGGTTGGTTCCCCTGCTTATTGACAGCCTAGTGCATGTCCTCCTGTATAGTCTCATCCAAATCTGCATATGTTGGCCAAAAGAGGCTTAGGGCAGGGGTGGGGAGAACCAAAGGTGAGTGAGGCATGAGCACATGGATGAAGGAACAGCAACAGCCATTGTTGCTGTTCATAACCACAGCAGCAGAACCACACTTCCCCTCCCTCTTCCAAACCACTATCCCCCTCCCACCCTCATCCCCCCGCCACCCATCCCCATTGGTCAAATTTACTTTGACCAATGGAATGTGAGCAGAGGTGGTGACGTGTGTCACTTCCAGGTAGAAGCCTTTAGGAACCAGAGTCCCATTTCTCACCCATCCCCTTCCCCTGCATCAGGACAGAGCATCCGTCAGCCTGAGTCCCTGCATGGCTGCGAGGAGTAGAGCTCCCTGCCAACCCAGGTCGGCTGTGAGTGAGAAATCAACCTTAGTTGTATTGATCCTCTGAGATTTGGAGGGTGGAAACCAGCTTATCTTCACTGAAGCAGGAGGGTATAACAGGAACTGCTCATCATCTACTTCCTCCAGTAATCAAACTCCAACTTTCACCCTAGTCTGTGGCCACCTAGCTAAAGACTACATTTCCCAGCCTCTCTTTCACCTAGAAGTGCCCCTGTTAACTTCATTACGGCCAGTGACATATGAGCAGAAGTAATCTTTGCAACTTCTGGATTATGCCTTTTAAGGAAAGGGGCATATCCCACTTCCCTTTCTCTATTTCCTGCTGGCTGGAATGCAGATGTAATGACAGGAGCTGAAGCAGCTATAATGGACCAAGAGATGAATATCATGTGTTGAGGATGGCAAGGCAACAAGAAGGAATTTGGGTTTCAATCACTGGAGAGCCACCTGGACTATTATCTATTATATGAAAGATAAATGAAATTTTTGTTTGTTTGTTTGTTTGTTTGTTGTTGAGATGGAGTCTCGCTCTGTCGCCAGGCTGGAATGCAGTGGCTCAATCTCAGCTCACTGCAACCTCTACCTCCCAGGTTCAAGTGATTCTCCTGCCTCAGCCTCCTGAGTAGCTGGGACTACAGGCACGCACCACCAGGCCCAGCTAATTTTTTTGTATTTTTTTTAGTAGAGACGGGGTTTCACCATGTTGGCCAGGAGGGTCTCGATCTCTTGACCTTGTGATCTGCCCGCCTCGGCCTCACAAAGTGCTGGGATTACAGATGTGAGTCACCGCACCCAGCCATTAAATTGTATTTTACTTAAACCTCTGTTATTTGGGCTTTGGTTACAGCAGTTGAACCTGCAGCTTAATTCCTGGATGTTAGCCTGGTTTTGACAATTAGAGTTATGGCAGGTAGAGACCATGGACTTATGAACAAGTCAAGTGAGATCCCTGCCCTCAGGAACATGTGGTCCAGCCAGGGGTTCAGAAAATCAGGCCGGGGCAAAGCCATATGGCAGGGAAAGCTTCCCGGTGCTCTAGGAACTCAAAGCTGGGGTCTCAGTGGCTGCCTGAAGGAAACTGTCTCAGGTCAAGCTCCCCAGAAGTAACCAGTGAGATGAGGTTTCATGTACAAGTGATTTATTTCAAAGGTGGTTCAGGAAACCAGTGAGGGAGGGAGCAGGGTAGCAGGACTGGGAAGGGGATGAAGCCAAGCCAAAGTGTGATTTTATGCAAGTCCTGCAGAGGGAAGCTCCAGCCTGATCCCACAGGGGGGCCCTGGAATGTAAGTCATGCCTGAAAATTGCCCCAACCTAAGGCAAGCAAGCTGGGCTTTCACATTCCCACCTGCACCCCTCAGTTGTTGGCTAAGGGCCACCCTACACCTGTGGGCCAATGTATTCTATTCTCCAAAGACAAGTCATAGGTGCCATGAGAAGCAAAAGCACCTCAAACCCGGTGAAAGTGCAAGCTCAGGTGATGTTGGGATGTTCCCACCTCTTCTACTCCTATCAACATCATATCAGGAATCCTAAAAAGGCTTTGAGGGAGAGAGGCTTTCTGGTTCCCAGTGGCCAAAACCCCCTCAATGGAACAGAAAAGACATAAAGAGATTCTCTTTCTTTAAGTTTTGTTTTTTGTTTTTAGAGATGGAATTTTGCTATGTTGCCCAGGCTGGTCTCAAACTCCTGGCATCAAGTGATCCTCCTGCCTCAGCCTCCCCAGTAGCTAGGATTACAGGTGTGTCCCACTGCACCTGTGATCTGTGGAGAAGCCAGCAGCTGGAGGAAGAATGCACTCACCCCAGTGGCACCCATGGCATTTAAATCCCTGCCCCCCAACACAAGCTCTTTAAGAGCAAGATGCAGGGAGTGGCGTGATTGTTATAAAGCTTTCGGCCACGACCAGCCAGGCTCCGTCCCGTTAGGTTGAGCCCCCAGGAACTCTGAGCTTTGGCGGCCACTGCAGCTCCCTACACTTGGATCCGTATTGGTCTCTGGGCAAGGACCTGCCCAGGAACGTTGCGAAGGTTCTCAAGTCTTTGGAAACGACATGGTATCAGCTGATAAAGCCACAGGGAGTCAAACAAATCCCCCCAACCCCTAAGGCTAGCTGGACATCAGAATGAAAGGGCAGTCTCTCTTCTGGGAAGCATCCCAGAAGAGCCCTCTGACCAGCTGGAGGTCAGACAGCCTCTGCTTGATCCCCGTGCAGGCCTGGAGGCTCCCAAAGCAGCCTGTTCGTTCCTTCCTCCTACTCCATAGAATCCTGTGAGATTTCCAGACCATGACAATGTCAGAAAAACTAGGGGGAAGCAGGGTGCAGTGGCTCATGCCATAATCCCAGCACTTTGGGAGGCCAAGGTGGGCGGATCACTTGAGGTCAGGAGTTCAAGACCAGCCTGGCCAACCTGGCGAAACCCCGTCTCTACTAAAAATACAAAAGTGAGCCAGGCATGCCAGCAGGCACTTGTAGTCCCAGCTACTCAGGAGGCTGAGGCAGGGGAATTGCTTGAACCCGAGAGGCGGAGATTGCAGTGAGCCAAGATTGTGCCACTGCACTCCAGCCTAGGCAACAGAGCAAGACTCCATCCCCCCCCAAAAAAAAAAGAAAGAAAAGGAAAAGAAATAAAAGGAAAATTAGGGGGAATGGGGGCTGAGTTTAGACACCATGGTGATCACCCTCTTAGCCATAGCCTCGTCTGCCGCAGGGTGACATGGCAATGCCTTCGGTCACTGGGCAGGTCACAAAGATGCCACTCAAAGGGCCCAAGCCAGGGCAAGGACAATTCCTAGGGTATCCTGCCAGCTCCTCCCAAAGCCACATGCTCAGAAATGAGACTCTGGCATCTACCTACCTAGGATCATAAGTTCTGCCTCTTTCTGTGGCCCAGAACTGGGAGCATAACCAGCCTCAGCTGTGTAAGGAAGCCATCACCCCTCTTTCCCCCAGAGAGGGCTTCCTCCTTCTTTCATTTCTGGGGGGATTTTCTGTTTTCTTTTTTTAGATATGGAGTCACACTCTGTCTTCCAGGCTGGAGTGCAGTGGTGCGATCACAGCTCACTGCAGCCTCCAATTCCTGGACCCAAGTAATCCTCCCACCTCAGCCTCCCAAGTAGCTGGGACTACAGGTGTGTGCCACCACACCCAGCTTTTTCCTCTTCATTTCTAACATGGCACTTACCCCTCTATTTACCTCCCCATTCTCATTTAACTTCATCTTCTAAACACCGGCTTGGGTGGGGGTTTTCTTCAGTACAGTCCTAGAATACCACGAAGCCATTAATTGTCACCTGTCACCCTCAAAGCACAGTCCTAGCCTGCAGTATTAAATATTCATTCATTCTTTCCTTCAGCCATGAGAACAGGAAGGAAATTAACATTTCAAAACATTACACGCCTCTTCACCCCTGCAAGGTGCTTGTACATAGTTCAAATAACAAGCTTAAGTTGATAACAGAAGTTGTTATCAAATAAAAGTTAAATCTGCCTCCCTATAATTCCCAGTCTTTGTCCCTGTGCTACTCTGAACATTTGCCATCGAATAAGTCTAGTCCCTTGTTTTTGCAAAAAACTTTTAGATATTTGTGGTTGGCCCTCAAGCTCCACCGAAGTCTTGATTTTCCAGTCTAAGCAACCCCTCAAAATGTCTGTCTGGTCTCCGTCTTCCCCACCTTCTCCCGCCAACCCTTTCTCCCCAGTCTTCTCTCTTTCCAATGAAAGGGAGGGTTGGAGGCCGGAGGGCCTGACTTTCACTCACTGTCCAGCGCTTCCCCAACCCGTTTCTCTGGCTTCCGTCTCTGATGTTTCGTGCTTCCTTCCTCTTCTCTGGGCTCTGGTGCCCTTCTCATGTTTAAACCTCACTTTCCTCTCTTCTGCTCCCTTCTTTGTAGGCTCATACCTCGTCCACCCACCCAAAGCTCCTCATTGCCTACAGGAAACATTCCAAGTGCCTAACCATGGCACTCAAAGCCTACCATGATGTGGTCCTTGCTCTCCTTCCCCATGTTAAGCCATAAATCATTAGCACTGTTCTCCAGAGTTTCCTAGTCCTCATTCTAAAAGCATGTTGAATTATACTTCCATAATCCCTTGAAATTCGGCGTCACTTGGGCCAATGAAGTGCAAATAGTGGTGACCCATTTCACTCCTGCAGACACTTCTGATGTGGCCGGTGCATGAGTTGGCATGTGCCTCTCCCCCTGCTGTGGCCACCAGTGACACCATAGATGGTGAAGTCTCCATCGATCTGCATCCCTGAGTGAAAACGTCTCAAACCAGAGCCCTAGATGGATGACCTGTAATGGACAAATAGGGAAAGCAAAAGAGAAACCTTCTTATTGTGAAATTGGGTGTTGCTTGTTACTGCAGCACATACTGCCCATGCTGACTAATATCATGCATCAACTGGGCCCATGACCCTTACCATCCAACCTTACCAGGTGACTTACAATCCTTTAGGTCTATTATCATGCCAGTGCTGCCTTCTTTGGTGTTCCCTCCTCCCCATGCCCATTTGGCAAAGTTCTCTCATCCACTGAGACTCGGCTCAGTTGCCACCTCCGCTAGGGAGACTTCCTAACTTTCCACCTAAGGCAGCATTGGGCATCCTCTTTGCAGGATGCCCAGGGCATGCCTCTATTGCAGTGCTGCCACATTACCTTTCTAAATGTTTTGTTTCCTGGACTTCAGGGCCACTGCTAGCCCATTTGGAGCCTTCGTTAGATTCAGAAAAAGCTGGCCTCCTCCAGGTGGCTGCAGCTGCCCGGGTGCATGGCTCAGCAGTGAATCACGACCTAACTTCAGGCCTCCTTCCCCCATGGCCTGACACCTGTGTTCTGGGCACAAATTGTACAATGTCCTCCATGGCCCTGTCTGCAAGGCTATTCATAAACAGCGAGCAATTTATGAACTTGGCTTTGAGCACCCTCAAGTGTTCACTGAAAGAATGAATATTTCCTAATAGATGAGACCTGTCCTCAATTATCCCCTCCTCCTCCCACCCGTCCTCTCCTCCTTTTGTCCTGCCTCATTTCCTGACCTCCCAAGCCCAGTACTAATGAGCTGCAGAGTGGCCAAGAGCCTAGAATTTGTAGTCAGACAGACCTAGTTCAAATCTTGACTCTACCACTTACTTGCCATAAATCCTTGAGGAAGTTACTTAGCTCCTCTAAGCCTCAGTTTCCTCATCTATAAATTGGAGACATTATCAGCTTCACAGGGCGCCCACAAAGAGCACATGGGAAAAGGCGTTCAATAGGTGTCTCCAGGGCTCCTCCAAGTCAGGCTCTACAGCTGGGAGACCAGAGTGGCCACGGAAGGCATCACTGAGGAGGGAACATTGAGATGATGGCTGAATAGCCGTCCACGCAGAAAGCTGGGAGAAGAACCTTCTGGACAGGGGGAACAGGAATTGCAAAGGCCCAAGGTAACCAAGTTCAATAAATGGCTACTTTTCCATCTCCAGTCTTCCGTTCACACCCGAACACACCATTGTCAACCAGGCCATCGAGGCCACAAGTTACACACCACGACCTCATCACACACTTGATTTGTTGACTCGGAGCAAGTTACCAGCAATGAATTATCAACTCCTTTCCCAGAATGGCAAGCCCTGGGGCTATGTGCAAACTGAGGCGGGAAAATAAGAGATGTCAATAGAGCTGAGTTTGCTCTGGGCCCAGGGCCATGTAGATAAGCTGGTTATCATCACCAGCTCCAGCTCCAAGAGGCACAGTGGGTGCCACTGCCACCACCAGGAACCCTGGGGTTTGCTTGTACTCCTGCTGGAACCCCCAGCACACCCATAGGGCCAGGAGGAAAGTAAACGCTCTTGTCTAATCTCCCCCAGTGCTATCACAGGGGCCCCCCGAAGGTGGCTTCTCCTTTGGCAGAGTCTGGTTCTTCCATTCCTTCTTGGAAGATGGCCATGGGGCATCAGCACCTGACCATGATGTCTGGTGGCTAGAATTCAACTTGAAATCAGTTGAGACCCAAGTAATGCCCAGGCTTTCCCGGTGGGTTTTCCTTGCTCCATTCTTTGTCTCCATACAGTGAAGCCCCCAGAAAGCATGAGTTGTTCATCCCTCATCAGGGCCTTCAAAGTTCCAAGGTCTTTCTTGAGCCTCAGAGAGGCAACAAGTCCTTGAATGCACCCTTGTCTGACCCTCCCAACTCAGCCAAGAATCCCCTAAAGATGAAATAGAACATTGGGTTTCAATTGTCGAAGTCTGACCAGAAGATGTTCCTTACTCTAAATACAGGCCAGTGTCACACCAACTTACAAGGGTCAGTGTGTTATGAACAAGGAGGGGAAGCTGTGGGGCTGCCAAGCTGGGCACAAGTCAAGCACTAACCGGCACCACTGCCTCCTGCTTCCTGGTGCCACTCCAGCCGGGGCTGCCCCCACTGTGTCTGGCAGCTTCCAATGTTGCTTTCCTGCTGCCATAAGATGGCAGGTCTGGCAACAGAAGTGGAGCCGGACTTAAGGAGAAAGAGGAAGGAACTTCAGCTCTGGCACCTGCAGACCCCCGAAAGTGACCTACGGAAGTTGGCAGCAGGGACTGCAATTGAGCATTCTCTCACCTTTCCCTTCTTGGAGCTCCCCAAGCCTATGCCCTGGTGGGAAGAGGATTACCTGAGAGTCAGAAGCCCCGGGTCCCAGCACTTCACTAACCTACCTTGCATCCCTTCTGTAAATTATACACCCCAGCTCTCAGTTTCCCCATCTCCGGGATAACAGACTGGACTTGTCCAGGAATAGCAATCATTCCCGATCCAGTGCCGACGCTGGTTGCTAGAACACGTGGCTGAAGGGATTGTATGTTGCTCGGGATTCCGGGGCCACAACCAGTGGTAGGGGGTGCTGTGGTTTGCTGGCAATATCTGCCTTGGACTCAGAATGGAGCATGGTAGACCAGGTGCCACGTTACTGACATGCAGGAGTTAAAGGACCTTTGCACCCCTGCCCGATGGAACATTCCAACACTTGGATTCTGTGGGATGAGATCTGACAGCCATAAGGCAGAAGTTACCAACTGGGAAGCTCATGGATTCTTCAACAGAAACTCGAGTCAGGCTGATGAATTACCTTTACTAAAGGAATGAATAACAATAAAAAAAATTCTAGGTCCAAGACGTGCCAAGAAAGGTTAGATATATTGGACAATATTTTAAAAGGAGAGATGTTTTGGGTGACCTGCTATTTTGCTGTCCAGCTTGAGATGATGCCAATGGCCACAGAGTAATAAAAGGGCCACTGAATGTGGCCTCGTTCCCATGGCTCACCAGCAGTAAGCATCTCTACCACCTCCATGTCTGGAGCAGGAATTCCAGCAGGAAGGACGCAGCCTCCAGGACCATTTGACCAGAAGATCCAAGTGCGACTGGACTGCTGGTAGGTACCACAGAAATCCTAGCTCTCTCCTCCCCACAGCTGGCTGTTCTCTGTTTAAACTTGACTCACTGCATATGTCCCGCTGCCACAGGAGGCCCTTTTCCAACATCTTGTTCCGCTCTGCAGACCCTCTGTTCACGCCCCTGGGCTTCTCTCCCATCCCAGTCTGTCTTGCATCCTGTGCAAGCTGCCCTCCTCTCTGTTATTTAGTTATGAATCCCTCCTCCCTTCCCTTCAAAACACCTCCACTGCTTCAGTCTTTGGCTCCCTCCCTATCCGGGCCCCTGCCCCTTCCCTACAGATGATACTAAAGCAGACAAAGCCAGGGAGGGAGACCCCCATTTTGTTGTTTCTAAAAATGTTCTCATCCTTTCCACTTCCAGGCCCTGATACGGCTCCTCAAAGTCTCAAGCTGATGGTCAGACAACCTCGAGGGGTAGTGGTGGGAGACAGCAGGACGAGGGCCGGAGCCGTGGGCAGGGGAGGCTCAGGAGCAACTCAGCCAGTGTGGGGCCCACCCAGGTCGGCCTTGCTTGGGACCCTTGGGATACCACTAAAGACAGAAACTTCAAAATGGAAATGTTTTCAACTTATTACAAAAAAGGTTCAAACATAAAAGTAAAAATGAATAGTGTCATGGACCTCATATTCCATCACTCAGCATCAAGAATTACACTGTTTCTGCAAATCTTTGTTTTATATACACACACACCCCCCTTTTTTTTTTCTTTGTCTCACTTTGTTGCCCAGGCTGGAGTGGACTGCCGTGATCCCAGCTCACTGCAGCCTCCGCCTCCCAGGTTCAAGCGATTCTCATGCCTCAGCCTCCTGAGTAGCTGGGATTACAGGCATGCATCAACACACCCAGATAATTTTTGTATTTTTAGTAGAGACAGAGTTTCACCATGTTGGCCAGGCTGGTCTCAAACTCCTGGCCTCAAGCAATCTACCTGCCTCAGCCTCCCAAAGTGCTGGGATTATAGGCATGAGCTACCGCACCTGGCGACACTCTTACTTTTTTAAAATTTTATTCTTTATATATTTATATTTGCTGTAATATTTTAAGGCATACAGCTTACCATTTCACTGTAAATACTTTATTGTACATTTCTAGGAGATAAGGGTCATTATATATATATATATATATATATACAGCTGTAATTAATATATATATTTATAGCGGCAATGCTCTCTTATTCCAAACAAAACTACCAACTTTTCTTTTAATTACCAATTTTAATATCACCTAATAACCAGTCCATGTTCAAATTTCTTTGATTCTCTCAAAAATGCCTTTTAACAGTTGATATATTCAGATCCAGGATCAAGATCTTGAGATTATCCGCATGTGTTGCATTTGGTGGCTGTTTCTTAAGACTTTTAATGGGCTGGGCGTGGTGGCTTACACCTGTAATCCAAGCACTTTGGGAGGCTGAGGCGGGCAGACCACAAGGTCAGGAGTTTGAGACCAGCCTGGCCAACATGGTAAAACCCATCTCTACTGAAAATACAAAAATTAGCCAGGCGTGGTGGCAGGCACCAGTAATCCCAGCTACTTGGGAGGCTGAGGCAGGAGAATCGCTTGAACCCAGGAGGCGGAGGTTGCAGTGAGCCAAGATTGCACCACTGCACTCCAGCCTGGGCAACAAGAGCGAAACTCCATCTCAAAAAAAAAAAAAAAGACTTTTAGTAGATAGCAGTCCCCCTTTATATGCCATTAATTTATTTATAAAGTAAGTGTATGGGCCTGTTAGAATGGCCAAAATCCAGAACACTGAGAACACCAAATGCTGGTGAGAATATGGGGCAACAGAAACTCTCATTCGTTGCTGGTAGGAATGCAAAATGGCACAGACACTTTAAAAGACAGCTTGGCAGTTTGTCATAAAATTAAACATACTCTTGCCGTATTACCCATCAGTCACACTGCTTGGATTTACTCAAAGGAGTTGAAAATTTATACCCACACGAAAACCTGCATATGACTATTTATAGCAGCTTTATAATTGTCAAAGCTTGGAAGAAACTAAGATGCCCTTCAGTAAGTGAATAAGAAGATAAACTGTACTCCATCCAGACAATGGATTATTATTAAGCACTAAAAAGAAATGAGCCATCAGCTGGGCACGGTGGCTCACACCTGTAATCCCAGCACTTTGGGAGGCCGAGTCAGGTGGATCCATCAAGCTCAGGAGTTCAAGACCAGCCTGGGCAACATGGCGAAACCCCATCTCTACAAAAAATAGAGAGAGAGAAAAATTAGCTAGGCATACTGGTGTGTACCTGTAGTCCCAGCTACTTGGGAGACTGAAGTGGGAGGATGGCTTGAGCCTCGGAGGCAGAGGTTGCAGTGAGCCAAGATGGTACCATTGCACTCCAGCCTGGGCAACAGAATGAGACCCTGTCTCAAAAAATAAAAACAAAAATTAAAATTAAAAAAAGAAAGAAATGAGCTATCAAGCCATGAAAAGGAGGAAACTTAAGTGCATATCACTAAGTGAAAAAAGCCAGTCTTAAAAATGTATATGTGAATACATAATAGTTGTACACATTTATGGGGTACACACGATATTTTGATTTCAAGTATGCAGTGTGTAATGATCAAATCTGGGTAATTAGTATATCTAGCTTGGCTGCTGCGAATAGTGCTGCGATAAAAACAGGAGTGCAGACATCTCGTCAATAGACTAATTTCCTTTCTTTCTTTTTCTTTTTTTTTTTTTTTTTAGACGGAGTTTTGCTCTTGTTGCCTAGGCTGGAGTGCAATGGCACGATCTCGGCTCATGGCAACCTCCACCTCCCAGGTTCAAGCAATTCTCCTGCCTCGGCCTCCTGAGCAGCTGGGACTACAGGCATGTGCCACCATGCCCGGCTAATTTTTTTTGTATTATTAGTAGAGACGGGGGTTTCTCCATGTTGGTCAGGCTGATCTCGAACTCCCAACCTCAGGTGATCCACCCACCTCAGACTCCCAAAGTGCTGGGATTACAGGCGTGAGCCACCGTGCCCGGCCGACTAATTTCCTTTCTTTCGGATATATACCCAGCAGTGGGATTGCTGGATCATATGATAGTTCTATCTTTAGCTTTTTGAAAAATCTGCATTCTGTTTTCCACAGAGGCTGTACTCGTTTAAATTTCCACCAACAGTGAATGAGCATTCCTCTTTCTTGGTCTCCTCACCAGCATCTGTTATCTTCTGTCTTTTTGATCACAGCTATTTAACTGGGGTGAGATGATAACTCACTGTGATTTTAATTGGCATTTCCCTGATCATTACGAATGTTGAGTCTTTTTTTCTCCACCCGTTGTCCATTTGTATCCTCCTTTGAGAAGTGTCTATTCAGATCTTTTGCCCATTTTTAATCAAATTATTTGTTTCTTTGCTATTAAGTTGTTTGAGTTCTTTATATATTCCTGGTTGTTATTCCCTTGTTGGATGAATAGTTTGTAAATATTTTCTCCCATTCTGTGGGTTGTCTCTTCACCTTGTTGATTGTTTTCTTTGCTGTGCACAACCTTTTGGCTTGATTTACATCCCATTTGTTAATTTTTGCTTTGTTTGCCTGTGTTTTTAAGGTCCTATCCAAGAAATCTTTGCCCAGACCAATGTCCTGAAGCATTTCCCCAATGTTTTCTTCTAGTAGTTTCATAGTTTCAGGACTTACATTTAAGTATTTAATCCATTTTGATTTGAACTTTTTGCATGATCTAGTTTCATCATTGTTCCGCATAGCATACCCAGTTTTCCCAGTACCTGCAGTGCAATGGTGCAAGCTTGGCTCACTGCTACCTCCGCCTCCCGGGTTGAAGCGAGCCTCCTGCCTCAGCCTCCTGAGTAGCTGGGATTACAGGTGTCTGCCACCACACCTGGCTAACTTTTGTATTTTTAGTAGAGACAGGGTTTCACCATGTTGGCCAGGCTGGTCTCAAACTCCTGATCTCAGGTAATCCCAGCACTCGGCCTCTCAAAGTGCTGGGATTGCAGGAGTAAGCTACCGTGCCAGGCCATTTTTTTTTTTTTAAGACAGAGTCTTGCTCTCTCACCCAGGCTGGAGTGCAATGGCATGACTGATCTCAGCTCACTGCAACCTCCACCTCCCGAGTTCAAGCAATTCTTGTGCCTCAGTCTCCCAAGTAGTAGAGATGGGGTTTTGCCATGTCGGCCAGATTGGTCTTGAACTCCTGGCCTCATGTGATCCACCGCCTCGGCCTCCCAAAGTGCTGGGACTACAGGCATGAGCCACTGTGCCCAGCAACCCCAGTAGCATTTACTGAAGAGACTGTCCTTTCCCCATTGTATGTTCTTGGTGCCTTTGTTGAAAATGAGTTGGCTAAGAAGCCCATCTTAAAAGGCCATATACTGTATGATTTCAACTATATGACATTCTGGAAAAGACAAAACTATGGAGACAGTAAAACAATCAGTGGTAACCAGGGGCTGGTGGGAGGGAAGGATGAATCGGCAGAGCACAGAGTAGTGAAGCTGTTCTGTATTTTGTGTGCGTGTGTGTCTGTGAGATGGGGTTTTACTCTTGTTGCCCAGGCTGGAGTGCAATGGCGCAGTCTTGGCTCACTGCAACCTCTGCCTCTCCAGTTCAAGCGATTCTCATGCCTCAGCCTCCCGAGTAGCTGAGATTACAGGCATCCACCACCATGCATGGCTAATTTTTGTATTTTTAGGAGAGATGCAGTTTCACCATGTTGGTCAGGCTGGTCTTGAACTCCTGACCTCAGGTGATCCACCTGCCTCGGCCTCCCAAAGTGCTGGGATTACAGGCATGAGCCACCATGCCCGGCCTTCTGTATAATATCATAATGGTGGGTACCTATCACACATTTGTCCAAACCCATAGAATGTTCAATGCCAAGAGTGAATCTTAACGTAAACCATGGACTTGGGGTAATAATGAAGCATCATCGTAGGTTAATCAATTGTAACAAATGTACCACTCTGGGGCAACATATTAATAATGGAGAGGCTGTGCATGTGAGGTGGGGTGGCATGGATATATGGGAAATCTCTGTACCTTCTGCTCAATTTTGCAGTGAAGCTAAAACTGCTCTAAAAAGTAAAGTCTGTTTTTTAAGTAGGGGGAGCATGGAGAGGTCATTTGTCCTACAGGATGTCCCACGTATGGGATTTGAATGATTGTTTTTTTGTTCCTTTACCTACATTATTTCCTATGCCTGGTCATGAGATCTAGACTTGAATTCAAAATTTTAATTAAAATACTTCTTAGGTAGTTCCATATATTCCCTATTGTATCACATAAAGAAGCACATAATTTCTGACTGTCTCACTCTTACAGATGCTAGATTAATCCGCGGGTCCTGGTGTTATCAACCTAATCCATCCAATCCTGAACTTACCCTTCAACCTTCCACCTTACGGTTTTGGCATCTGTTGATGATTTTTGCCCTAGATCCATTGTTTCATTAGAAGTTGCAAAACAATGAGTTCCAAATTCTACCATTCCTTCTGAATTTAATCATTGGAATTTATTATTTATTTATTTATTTATTTTGAGACAGGGCCTCCCTCTGTCACACAGGCTGAAGAGCAGTGGCACCATCATAGCTCACTGCATCCTCAACCTCCCAGGTTCAAGCCATCCTCTTGTCTTGACTTCCCAAAGTGTTGGGATTACAGGTGTAAGTCATCATGCCTGGCCAGGATTATTGGGTTTTTAATAAAAGAGGAGACTCTGTTAACCTTGTAACCTTTGCAGAGAGGCAGAGAGGAACCAGTTAGAGCAAGAGTTGCCATCGCTATAGGTCCCCCTTGCCTTTTTTTTTTTTTTTTTTTTTTTGAGAAAAAGTCTTGCTCTGTCACCCAGGCTGGAATGCAATGGCACAATCTTGGCTCACTGTAACCTCTGCCTCCCGGCCTCAAGCGATTCTCCAGCCTCAGCCTCCTGAGTAGCTGGGATTACTGGCATGCGCCACCATGCCCAGCTAATTTTTATATTTTTAGTAGAGACAGGGTTTTGCCATATTGGCCATGCTGGTCTCGAACTCCTGGCCTCAAGTGATTCACCCACTTCAGCCTTCCAAAGTGCTGGGATTACAGGTGTGAGCCGCCACACGCAGCCAGGAATTTTTTAATAAAACAACTTTTTTTCCTTATTCCTTAAACTGATGTTTGAAAAAAAACTTTTTAGTCAACTATTTGTGATTACCCAAAATATAGTTCATATAGAAAAAATTAACATAAGTATTGATTATAGTTTCCCTACGTCTACTAATAAGCTGATGTCCTGTGATATCCCATGTCGACAAATTTGGGCAGTAGGGGTAAAACTGACACAGAACCCCAGCCAGGCGCTGTGGCTTATCCCTGTAATCTCAGCACTTTGGGAGGCCAAGGCAGGAGGATAACTTGAGCCCAGTTCAAGACCAGGCTGAACAACATGGCAAAAGCCTGTCTCTACAAAAGAAAATGCAAAAATTAGCTGGGCATGGTGGCGCATGCCTGTAGTCCCAGTTACGAGGAAGGTTGAGGTGGGAGGACTGCTTGAGCCAGGGAGGCAGAGGTTGCAGTGAGCAGAGATTGATTGTGCCACTTCACTCCAGCCTGAGTGACAGAGGTAGACCCTGTGTCAGAAAAAAAAAAAAAAAGATACAGAGCCCCCAAGTCACTTGCAACCCAACCCTGGGGATCACATCAGCCTTGGCATTGCTCTACCCAAGATGGGCACAGACTGGATCTGGATCTTGTATGGGAACATGAGGGCCCTGGAAGTCCCAGAAGGAGCCACACCATTCCATTTTCTTTCCTTCGCCTGGAATAATGCCAGTTTAAGAAGGTAGCTCTTCTCATCTCAGGCAAGCAGAAGCTCCTAGTGGTTCTTTTTTGTCTCTTTTGATTAGCAATACACTTTAATTATTTCTTTTTATTTGGCAGACAAAATGTTTCCAGCCTGGATCCTATCAGGGGAATTACAGCGGGTGCTCATCAAGTGGGAGTTCTCAGTAAGTCAGTTGGTTTATCTGACCCTGGTAGTCTTTCTTTACAAGTGGAAGGAAAATCAATGCATTCCATGTGTTATTCATTCAACAAACATGAATTGAACACCCTCCCTTTCTACCCCTTTTCTACTCTCCCTTTCTAGCCCTCTACACCCTCCCTTTCTAGCCCCCTTTCTACTCCCAACTCTAGGCCAGAAATAAAAACCTACACATCCCACAGTTGCTTAAGTTTTGGCCCACACTATGTTTCTTGAAAAACAAATTAATTAGCTGCTAACAGCTAAAGATCAGGGATTTCACATAAATATCCAGACTTTTGACTTTTTATTTTATGTGTGTATATATATATATATATATGTATATGTGTGTATATATGTGTGTGTATATATATATGTGTGTATATATATATATATATATGTATATGTATAAACACACATCAGTTTTCATCCACAGTTCCTGGCTCATAACCCGCATAGCCCTTGTTACTGTCTTTTGTTATGAGGTTGGAGTGTGTTAGGCTTCTAACCAGGCCCCAGAAAACAGAATCTTTCTCCCTGACCTCCTTCGGCCTTCTTTTCACCTGCTCCTTTTTCTCTCTAAGGCAGGCCTTAGCACCTAAAAATATATTCTAATCTGCCCCTGCCTCTGTTCATAAAGAAATTCTCTGACTGGCCGACTGCAGGTCATAAAACTCCACTTCAGAGGGGTCCTGCCCTATACCCTGGAGGAAGGAATGCTGCACAGAGAGACCAAGAAGAATCTCAACAGACGGGCATTTCTGGGCTTCTCCACTCAGTCTATCAACACTAGATCATTCCCTTTTTGTTCAATCACACTTTTTTTTTTTGAGATAGAGTCTTGCCCAGGCTGGAGTGCAATGGCGTGATCTCAGCTCACTGCAACCTCCACCTCCCAGATTCAAGTGATTCCCCTGCCTCAGCCTCCCGAGTAACTGGGATTTCAGGTGTGCACTACCACGCCTGGCTAATTTTTGTATTATTGAGAGGTGACAGCGTGCTGGTCAGGGTTTGCAACCTTAAATGTCTGTCTTTGTCTTCAGGGAGCCAGGGGAAGATTTCCAAGCCACAGGCTGGAGCTGGTGTCTATTAATGATTCAAACTTTTTTTTTTAAGACTCATCAAGTGCAGCGGTGAGAAGGAGGGAGTTAAACTCTTTTGGAGGCAGGGCTCATGCCTGTAATCCCAGCACTGTTGGAGGTCAAGGCAGGCGAATCACTTGAGGCCAGGAGTTCGAGACCAGCCTGACCAACACATTGAAACCCAGTCCCTACTAAATATACAAAAAATCAGCTGGGCATGGTAGTGCACAACTGTAATCCAGCTACTTGGGAGGCTGAGGCATGAGAGTCACTTGAACCCAGAAGGTGGAGGTTGCAGTAAGCCGAGATCCCACCACGGCCCTCTAGACCGGGAGACAGAGTGAGACCCTGTCTCAAAAAATAATAATAATAAAATAAATAAATAAATAAAACTCTTTTTGAGGTTCTATATTTGTAACCTGTGCCAACAGCATGAGGATGAATTCTGATCTTCAAGGCAAAACCCTGGCCAGGCATGGTGGTGCATGCCTGTATTTGGGGAGGCGGAGGTGGGAGGGATCCTAGCATTTGGGGAGGCGGAGGTGGGAGGGATCGCTTGAGCCCAGGAGATTGAGGCTGCAGTGAGCTGTGATCATGCCACTGCACTCCAGCTTGGGCAACACAGCGAGACCCTGTCTCTAAGAAAAATAAAATAAAATAAATGTAAATAACAAAGCAGAATTCTGCCCCCTCCACTTTTATCCTTTACCAACTGCAGACCAAAGAGATTCATAACCTTTGTTGAGAGAGAATGTGGAGAAAAAGATGGCTCTTATCAAAATTAAAAATGTCTCTCTTTAAAACGTTTTTGGATTGTAGGATCTCTGTGTTGTATGGAAGCTCGAAAAGATAACTGAGTATATCATTCCCAATTCTGGTTTTGCATCAGAGTCCTTAAGCTTGGGAGGCTTTTTATTATTCATGAACATTGCCTGGGATTCATTTCTAATCTTCTGAAAAGAATCTCAGCCTATTCTTCTCATTATTTTTATGCTGTTTCTTAAGAAGTGAGAAGAAATTAGAGCGAGTGACTATAACGTCTATCAGTAGATTGTGTTGAGTAAACGTCCTTGGTTCTAGGTGGTGTCATTAGCCTACAGTTTATAATTTGGGGAAAGTGAAAAAAGTGTTAAAGCATATTAAGAAATAAAACACTTTTTTTTTAAAGACAGCTCTTGGACACTTCTTGTGAGTGTAAATTGATACAGCCTTTTTGGAGTTGATTTGTTCTTAAAATGTGCATGGCCAGGCCGGGCGTGGTGGCTCATGCCTGTAATCCCAGCACTTTGGGAGGCCAAAGCGGGTGGATCACCTGAGGTGGGGAGTTCAAGACCAGCCTGACCAACGTCAAGAAACCCCATCTCTACTAAAAATACAAAATTAGCCAGGCCTGGGTGGTGCATGCCTGTAATCTCAGCTACTCGGGAGGCTGAGGCAGGAGAATCGCTTGAACCCGGGAGGCGGAGGTTGCGGTGAGCCGAGGTCGCACCACTGCACTCCAGCCTGGGCAACAAGAACAAAACTCCGTCTCAAAAAAATAAAAAAAATAAAAAGTGTGGTCTTTGTCCCAGCAATTTTGCCTTCAGGATTTAGGCTAACTCAATGGTCAGAAATGCCCAGAAACATATATGAGCAGGGATGTAATCTTCAGAGTCTCTTACACAAGGGAAAATCCGGAGCCTCCCAGTGTCTGTTAAGCAGAGTGCCCCAGCATAGGTAGACAATCATGCAGCCATCTTTTTGGTTTTTTATCGTTTTTGTTTCTTCTTTTCTTTAAAAAAAATTTTTTTTTTTTTTTCAGAGTAACAGGGTCTCAATATGTTGCCAAGGCTGGTCTCAAACTCCTGAGCTCAAGTTATCCTCCTGCCTTGGCCTCCGAAAGTGCTGGGATTACAGGCGTGAGCCACTACACCCGGCCTTTTTTTTATTCTTTTATTTGTGTTTTTATTTTTTTGAGACAGGGTCTCACTCCGGTGCCCAGGCTGAAACGCAGTGGCATGATTACAGCTCACTGCAGCATCAATCTCCTGGGTTCAAGCAGTTCTATCTCACCCTCCCGAGTAGCTGGGCCTACAGGCACGTGCCACCACGTCTGGCTAATTTTTTTGAGATTTTTTTGTAGAAACGATGTCTCATCATGTTGCCCAGGCTGGTCTTGAACTCATAGGCTCAAGCAATCGTTCTGCCTCAGCCTCCCAAAGTGCTGGGATTACGAGTGTGAGTCACCACACCTGACCTTTCCTAAAAAATATTTTTAATTTGTTTTTTTCTGCAGCCATCTTAAGTCACATGACCCCAGTCTTGCTGAGCGCACATCAATGTTAGACTTTCTGCATGTGAACAGTGTGACATTGCCCATGTAAGCAAATGTCCTTGGAGACACACACTAAAGATTTAGGAGCAAAGGATCATGATGTCTGCAAGTAGCCAGGCATACGGGGCCCAGAGCCTTTCTGCCCGAGTTCAAACCCCAGCACTGATATGTACGAGTCACGTGACCTTGGAAAAGTTTGTTTCTGGGCCTCAGCGTCCTAATCTGTAAACTTGGGATAAGAATAGTCCCTTCTAGTCATGGGTAAGGGCAAGAGTAGGTATGCTAATGCATGTGGGTTTCTTCCTGGGGTACTGGAAATGTTCTGAGATTAAATCACGGTGATGCTTTTACAACTCCGTAAACATGAAAAAGACCACTGAACTGTACACTTTAGATGGGCAAATTTATGATATGCGAAACACACCTCAATAAAGCTGTTAAACTTTATAAACAACAACAAAAAATCACAGGGAAGAACAGTTTCTGCCTTCTAGGACTACAGTGAGGACTCAATGAATTTAACATATAGAACATTTAGAACATGCCTGTCACCTCGTAGCATGAGCTATTTCTATTTTATTTTATTTATTTATTTATTTTGAAGCGGAGTCTCGCTCTGTCGCCCAGGCTGGAGTGCAGTGGCGCGATCTCGGCTCACTGCAAGCTCCGCCTCCCAGATTCACGCCATTCTCCTGCCTCAGCCTCCCGAGTAGCTGGGACTACAGGCGGCCACCACCACACCCGGCTAATTTTTTGTATTTTTTAGTAGAGACAGGGTTTCACCGTGTTAGCCAGGATGGTCTCCATCTCCTGACCTCGTGATTCGCCCGCCTCAGCCTCCCGAAGTGCTGGGATTACAGGCGTGAGCCACTGCGCCCAGCCGAGCTATTTCTATTTTAAACACCAGACAAAGACCAAAAGGTTAACAGTTAGCCAAAGGATTTAACACTCATTCTATCCAAAAGGCAACTGTATGGACAATTTTTTTCTCTCCTTATACTTTTCTGAGTTTCTTCCGTGATTGCTTTTAAGACGGTGGGAAAGCTAAGCATTATTCTATAAAAGAGAGGGAAAGACCCCCAACAGAGAGGAGGCTATATCTTTGCTGGGGTTGCCTGGGTTCCTGCTGGAGTAAATTATTCCCCAGAGAAAAAAGGCCATCAGGAAGCCTACTGTCAGTGGAGGACTGACGCCTAGTGGCCAAGGCGGATATTACATGCATACATGTGGTGGTCTTAGACCCGCCCATTGGTTCCATCTACTTAAACAGTTACTTAGCGACATGAAACCACTGTAATATGAACTCTCCTACCTTTAGACCTGCGAATCCCATTTTGAGAAATACATCTCACATAAGTAAATATATGTTTATTATTATTAGTTATAAAATATATATTAGCTACAAAGATTTTCCCAGGGACTCTATTACCAGTGAAAGATGGAAGGCACCCCAGATTCTAAGAGCAGGGAAATTATCAATAGGAAAGAATCTGCTCCTGGCTCTTTTTCTTTTGTTTATTTATTTTTTTTGAGACAGGGCCTTGCTGTGTCGCCTAGGCCGGAGTGCAGTCCGCGATCTCGGCTCACTGCAACCTCTGGCTCCCGTGTTCAGGAGATTCTTCTGCCTCAGCCTCCTAAGTAGTTGGGACTACAGGCATGCACCACCACGCCTGGCTAATTTTTGTTTTTTTGTTTTGTTTTGTTTTTTTGAGACGGAGTCTTGCACTGTCGCCTGGGCTGGAGTGCAGTGGCGTGATCTCCATCTCAGCTCATTGCAACCTCTGCCTCCCAGGTATAAGCGATTCTCCTGCCTCAGCCTCCCAAGTAGCTGGGATTACAGGCACCCACCACCATGCCCAGCTAATTTTTTGTATTTTTAATAGAGATGGGGTTTCACTATGTTGGCCAGGTTGGTCTCAAACTCCTGACCTCGTGATAAGCCTGCCTTGGCCTCCCAAAGTGCTGGGATTACAGGTGTGAGCCACCATTCCCGGCCTGCTCCTTGCTCTTAAAGTGATGAGCGTGGACTACATCTGCCCATCTGTCTAAAGAAAAGCACAGACCATTTTTACAAATACACAATTTTGATATATTGCAAAAATGTGCAGAACAGAATGCAATGAAAAATTAGCTGCCTGAGTTTTTATTACAAAGGTTATATGAACTATAGAATACAGTTTTACAATAAATATATTTCCTAAAGAAAGTCTACAATTAATATTACCTTCTAAATAAATATTATGACTTTTAAATGTTTCCAATGGTTAGACACATATATTTGGCTATTTAAAAATATTTCCCAGGTAGACAATGTTTTACTTTAAGGCCTGTTCATTTACTTTTTAAAGTTTTTAAATTTGTTTCTTGTTGAGACAGGGTCTCACTTGTTGCCCAGGCTGCAGTGCAGTTGCACGGTTCACTGCAGCCACAACCTCCTGGGCTCAAGCCATCCTTCCACCTCAGCCTCCCAAGAACCTGGAACTACAGGCACACACCACCATGCCCCATTAATTTTTAAATTTTTTGTAGAGATGGGGGTCTCGCTATGTGTCCCAAGTTGGTCTAGAACTCCTGGGCTTAAGCAATCCTCCCACCTTGGCCTCTCAAAGTGCTGGGATTACAGGAGTGAGCCACTGCACCCAGCAAGATCTAATAATAAGAACGTAGCCAGGCACAGTGGCTCACGCCTGTAATCCCAGCACTTTGGGATGCCAAGGCAGGTGGATTGCCTGAGGTTAGGAGTTCGAGACCAGCCTGGCCAACATGGCAAAACCCCGTCTCTACTAATAATACAAAAATTAGCTGGGTATGGTGGCGGAAGCCTGTAATCCCAGCTACTCCAGAGGCTGAGGCAGGAGAATTGCTTGAACCCGGGAGGTGGAGGTTGCAGTGAGCTGAGATCGCACCATTGTACTCCAGCCTAGGCGACAAGAGCGAAACTCTGTCTCAAAAAAAAAAAGTATGTAGATACGTAATGGATAAACAATGGAAAGGATAAGATGCAAACCAAAAAAATAAAGTTGACTTGCCTATAAAAAGAAAGAAAAGAAAAGCACAGCTCAAATCATAAGTAACAAGCACTCTCCCTCCCTCACCTCCTTCCAGTCTCCACTCACACGCCCCCTCCAGGGTGGGGCCCTCTGTGGTCCCTCTGTCTAAAATATCAACCGTCCTGACACTCCCCATCTTCTTCCTTACTGTAGTTTCTTTCTGGCTTCACAGAATCACACGCTATAATTTGCTTATTTATCTTGTTGGTTATCTGTCTCCTTCCCTGGTGTGTAAACTCATGAGGGCAAAGATTTGGGTCTGTCCTGTTTCTTGATGAATCCTCTGTGCCTAAAATAATAGCTACTCAATAAATACTTTTGGAATGAACATCATGTGAACTCAATGTTAAGAAAACCCAACGTCATAGGTGCACGCTGAGTGCAACTCTGCAAAAGCAGGAAGCGTGGACATTGCCGCCTGGATGAGTTTGCTCAGGCTGCCACAACAAATGCTACAGACATGATGGCTTAAACAACAGAAATCGCTGGGCACGGTGGCTCATGCCTGTAATCCCAGCATTGGGAGGCTGAGGCAGGAGGACTGCTTGCATCCAGGAGTTCGAGACCAGCCTGGGCAACATAGTGAGACCCCATCTCTACAGAAAATCAAAAATTAGCCAAGCATGGTGGTGCATGCCTGTAGTCCCAGCTACTCAGGTGGCTGAGGTGAGAGGGTCGTTTGAGCCTGGGAGGCTGAGGCTACGGTGAGCCATGATTGCACCACTGCACTCAGCCTGGGCAACAGAATAAGACTCTGTCTCAAACAAAACAAAACACAACACCAAAAAAAAAAAAAAAAACCCAGAAATCTGTGTTCTCACAATTCTGGGGTCTAGAAGCCCAAGCTCAAGGTGTTGGTAGGGTTGTTCCTTCCGAGGCTTCCTTCCTTGCTAGTAAATGGCGGTCTTCTTCCAGTGTCTTCACACGGTCTTTGTGTGTGTTTGTGTCTTAATCTCCTCCTCTTATAAGGACACCACTTATGTTGGATTAGGGCCCACCCTGATGACCTCATTTAATGGTTTTTTGTTTGTTTGTTTGTTTTTGAGATGGAGTCTTGCTCTGCTACCCAGGCTGGAGTGCAGTGGCTCAATCTCGGCTCACTGCAACCTCCACCTCCCAGGTTCAAGTGATTCTCCTGCCTCAGCCTCCCCAGTAGCTGGGATTACAGATGCCCGCCACCACACCTGGCTAATTTTTGTATTATTAGTAGAGACAGGGTTTCACCATGTTGGCCGGGCTGGTCTCGAATGCCTGACCTCAGGTGATCCGCCTGCCTCGGCCTCCCAAAGTTCTGGGGATTACAGGAGTAAGCCACCGCACCCAGCCCTCATTTAACCTTAATCACCTCTTTAAAGGCCCTGTCTCCAAATACAGTCACATTCTTAGGTACTGGGGGGCAGGACTGTTATATGTAAAAATGTTTATTTAGAAACAGAATGCTTGTTCCCCAGTTCTGCAAAGAAATGGTACTTGAACATAAATGTAATTCTCTCAGCAAGGCCATTTTTACTTTCTGCAGAAAGGGTGCTCATCGCAGATGCAACAATGGTGAGAACACACCTGAACAAAGGAGGGAAGCAATTTTTATCCTTTATGCAGTTGGTCCCTGCTACTGTGTCCTGTCTTCATTGGCTGGAGCCAGACCTCACAATCTAAACTAAAACTCGATTGGCTAACAGTTTAAAACTTTTCTAAATAGGTAAAAGTAATGGAAAAATAAAGGAAAAGAGGAAGTTGCTTATGCCAAATAGGGAAGGGGCATAGGCTGCGAGCTGGAACGTGACTGTGAGCGTGTCCAGCACAAATATATTGGTTAAGGTACAAGGACGTAGAATGTACTACAAGCCTATGAGCACATTTAACAGCTACGTAGGATAGGGCCCAACAAAGTTATTTGCATAAAGTAAGGAGGCTTGAAGGAACTTAGTTTTTAAAAGAAACTGTTATTTTTAACACTTATGATTTAATCTTTAACAAGAAGGGAAACGTTGAAGAGGAACTTTTTACTTTCTACAAGGACTTCAACATGTGAATTTTAGGGGGGACACAGTTCAACCCATAACACCAAGAAACACAAAGAATGCTGGAATGTGTTTAAAGAATACTGGGCAATTTAAGCATGAAAATAAATGGCAATAATGGATTAGAACTCACTGACCAAAACAGGAATCTATGACACCACATTGATCAAGAAATACAAACAGATAGGTAAATAAATAGGAAGAAGAAAAGCTTTTCCTTACCAAAGAATGCCAATTAAAAATGTAAAATGTAAAAGAAATGATAGAATTAGAAAGTCACCCCTAGGCCGGGTGCGGTGGCTCACGCCCATAATCCCAACACTTTGGGAGGCTGAGGTGGGCAGATCACTTGAGGTCAGGAGTTTGAGACCAGCCTGACCAACATGGAGAAACTCTGGCTCTGCTAAAAATACAAAAATTAGGCTGGGTGCGGTGGCTCACACCTATAATCCCAGCACTTTGGGAGGCCGAGGCGGGCAGATCACCTGAGGTCGGGAGTGGCAGACCAGCCTGGACAACATGGTGAAACCCCGTCTCTACTAAAAATACAAAAATTAGCTGCTTGAACCTGGGAGGTGGAGGTTGCAGTGAGCCGAGATCACGCCATTGCACTCCAGCCTGGGCGACAATAGTGAAACTCCATCTCAATAAATAAATAAATAAATAAAAATAAAAAAATTAGCCGGGCGTGGTGGTGTGCACCTGTAATCCCAGCGACTGGGGTCGCTGAGGCATGAGAATTGCTTGAACTGGGGAGGCAGAGGTTGCAGTGAGCCAAGATTGCGCCATTACACTCCAGCCTGGGCAACAGAGCGAGACTCAGTCTCAAAAAATAATAATAATAAAGAAAGAATACATCAAACAAACCCTAGTTGAGGGACATTCTGCAAAACAACTGGCCTATACTCTTCAAAAGTGTCAACGTGATGAATGAAAAAGGCAGAGGGAGGGACTGTTCAAGATCAAAGGACACCTGGGAGACCTGGAACCCAAAAGAATGTGCGATCCTGGATTGAGTTGTGGATGAGAAAATTAAAAATCACAAAAAAGAACAATTTTAGGACAACTGGTGAAATCTGAATATGTGCTGTGTATTAGATAATAGTATCGTATCAATGTAAGACTTACTGCCTGTGGTCATTTTGACGTCATCCACGTAAGCAAATGTCTTTAGAAACACACACTAAAGATTTAGGAGCAAAGGATCATGATGTCTGCAATTGACTCAAATCATTCAGCCAAAATAATAATAATATGCATGTATGCATGTGTATGGAGAGACAAAGAGAATAAATTTAGTAAAATGTCAATACGTGAATCTAAAAGCAATTATAATAATAATAATGAATCTGAGTGAAATATATATGGGAATTTGTGGGAGGTTGTTTGTTTGTTTGTTTGTTTGTTTGTTTTGGAGAGGGAGTTTCGCTCAGTCACCCAGGCTGGAGTGCAGTGGTGCCATCTTGGCTCACTGCCACATCCGCCTCCCAGGTTCAAGCCATTCTCCCACCTCAGCCTCCCTAGTAGCTGGGATCACAAGCATGCACCACCACGCCCGGCTAATTTTTTTGTATTTTTAGTAGAGATGGGGTTTTGCCGTGTTGGCCAGGCTGGTCTCTAACTCCTGACCTCAGGTGATCTGCCCTCCTCAGCCTCCCAAATATATGGGAATTTGTTGCACTATTCTGGCACTTTTTCTGTAGATTTAAAATATTTTCTTTTGTTGTTGTTGAAACAGGGTTTCACTCGGGTCGCCCAGGCTGGAGTGCAGTGACACAGTTATGGCTCACTGCAGTCTCAACCTTCTGGGCTCAGGTGATTCTCCACCTCAGCCTTCTGAGTAGCTGGGACTACAGGCATGTGCCACCATGCCTGGCTAATTTTTTCTATTTTTAGTAGAAACAGAGTTTCACCATGTTGGCCAGGCTGGTCTCGAACTCCTGGACTGAAGCAATCCACCCACCTTGGCCTCCCAAAGTGCTGGGATTACAGGATGAGCCTCCGTGCCCTGCTCTCCTTGCCATTTTTACATACTGATATCTCTGGGCTCTGTGCCAGACTGGGGTGGGTGCCAGAGGAAAAGGATAAGACCCCGCCCCTCCCCTTGAGCACAGGGTCCACTGCAGGTGGTCACGCACCATCTGCTGGGTGCTGGGGGGCAAGGCGGCCGCAGGACATGGGAGGAAGGTACGGGGGAGCAGGGTCTGAAGGAGAGCATTAGCAAGGGCCCTCCCCCTCCTCCTCTCTCCTGCCTTCCACCGGGATCTGCCTTGCTCTGAGGCGGAGAGACTGACCCCCAGGCTCCAGTACCCTCCACCTTCAGCCCCAGCTTGAGCTGGGTCCTGGCAGTGCTAGTCCCTCCCTGCGCTCCTTTTGATTTTCCACTGCTGCTGGCTCCCGGTGCCTCCTCATCGCTTTTGGGGTCCTTTACCCTTGCCCACTCCCTCACTAAATCTCTTCAAACCTCTAGGTGGGCCACCTGTTTCCACAAGGATTCTGACACTCTAGGTAATGACAGAGAAACACTTTCAAAGGGAACAGCTTGTGCCAAGGCTCAGAGGCAGGGGAGGATGTAGCCCAGTGGGAGAATTCAGACGGCCCAGGGCAGGAGGGCAGGAAGGCAAGCTGTTCCAGCCCAGGTCACAGCTCTCAGCATTGAAACTGGGAACTGTAACACCTCCCACCTGAGCCCCACATCCCCCACCCCCGGAGGACGCATTGGCCGGGGCCTGCCTACAGCTTTACCTGAGCCCATCCCGGAGCATGGACTGGGACACAGGAGCAGGCTCCAGGCTCCACCGTGGATTACACAGGCACACCCCTTGCTGAGGTCGAAAACAGGAGGCTTGTGTTCCTCCTCCACAGTGGCGTGGTTTTGGAGCCTCCAGCCAGGCCCAGAAGCCTCCTCTACCTTTCCTTTTTTTTTTTTCTTTCTTTCTTTTTTTTTTTTTTTAGATAAAGTCTCGCTCTGTTGCCCAGGCTGGAGTGCAATGCTGCAATCTCGGCTCACTGCAACCTCTGCCTTCCGAGTTCAAGCGATTCTCCTGCCTCAGCCCTCTGAGTAGCTGGGATTACAGGCACGCGCCACCATGCCTGGATAATTTTTGTATTTTTAGTAGAGACGGGGTTTTACCATGTTGGTCAGGCTGGTCTTGAACTCCTGACCTCATGATCCGCCCGCCTCGGCCTCCCAAAGTGCTGGGATCACACGCATGAGCCACCATGCCCAGCCCTCCTCTCTACCTTTTCTAGCAATGAAAACTTCGTACCTGACAGTCAGCCTGGATGCTTAATGCTCAACCATTCACTCAACATCTACACTGCCCCAGGTCCAGATCCTTGTAAAAATAAGATGCTCCCCTAGGAAGGAGGAACACACTCCTGGGCTGATTTCAGCCTCCAGATACTAAGACAGTTTAAATGCCTCCTCCTCCACGATGGCCTCCCATATGTCCCTTGGAAGTAAGCTCCTTTTCTTGAATGACTAGCACTCTGTCCCTTTTATACCCTTCTTAGTATCTGCCCTAGTTAATAATTTCTACTGTTTTCTGCTTTTTATTACAGTGACTGAGGTATGGGTCTTACTTCTCTCACTCAGATGTAAACCCACTGAGGACAAAACTCATGGCTGATTCATCTCTATCAAGCCTACTGCCTGGCATGTGGAATGTATGAATGAGTGAATGAATGAGAAGATGAACAAGGCAAAGCACTCATAAGCATGGCCAGTTTGGCCAGGGAGTAGGCTGTAAGAAGATGGCAGAGCCTTCTGCTTGAATCTGCTGCCTTGCCGCCCACCCCAGGCTAAGGCACGAAGACCCTCAAAGCTGCTGCTGCAGGTCCTTTGGAGGAGCAGGCAGCTGGGCTCCCTGGCTCTCCCATCTGGAGCAGGAGGCCCAGGACAGGTGCTTTAAATACCCTCTGGCCACACCCCCAGCCTACTGCCCCTGGCACCAATGGTGGCAGAGTCACAGGTCAGAAACCAGGATTCAGGTCACCCCTTAGAAGGAACAGGGCATAGATGGGGTCAGATTGGATCAGAAAAGGCTGAGGAGGCCAGGTCCAGAGCTGTGCACACCTGGGAGTAACGTGGTATTTGAGATACCGAGGACAAAAGAGCTGCGGCTGTCGGGGGCAGGACGCACTATCAGGGGACCTTAACCTCTGTCCCCAAGAGGGGTTCACACCCCAGGCCACCAGTTTCAGTGGGTTTACACTGGGGCTCTGGGCAGGCGCAGCTCAAGGCAGGTGCTCTGAGGGAGAGCAGGGCTGTGAGGGGCTGGGGAGGCTGGCCCAGAATCTCCCCGTGCCCGCCTGGAGACTGCAGGCCAACTTCCTGGTCATGCCCCAGTTCCCAGGAATTTTCCAGCTCCTGCTTAATAGCTCCATCCTCCCTCCATCTGCCCCCAGCCCACTCCCAGTTTCCAAACATTTTCTTTTTTGCTTCCAGTTAACCCTTGCTCTGCCCAGTAGCGAATTTCTGTCACTGCCTCCTCCAAGACCTTCTCTTGTATTTTGCCCAAAGCAGGTGTCAGAACCCTTTCTGGGGGCCGAGCAGCTTGGTGTTGGGAGGCTGTGGTTGAGATTCCCGGCTCTCTTACTCCCTTCCCAGGGCTTGGGCAAATTCTTGCCCCCAGTGCCTCCTCTCTGCTTCCTGACTCTCCCTTGAGAGCTTGGACCATAGACCCCAGCACCCTTCCTGCTCAAGGACACACTCCACTCTGAGTATACACCCAACAGAAACACATACATATGTTCTCTAAAAGATGTGTATTAGAAGCCGGGCACAGTGGCTCACGCCTGTAATCCCAGGACCTTGGGAGGCCAAGGCAGGTGGATCACTTGAGCCCAGGAGTTTGAGACCAGCCTGGGCAACATAGGGAGACCCCGTCTATACAAATATAAAAAAATTAGCCAGGCATGGTGGCACACGCCTGTGGTACCAGCTACTTGAGAGGCTGAGGTGGGAGGATTGCTTGAGTCCGGGAGGTCAAGGCTGTGGTGAGCCATAATTGTGCTTCTACACTCTAGCCTGGGTGACAGAGCAAGATCCTGTCTCAAAAAAAAAAAAAAAAAAAAAAGAATGTGTATTAGAATGACTGTAATTAGCAATAGTAAGTTCTATAGTTTGAAATATCTGGAGGGAGGATATTGAATGCTCCCAAAACAAAGGAATGATAAGGCCAGGCGAGGTGGCTCACACTTGTAATCCCAGCACTTTGGGAGGCTGAGGTGGGTGGATCACCTAGGAACAGTTCAGGGGTTCGAGACCAGTCTGGCAACATGGTGAAACCCCGTCTCTACTAAAAATGCAAAAATTAGCCAGGCTTGGTGGCTGGTGCCTGTAATCCCAGCTACTCGGGAGGCTGAGTCAGGAGAATCTTTTGAACCTGGGAGGTGGAGTTTGCAGTGAGCCGAGATGGCGCCATTTCACTTCAGTCTGGGCAACAGAGCGAGATTCTGTCTCCAAAAAAAACAGAGGAATGATAAATGTTCAAGATGATAAATATGCTAATTACTCTGATCTGATCACTAAACATTATGTGTACGGAAACATCCCTATGTACCCATAAATATGTACAATTATTACATGTCAATTAAAAAGAAAAGAGCTAGGCACAGTAGCTCATGGTGTAAATCCAGCACTTGGGAAGGCCAAGGCGGAAGGACTGCTTGAGGCCAAGGGTTCAGGACCAGCCTGAGCAACATAGCAAGACTTCATTTCTATTGTTTTTAATAAATAAATAAAAGGAGAAGAAAGAAGATGTGTATATAAGAGAACGTTCATAGAGCACTGTTCCTAAGAACTCCACACTGGAAGCTTCCCAAATGCCTATGAACTGAAAAAGAGAAAATAACAGGTATATTGATGCAGAGGAATAATACACAGCAATGAAAATGACTAAGTAACAACTCCACACACCACCATTCGTGGATGCCTCTCCTAAACATGATTCTGAGCAAAGAAGCGCAATGCAAACTAAAGTGCTTGTTATGTGGTACTGCTTAGCAAAAGTACAAAAACAGGTGAAATGAATCTTTGCTGTTTGGAAATTAGAGTAGTGATACGCTTGGTTTGGCCCTAGGATAGTGACTGGAAAGAGCCTGGGGTGGGGTCCGGGGGTACCTGACATGCTCTTTTGCTGGGTCTGGGTTCTGGTTACACATGTGTGCTTGGTTTGTGAAAATTCATCAAGCTGTTTCTTATGATATGCACCTTTCTGTGTGCATATCATATCTTGAGAAAAGTTTTAAAATGATAATGCAGATTTCTAAAAAATCACTTGTAAAATACAGGACCATGATTTTTCTTTTAAAAGCGGGTTCGGGTTGCAAATAAAGTAGCGCAGCAGAAGCAAGCTGGGCCCATCAAAACAGGTTGGTTGCAAAACATGTGCCATATCTTGTGGTCCTATACTTGTAAGTAAATCAATATATTCATTTACTACGCCAGTGGTGGTTAGTTCTGGGTAGTGGGGTTAAAAGTCATTTAAAAAATTTTATTTACCTATAAATAATCTACAATGATAATGTATTACTTCTATACTTGAGCCAAAAAAGTTATCATCAATTTAACTTTGAAAACCTGCAGGCATCTCTGGAGAAGCAGCCCAGGTCTGGGACTGGGGAGTGGAAAACACAGTGTTCTCTTTGGTGTTGGAAGATCCTGTCCCTGGGGTGAGACCTTGATTGAAAACTGCTAGGGGACCAGCTGCCCCAGTGCCTATCAGACCGGCTCGATAACATTTATCATGCTTAAGTGCTCTGTCTCAGGCTTGCCGTGACTAGGTTCCTTAGATCTCATTCCATTGCTTGATTTGATTCATTCATGGAACATTTCTGAACACCTGTGCCCTTGGCAGGGGCTGCCCTGCATCGGAGACACTGCTACCAGTGCCCCTGAAAGCCAGGCACTACCATACTGAGTGCCAGGCAGGGCTAATGGCAAAGTAAACGTTGTTGTCTAATCTTTCAGCCGGGCCAGTCTAGTACAATGAGATGATGTGGCTTCCTTGCTGGCAGCCACGGATCAGCCCTGGCTGAAAATCAGATCTCATGGGAGCACGTAGTTGCAGAATCAGGATTCCCTTTTCCATCCCAAGGGTTCTTCTGGTCAAGGGGGCTGAGTGGAATGGCTTCTCCAAGTGCCCCTGGGATGGAGGCTGCAGC
This sequence comes from Pan paniscus, assembly GCF_029289425.2. Classification (NCBI taxonomy): domain Eukaryota; kingdom Metazoa; phylum Chordata; class Mammalia; order Primates; family Hominidae; genus Pan; species Pan paniscus. The sequence goes on from NC_073258.2 coordinate 62,365,283, forward strand.
CATCATGGAATGTTCCTGTCACACACTAACCCATGAACAGAAACCAGGTGGATGTACATGGTCACATAGTCTGGCCAGGGACCAGAGCCTCCTGAGACCCAGGTTCAGGTCCCATCTGTGTCATTACTTAGTTATGTGAACCTGCACTGATCACTTAACCCCTCTGAGCTATGTCTGTTGGGAAAAAGTGGGAGTAATAGTATAATAATTCTTTTTAAAATAATTCAAAGCATTCAGAAAAGCACAAATAGGCACACAAATGTAAGCACTACTATGTTGAGGGAGGTTTGCAGATGACCTGACCAACAACGTCACCTTCTCCCTTTTCAGATCACTCATATTGCCTGAGCAGAAAACCACCTAGCAGAGCACTGAAATGGTCCCAAAAGAGGGAAGAGCAAGAGGCAATCAGGTGGATCTTTTTGGAGTTTTCAAGAGGTTTCCAGTCCTGTTTTCTATTGCTGATGACAAGTTAACACACACTGAATGACTTACAACAACTCACATTGACTCACTATCTCACTGTTTCTGTGGGTCAGGAATTCAGGCTCGGTACAGCTGAGGCCTCTGTCAGTCAGGGATGTCAGCCTGGTCTGTGGTCTCATCTGAGGCTTGACTAGAGAAGGATCTGCTTCCATGCTCACACGCTTGCTGGCAGGATTCAGTTACTTGTAGATTGTCACACTGAAGGCCTGAGTTCCTTGCTGGCTGTCAGCTGGAGGCCACCCTTGGTTCCTTCCCCTTGGGCCTCTTTATAGGGCAGCTTTCTTTATCAGAGCCAGCAAGAGGAAGAGTCTATACAGACAGTGTGCTAGCAAGACACAAGCTACGAGCCTGTATAATGTCATCGCAAAAGTGACATCCCATCTACTTTGCTGTATCCTGTTGGCTAGAAGCAAGTCCTGCCTACACAAAAGGGGAGAGGATTACACAGAGATGTGAACACCAGCAGCATGAATAATTGGGAGCCATCCTAGAGTCTCTCTGCCATACCCCTGAATTGGTGTCAGCAAGCATGCCAGCGTCCCTCAGGGTGCTAAAATCTCTAATGTGGAGAAACATTATCATCTTCACCAATCTGAGAGCTTCCCCTCAATGTGATCCAAATATCCATCCAGGTGGAAAGGAAGAGCCCCTTCCACACCAGCTTTCCCTTCAACTGACCACAAATGTGCCAAAGGCATGGCTTAGTCCTACCATGCTCAGGGATGTACCCTCCGCAGCTAGAGCATCCCTGCACGGTACACAGCAAGTGCACAATAAGGCATTTGAATGAATGTGTAATGGGGCTTGCAGGTTTCTGCCTGGGGAATCTTCCTTCTGCTTCCCAAATATACTTCTCTGCTCAAAATTCCCATGTGGGCCCCAGACAAGCTGTGCCCCCAAAATCAGTGCCCATCCTTGGGCTCCAAGCTCCCTCCCTTCCATCTGGTGGCAGCCTTGAGTGAGGGGATTCCATCTGGTGCCCCCAGAACTTAGGCAGCATCTTCAGGACCATCAGGTTCTTCACATGAGTGCTAGGATCAACCCATACTTAGGTGATGGATACTCCAAATACCCTGACTTCATCATTACTCTTTCTATGCCTGTAACAGAATATCACATGTACCCAAAAAAATATGTAAAATATTATGTATCCATAAAGAGAGAGAGGGCCAGGTGCAGTGTGGTTCACTGTAATCCCAGCACTTTGAGAAGCTGAGGCAGGAAGATCGCTTGAGCCCAGGAGTTCGAAACCAGCCTGGGCCACATAGTGAAGCCCTGTCTCTACAGAAAATACAAAAGTTAGCTGGGTGTAGTGGCTCATGCCTTTCATCCCAGCTACTCAGAGCCTGAGGCCAGAGGACTGATTGAGTGTGGGAGGTTGAGGCTGCAGTAAGCCATGATCACCCCACTACGCTCTACCCTGAGTGACAGAATAAGACCCTGTCTCAAAAAACAGAGAGAGAGGCTTGAGAGGGAGGAAAGAAAGAGGAAGAGAAGGAGGCACCAGAAGACATGAACGTGGAAAATACAAGGGCTAGTCATACTGGAGTGAGATTCACAGTTAAAAAAAAGAAAACAAAACAAAAGAAAATGGGCCCAGGATTCACATTTGGGGCACAAAGATGTCTACTTACAGGGGAGTCTGTAATGTCAATGTGTTTTCTACCAACCACCACTGTCCCTGAACTTATCCACACTGCCCACTCCTCAATACTCACCTGGAGGCACTGGGGGCAACTTGGAGCTTTTATAGAACCTGTGGCTCTCATGGCTGGACAGTCTGAGGATGCCCCAGGGGATCTGATTTCAGAACAAGACCCTGCGACAGGGCTTCCTATCTACCTGGTGACCTCCCCACTCTCCTGTCCTCCTCCACAGCAATTTATGCATCAGGGTTTTCACTCTACTTTGTCCACTGAATAAAATCTCACAATCCATTGGGTTGGTAAGCATCCTCTTTCTTTTTCCTTTTTCTTTTGTTTGTTTGTTTGTTTAAGATGGAGTCTAGCTCTGTTGCCCAGGCTGGAGTGCAGTGGCACGATCACGGATCATTGCAACTGTGTCCCAAATTGGTTCCTTCCCGGTGGGTTCTTGGTCTCGCTGACTTCAAGAATGAAGCCGCCGACCCTCACGGTGAGTGTTACAGTTCTTCAAGATGGTGTGTCTGGAGTTTGTTCCTTCAGATGTTCAGATGTGTCCGGAGTTTCTCCCAGTTGGTTTGTGGTCTCGCTGGCTTCAGGAGTGAAGCTGCAGACCTTCGCGGTGAGTGTAACAGCTCTTAAAGGTGGCGCGTCCAGAGTTGTTTATTCCTCCCGGTGGGTTCGTGATCTCGCTGGCTTCCGGAATGAAACTGCAGACCTTCGCGGTGAGTGTTACAGCTCATAACAGTAGTGCAGACCCAAGGAGTGAGTAGCAGCAAGATTTATTGTGAAGAGCGAAAGAACAAAGCTTCCACAGCCTGGAAGATGTCCCGAGCAGGTTGCCACTGTTGGCTCCAGTGGCTTGCTTTTAGTCCCTTATTTGGCGCCACACACATCCTGCTGATTGGTCCATTTTACAGAGAACTGATTGGTGCATTTACAATCCTTTAGCTACACACAAAAGTTCTCCAATTCCCCACCTGATTCGCTAGACACAGAATGCTGATTGGTGCATTTACAAGCCTTCAGCTAGACACAGTGCTGCTTGGTGCATTTACAATCCTTTAGCCAGACTCAAAAGTTCTCCAAGTCCCCACCCCATTAGCTAGACACAGAGTGCTGACTGGTGTGTTTACAAACCTTTGGCTAGACACAGAGTGCTGATTGGTGAATTTACAATCCTTTAGCTAAACACAAAAGTTCTCCAAGTCCCCACCCGACTCAGAAGCCCAGAGGGCTTCACCTCTCACAACCTCTGCCTCCCAGGTTCAAGTGATTCTCCTGCCTCAGCCTCCCCAGTAGCTGGGATTACAGGCGCCCACCACCATGCCCAGCTAACTTTTCTACTTTTAGTAGAGACGGGGTTTCACTATGTTGGCCAGGCTGGTCTTGAACTCCTGACCTCAGGTGATTCACCTGCCTCACCCTCCCAAAGTACTGGGATTACAAGCGTGAGCCACGGTGCCCGGCCAAGCATCCTCTTTCTAAGTCACTCACCCATGAGTATGAATTGCTTGCCCAGATTGCTTCGCTCCATTGTAGCTGATTTCAACCCAGTTGTAAGCCTGGAGCACCTGGAGAAATCAGACCCAGGTGGGATCTCAAAGGTGGAGAGGGTGGGAAAGGAGCAAAAGAAAGAGAAGGGGTGCAGAAAGGGAGGGACACAGATTCCAAAGACATACCTGGCCTGTCTGAAGTTTGCCTCCTCCAGGAAGGGAAGGCAGCATTCTCCCGGTGCTCTCTCCCTCCTCCCCCGTGTACTGCGCACATCTCTTTCCCAGACTCAGCCCAGTTGCACCAAAAGCAAGTCGCAAGTCCCACAGGCTAGTCAGACGCCCAACAACCCCACACAATGACACTTATGTGGGGAATTGTGTCCTGAGTCCCAAACGACTGACCCCTCAATGTGCTGTGGATAAGCAGTGACCACAACCAGTACCACCTATGACTGAGTCGGGGGGCTGCTCTCTAAGAACCCCAGCTGCGTGCCCTCTGGGACAAATCAGGCCACCTGGGGCTCCTTCACATCTGTCCAATGCTGCGTTAAACGTACTTTTAAACAACTTTGTCGAAATGCTCAGCTTGTAAAGTTTTAACGTAGGCCCTTGTCAATGCTTCAGAAATAAGCCTCTGGTGGCGCGAGAGAGCAAAACTCCGTCAGGAAAGAAAGGAAAGAAAGGAAAGGAAGGAAGGAGGGAAGGAAGGAAGGAAAGAGAGAAAGAGAAAGAAAGGAAAGAAAAGAAAGGAAACAAAGGAAAAGAAAACAAATAAGCCTCCAGGTCATTGCTTAGAAAGAAAAAGAAAGAAAAAAAAAGAAAAGAAAAAAGAAAGAAAAAAGCCTCCAGGTCATTGCTCCTCTCTCTCTCTGTGGGTCCACCCCCATGGCACCCTCCCCCCTCCCCATGGTGCAAGGTTACAATGGAAAGTGCCTCAGCTGGAAAGGTCTCAGAATGTGGCTCAGGGCAGCCACAATCTTATCAGGAGCTTTTCTGTTTGGGATCAGGGGAACCGGTGACTTTCAGAGGCTGATAAGGCGGGACCCAACTTGTATATAAGGGGCAGCTCATGCTGCTGCTCTGCACCTTCCTCCCGTCTTGCCTTCTCCCTCGTAGGTTGGGACCCGGGAAGAACCATGAAGTGGCTGCTGCTGCTGGGTCTGGTGGCGCTCTCTGAGTGCATCATGTACAAGTGAGTCCGGGTGGCGTGGGTGTGAAGATGCTGCCTCTCACATCACCTTTCTTTCCTCCTGTGTCTTCCTTCTTCCCTTTTTTTTCTCTCTCTCTTCAGCTGTCTCCATCCCCCTTTTCCGCCTCTCTCTCTGCCTTTTTGGGAGGCAGCCCTGCAGACATGGTTAAAACTCGGGCCCAGCCTGACTGTGGTTCCCAGCTCCAGCCCTAGTCAGCTTAACTTCTTTGCATTATGGGGCAGAAGTGGGAGCTTCTCCCTTCCTTCCATCTTCCTCTCTTAGATCAGCTGGTTAAGAGTCCAGCCTGGGTTTTGCTCCCAGCTCCACCACTAGTCAACTTAACTTCTTTGCATTGTTGGGCAGAAGTGGGGGCGTCTCCTTTCCTTCCTTCTTCCTTAGACCAGCTTCCCTTCCCTTCTGGGGCTGCCACAGCACCCGGTGAGCAGAATCCTTGCCTAATTCCTCTTCCTTCTCCAAACCACAGGGTCCCCCTCATCAGAAAGAAGTCCTTGAGGCGCACCCTGTCCGAGCGTGGCCTGTTGAAGGACTTCCTGAAGAAGCACAACCTCAACCCAGCCAGCAAGTACTTCCCCCAGTGGGAGGCTCCCACCCTGGTAGATGAACAGCCCCTGGAGAACTACCTGGATGTGAGTGTGCGGGCAAGTGGTGGGGCCAGCTCTGAGGACTTGGCCAGCAGGAAAGAGGGTGTCCCAGGGGTCTTGGAGGATGGGCCTGGGCTCTGCGGCTCCAGGCAGTGACCCAGAGTCTGCCCCCTAGATGTCAGTGGCCCAGGGCAGGCAGGAAAGCTCACAGTCAGAGCTGTTGCTCTTTTGTTCATTTATTCATTCGTTCACTCCTTCATGCAATGTTAATTTCTTCTGAGCGCCTCGTTCTATGTCAGGGCCTGTGCTGGGCTCAGGAGGAGACAGCAGTGAGCAAACTCATAGCCTAGGAGACAAACACAGTAATCAAGGGGTCTCACAAAGCAATGAAAGGAACAGGCAACAGGAGGACTACAGAGTGACGGTGTCACACTGCGAGAGTCTGCCACTTGGGCAGGGAGCCTCCCTGGAGCCACGCAGGAAGAGCAGGAGTTTCCAAGAGAACAAGACAGAACTCCACATAGCCTGATCCCTTGTGCCAAACCCTGTAGCAGGCGGGAGCACAGTCCATTTGAAGGGGAGCCGAGAGGGAGGGAAGAAGGGTGCTGTAGACTGCGGTCTGAGGAGCCGAGGGGTGGACGCACAGAGGCTGCATCCTAACTGCCTCTGATTTATCTTAAACAGGGGTGTGACAAGATCAGATCTCAGTTTCAGAAAGATCACCCTGACTTTGTTATTTGAGACCCGATAGCAAACACCCTGCCCTCCTGCAGATATTGTATGTCCCCTCTGTGACTGGCACAGGGCACAGGGCACAAAGCAGTGATGCCCGTGGTTCAGAGACTGGCCTCTGCCATCCAGCAGACCTGGTGCAAATATGGGTCCTAGTGCGTCTAAGCCACAGGACCTTGGCCAAGTCATTTAAATACTCTGAGCCTGTGTCTTGGTCTGGAAAACAGAACCACTAATATCTACCGTCAGAGGATGTTGCCAGGAATTAACACGATCATGTTTTCTGGAGTGCTTAGCATGGCGTCTGGCAGGCCCTTGGTAAGAGGCTTAGTTAGCCCATTTATTTAGTTCACAAATATTTAACAAATATTGGCACCTCTCTATGTGCCAGAGGCTATGCAAGTTGCCAAAATGATGGTGAATAATCAAAGTTCCTGGAGCTTATACTCTAAAGGGGATGACAAATAAACAACCATGTAAGAGAATTTCAGATAATGATGAGGACCATGACAAATTAATTAATTGGACTATGGGGAACAAGAAGATTGAGAGGGGGCAAATTTAGATAAAGTGGTCACGGAAGGCCTGTTGGCAGAGGGGACATTTGACTAGAGAGCTGAATGATTGATTTTTGATAAAAGGATCAGCCAAGGAAAGATCTAGAATAAACATTTCCTAGCACAAGGAATAGCCAGTGCAAAGGCCCTAGGGCAGGAGGGACTGGTCATCGCCAAAGAACAGCAAGCAGACTAGTGTGGCGGGAACAGAGCTGGCAGGGGGAAAATGCTGCCACTAAGAAGAAAAATACTGGTTGATTGGCAGAGGCGGGTGGATCACTTGAGGTCAGGAGTTCAAGACCATCCTGGCAACATGAAACCCCGTCTCTACTAAAACTACAAAAATTAGCCGGGCGTGATGGCACACAGCTGTAATCTCAGCTACTTGGGAGGCTGAGGCAAGAGAATCACTGGAACCCAGGAGGAGGAGGCTGCAGTGAGCCGAGGTCGCGCCACTGCACTCCCGCCTGGACAACAGAGTGAGACTTGTCTCAAAAAAAAAAGAATAAAAATACTGTCAATGCCCTTTCTTGCAACCTGCTATACACATCTAGATGTAGAAATAAGAAAACTGGACAGGTTTCCATCTTTAGGTGGTTTCCTTAGCTTCTGATAAACAATTTAAGGCACAAGCACTTAAGCTGTAACTTGCCTGGTGCTAGAAGATTCCACCGCCATCCTCTGAGAACATGCGCTGTAAGGATGGGAAGACTGTGACAGACAAGACAATGGCTAAAGAGGGAACAGCAGATTGTTAGGTGCTTGTGGTGCTTAACAGAGAGCAGAGAGTAAATTGGGGGGAGCAATCAGGGAAGACTTCAAGGAGGAAGGGACACCAGGGCTGGGATTTGAAGGATGAAGACAGTGCCTGGGAAGAGAGACAAGAACTGTGAGGAATGAAGGAAAAGATGGAGAGGCAGACTGAGGAGATGACCCAGAGACAGCCCCTAGTGAGGCCCTGACAGAGAGACCCCGTTCCGTGAACTGCCCTGTCCTCGCCTGGACAGATGGAGTACTTCGGCACTATCGGCATTGGAACTCCTGCCCAGGATTTCACCGTCATCTTTGACACCGGCTCCTCCAACCTGTGGGTGCCCTCAGTCTACTGCTCCAGTCTTGCCTGCAGTAAGTGCCCAGACCGCCCTACCCCACTCTCACTCCCCAGCACCAGCCGACCCTGGGGAACCCTGGACACCCACGGGCTTCAAACAGTTCCCACCTCAAGCCTGCTGGAGCCACTCAACAGGCATTTATTGAGCACCTACTACGTGCCAAGCACTGGGCTCAGGTGCTCCAGGGGGTAAAGGGATGAGTGATATGATCCCTGCGGTCAAAGACTACACAGTCTGAGGGCAGAGAGAAGCTCTCCTCAATAACCACTGCCTGGGAGAGGAAGTATGGGGGGCCCAAAGCAAGACAGGGCCAAAGGGCTGTAGAATAGCCCACCAGGAAAGAGTCCAGTGTGAGAAAATGGCTTCAAAGCCTGGCTAGGACAGGCTAGAGGTGAGTGCTGAGCTCATTTAAAAAAAAAAAAAGAATCATTGGTTTGCTAATGAAAGAGAGTTTGTCTTTGGAAGTCATGAACAATATGTGTTGCAGGTTCCTTCCTCTTCTAGTGTTTTCACCGGAGTTTTAATGAAGATGAGGTGCCTGTGGCATCATCCACATCATAACGGGAGCACTGGCTGGGGGCTAGAGGGTGAAAGCGCTCGTCACTGGGCAGCCATGGGCCTGCTCCGCTCAATGTTGGTCTGGGGAGGTCCCCAGGAGGCCCTTGGGGTTGGCTGGGGAAACTGCCATCAGTGAATGGTCCCAGTAGTTCAACGAGACAGGACAGAACCTGGGGTCTCTTGGGCTCCAAGGGTCTAGGGCGAAAGGTTGCTGCTCACCTCGAGAGCCCGTCCCAGGGCCAGGGCACCCCATCCCAGGAAGACATCCAGCCCATGACCTTCACCCAGCTCTCAGAGAATAACAATCACCACTTGTCCTTGCAGCCAACCACAACCGCTTCAACCCTGAGGATTCTTCCACCTACCAGTCCACCAGCGAGACAGTCTCCATCGCCTATGGCACCGGCAGCATGACAGGCATCCTCGGATACGACACTGTCCAGGTGGGCACCTGCAGGCTGCCGCTGCATCCCCCCATCAGGCACCCCCAAAATAAGCTTATTCCAGCAAGATGAGTCTTGGTGATCACAGAAGTAACCTGATTGGGGGTGCAGAGTGGGGGAAGGGCAGCAGAGATGTCACAGACATTGCTAGCTCAGGTGGCAGTGAGTAAAAGGGTGGGGTGCGGGGAGCCATAAGCCAGCCTCAGCTCCACCCAAGCAGAATGTTATGGAGTGTGGGGAGAGTCAGTAAAGTCTCAATTCTCTACTAGCACCTCCTCCTCTTCCTTCTTCTCCCGACATGCAGCACCCCAAGTCACGAAATCTCCACAAGCCCTCCCTGCTACTTTCGGGGCATGGCAGGGGTCAAAGGCCTGGGGTATGGGGTCTGCTTTGCGTTTGTTCATCAGAAACACAAACACACAGTGACCATCTGTTCTCCCGCAAAATCTCACCCTGAGTCATAGACTGTGGCCATCTGGAGATCAGCTGCCATGGTTACCTCCAGCAGAGGAACCAGCATTCCAGCTGACAGTCCCTCTGCCCTCCTTCCGGGCTGATACCCTGGAAGCCAAGTCCTGCATGAGATGAACCAGGGTGGCTCTGGGCCTGAGGCTGGCACCCAGAGCTCAGTGAACATGACCCGATGGTGAACATCATCTCGGTTTCCCCACCCAGGTTGGAGGCATCTCTGACACCAATCAGATCTTTGGCCTGAGCGAGACCGAACCTGGCTCCTTCCTGTATTATGCTCCCTTCGATGGCATCCTGGGGCTGGCCTACCCCAGCATTTCCTCCTCCGGGGCCACACCCGTCTTTGACAACATCTGGAACCAGGGCCTGGTTTCTCAGGACCTCTTCTCTGTCTACCTCAGCGCGTAAGTTGAGTGGAAAGGGGCCTCCTCCCACCTCCCCCTCCAGAGGTCACAGTGTTCCTGCCCAGCAGGAGCTGTCCAAGGCTGGCTGGGATGGAGAGGGTCTTGAGAAGCAAGGGATTTGAAAGTCAATGTCTGAGGCTGGAGAAGTGTGTCTTTGGAGAGTAATAGTGCCAAGTCTGTCTCTGATGGGCCATGTGCACTCCATCTTATTTTACCAGCGTCTTTTTTCCCTTGATGTGCACAACTCAAATGTCATCAGCCATTTCCCCCTCAGTGCCACTTCCCTCATCCTTGGCCCGCAAAGATGCCATTTAAAATGAATACACTTGGCCAGGTGTGGTGGCTCATGCCTGTAATCCCAGCACTTTGGGAGTCTGAGGCAGCAGGATCACCTGAAGTCAGGAATTCAAGACTGGGTTTCATGGTGATAGCCAGGATGGTCTCGATCACCTGACTGCCTCGGCCTCCCAAAGTGCTGGGATTACAGGCGTGAGCCACCGTGCCCGGCCCTGGATGACTAATTTCTTCTTGCTGTCTACATTTGCTTCCTCATCTAACCTGAAACTGCACAGATTTAGAACATGAATATTGCAATAACAAGGACTCCTGCAATTTACAACAGGAAGGCTCTTTGTCATGTATTCCTCTTGGCCAGTTAATGTTCAAGGTGGCTCTGAAACATCATCTGCCTTTATGAGCACTTAAATATTTCATGTGGGGCCATTGTATCTCCCCAGCCAGATCCCAGTTTCTCAATCTGGGCACGATTAACATTTCAGACCACCATAAGTCCTTGCAGCCAGGGACTGTCGCGTGCATTGTAGGATGTTTGGCAGCATCCCCAGCCTCTACCCATGAGATGCCGGCAGCATCCCCTACCCCCACCCAATCATGACAATCCAAAATGTCTTCAGACATTCCCCTGGGGGCAAAACTGCTCCCAGCTAAGAACCAGTGACCTCCACCATCAATTCCTTAAGAGCCGACACCGTCATGCATTCACTTCCCTGGGGTCCCCATGGCAACCAGAGTGGGTACCACCATGGAAACCACACACTCAACCTACAAGGCCTGTGTTCTTCCAAACGTAGTTCCACCACTCCCCCGCTGTATGACCTTGGGCAGGTGGCCTCACCTCCCTCAGGCTCAGTGTCCTCATGGTAAGTGGAAATAACAGTGACAGGGCCCACTGCATGGGCACTGGCCTAAGAGGAAAAGAAACCACATTAGTCACACCCCAGGACAGCCCTAGAAAGTGCCCAATCAAGGGTAGCCCTGAGGAGGCAACAGCAGATGGTCACACAAATGGACGAACAAAAAAATTCATGTCTTCTCCCCTCACTTTCCACAGCGATGACCAGAGTGGCAGCGTGGTGATATTTGGTGGCATTGACTCTTCTTACTACACTGGAAGTCTGAACTGGGTGCCTGTTACCGTTGAGGGTTACTGGCAGATCACCGTGGACAGGTGAGACTGCCATGGACGGGCAGCATCCAGGCCTGGGTCCCAGATCCCATTTCCTTATGGATTCATAGCCAATCAGCTTTCCAGAATCCCCCCAGGAACAGCTGGCACAGGGGAACACACTCCAGGGGGAAGGTGGAAGTTGGCCAAGCCAGAGACCCCTAGAAAGACACCTCCCTGCAGGAGGAGGGAAGAGCTGTCTGGGAAGCTGAGACTCTGCAAGGGTGAGATAGCCACTGTCCTCCTAGTCACGGAGGCAGGACCATCCACCAGCATCCCTGGGGAGAGCTGGGGGACCCACCTGTCCACGCATCTCACAATTTAAGGGGCCGGTGAACCAGCACATGCTCCTCCCACTCAAGGAAACATGTCACTTTCCGTCTAGAAGTGGGGCAAAATGGCTAAGAAATTGTGTGAAGTCACTTCATTCCACCCTCCCCTTCAGGGCCTCCCCTGTCTCCCTTGCAGCTTCATTTCCACGCTGTTCTTCCCCAGCTAGCCTGCTAGGGTGCTCAGTGGTGTGGGTTTTCCCAAGAATGAACAATTTCCCAGGACAGAGACTTTCAGTACTAAAACTGGGACCAGCCCAGGCAAACCAGGACACATGGATCACCTCATGTCTGCCCAGCCATGCTAGAATTTCACCAGTTCCTCCAACACCTGCCCCAGCCCTCTGGTCTCTGTCCCTCCCCGCATACCATCCCCTGATGATGTCCTCCTTCTCTCTTCACCTGCCTGGCATTCCTGGGTGTCTGTTCCCCTGGCTGCTCCCCTCCACCACCTCTCACCCTGGACCCTGTTTTTGTTCCCTGCCTCATGCCTGGCTTATCATCTTGCCCTTCTGCCAACATAACTTATCTTGCCAGCTAGGCCGGGAGCTCCCTGCAGCCTGGAACTGTGAGGCTGTCTTGTTTCACTTGGCATTTCCCATGCCTGGCAGAGAGTAGGCACTTGGGAAATATTTGTAGGGTAAATGAATGCGGGACGAATGAGTGCGTGAACGAGAGGAACAGAAATTTCACGCACTGGCCAATGGATGGGTGGGGAAGGAATGTCTGGGCTCACCTCCTGGTTCCTCCTTGGAGAGAAGTACCCCTGAGGGCTCAGGGACTTTAACTTGCTTCTTACCCTCAGCATCACCATGAACGGAGAGGCCATCGCCTGCGCTGAGGGCTGCCAGGCCATTGTTGACACCGGCACCTCTCTGCTGACCGGCCCAACCAGCCCCATTGCCAACATCCAGAGCGACATCGGAGCCAGCGAGAACTCAGACGGCGACGTGAGTCCAGCCCCGACTGCCCTGTTCTACACTCAAGTAGTGGGTGTGCCAGGCAGAAGGGACAGAAACCCTTCTAACTTTTCTCACTCTCACTCTTTCCAGATGGTGGTCAGCTGCTCAGCCATCAGCAGCCTGCCCGACATCGTCTTCACCATCAATGGAGTCCAGTACCCCGTGCCACCCAGTGCCTACATCCTGCAGGTGAGGAGGCTCTGGACCAACCACTAGAGAGGTTCACACAGAATGTGGACACAGAGTCGCCCTCTGCAGAGGGAAAGTGCACTTCCACGACCTGAAGCCAAGAGGCAGAGGCAGACGAACATCTGCCCTAGACAGCCTCCAGAGAAAAAGAATATATTAAAAACAAATGCAGGAATAAGAACTCGGATACAGCCCCCTAAGGGAACAAGTGAAGCAAAAGTTAATGGAGTGAAAAGAGGATTCTATTTGGACCCCTGGGTCCAAGTCCTGGGTCTGAATTACTAGCCCATTGATTCTGAACAAATTACAACTCATCTGACCCTCAGTTTTCTCATCCAAAAGTAGAGATGGCAGCTTTCCCCACCCTCAGAGTGCGGTTAGGTCAACCAAGTGAGACTGATCACATCAGACCTACCAAGGGTTGGGCAAATGGAAATCCTAATTACCGTAGGCTGGGGCTTCTGACACTTCTACCATCTCTGCCAGGTAGCAAATCTTTAGCTATACGAGCCACAAGAAAACTCTTTCCCTTCTGTTATTATAACGTCAGGTGGAAAACTAATTTTGCCAGTGGACTCATGTTACTCAACAAGAAGCACTGATGCCTGGGCTCCCCTACGGATTCTGATTACATTAGGAGAGGGCAAGGCCTGAGCAATGGGATGGGGCTGTGGGGGTTCAAAGCTCCCCAGGTGATGTGCAGACAAGGTCGCAGCCCAGTGACTTAGTGAGGCAAGAGGGCTAATAGCTCATCCGGTTTGCCTCTGACCGGATCAGAATAATAATGAGAAAAAGCTATGGCGGCAGGGTTTTCAAACTCCTTCCTAGCAGCTGAATTCTCCCTAAGCCCCTTAGCACCGATGCTGATGTCAGGGTTCGTGTGCCTGCCAGAAACACCAGATAATGTCCAGTAATGCGTAGAAACCAGTCGTTCAGTGTGCAGCTTCTACAGGCCGACTCCAGGCCAAGAACAGCCGAGTCCCTGGACATTGGGCCAGGAAGCTCCTCCTTGCACGTGCCTTACAGCTGGACCAGGGCGCCCTGGATGTTTATCACCCAGCGCCTATCACTGCTGAATCGGTGTCCCAGCTCCACTTTTATTCTCCTTTTCTCCAGAGCGAGGGGAGCTGCATCAGTGGCTTCCAGGGCATGAACGTCCCCACCGAATCTGGAGAGCTTTGGATCCTGGGTGATGTCTTCATCCGCCAGTACTTTACCGTCTTCGACAGGGCAAACAACCAGGTCGGCCTGGCCCCCGTGGCTTAAGCCTAAGTCTCTTCAGCCACCTCCCAGGAAGATCTGGCCTCCGTCCTGTGCCCACTTTAGATGTATCTAATTCTCCTGACTGTTCTTCCCAGGGGAATGTGGAGGTCTTGGCCCTGTTCCCTGTCCTACCAATAACGTAGAATAAAAACATAACCCACTGAAACAGGTTTTGTGGAGCTGCTTCTCTTTGCTGGTCTTTTTCCTTCACATTACTGGGGTTAGAACGCCAGGGCAGGGATGAAAATGACCACATCCACTTGGATGGCACCCAACATAGTGACCCCAGCAGCCAACACTGCATGATGGAGCCAGGAAGACAGAGAGGCTTCGGGGTTTGTGCTGGAAGCATCATAAAAAGACCTGGGGGCCAAAATACTGGGCTAATTGTCTTCTCATAGAAGGGACACAGAGCTGATATCCTGCCATTGTACTCCAGCCTGGGCGACACAGAAAGACTCCAGCTCAGAAAGAAAAAAATAGGTCACTGAAGCTCTTAGTTGAGGGAGTCAACCTCCTACTTCTCCCAAAGCCAATAAGAGATCATGAGAAGGCTGGGCACAGTGGCTCACGCCTGTAATCCCAGCACTTTGGGAGGCTGAGGCGGACAGGTCACCTGAGGTCAGGAGTTTGAGACAAGCCTGGCCAACATGGTGAAACCCTGTCTAATAAATTTACAAAAATGAGCTGGGTGTGGTGATGCGCACCTATAATCCCAGCTACTCAGGAGGCTGAGCCAAGAGAATCGCTTGAACCTGGAAGGCGGAGGTTGTAGTGAGCTGAGATCGCACCATTGCACTCCAGCCTGGGCGACAGAGCAAGACTCCATCTCAAAAAAAAAAAAAAAAAAAAAAAAAGAGCTCATGAGGAAAGGAAAGCAATCAGGAGAGTCAGGAAAGGCGGACACTAATGGTGATGTCCCTAAGTAGATAGGACAGGGCAGTGTTGTCTGCAAGACATGGACAGGAGAAGTGGAAGAAGCTGACACCCCACAGTCTTCCAGGATGCCCTTGTGATTCACTGGCTACCAAGACCAAGACTAACAGTTAATCTCCCCAAGGTCCTAGGCAGAAAACACTGAACCCATCTCTTTCCCCATCTGTAACCAAAGAGAAAGGTCTTCCACTGCCCTGAGCAGAGATTGTGAGACAGAGAATTAAGCATGTTCATTAGCATATATGCCCTAGAAAGGCAAAGAGGAAAAGGAGCAGTTTCTCAGACTGGGCTTGGTAGCAAAATGTTCAATGGAAAACACAGTTTCAGAATAAGTATAGAACATGCTACATTCTAGGCCCTTCCCCAGGGTTCACCAGCTACAGTTCCCAATCAAAGGCTCTGACAAGCCCTGCTGCAAAGTGATCTGTTTCATTTTAACTCAGCTGAGCTTCATCTCAGACTCTCTCTTGCTAGTAAGTCTATTACAGCCCTGGGCTCCCCGGCATGCATGCTGGGAAAATTCCCATTGCTCCTGCTTCTGGTGACAGCCGACCCAGGCTTTCTGCTGAAGACACAAGCCCAGAGGCTGGAGCTGGGCTCTAGGAAGGGCGGGGGTGAGCTCCAACACCCAGTCTCCCCAGGGTCACTCTCACCCTCCCAAGCCCATTTTCCATAGCTGAATAAACTTTAGGAAACATAAATTTCATCTCATCCCTTCCTTGCTTTAAACTCTTAATGCCTTCTTGCCATTGCCGTTGGAATAAAACAGCAAATCTTTGGCATAGTCCCACGTCCTGTGTGCTCCTTTCCTTCCAAACCTTCCCTGCTTCACTCTGATCCCGTTACCCCGAGCTCCCTCCACCCTGGCCTCCCACGGCCACAATAGCCCAAGTGTTTTCCCACCTCCAGACTTTGCACATGCTGTTCCCTTTGCCAGGGTTGCTTTTCCCTCTTTCTTGACTTGCTAACACCTAGCATCTGCAGATGTGGCTTAAATGTCACTTCTCAGCCAGGCTTGGTGGCTCATGCCTATAATCCCAGCACTTTGGGAGGCCGAGGTGGGCAGATTAACTGAGGTCAGGAATTTGAGACCAGCCTGGCCAACATGGTGAAACCCCATATCCACTAAAAAAATACAAAAAATTAGCTGGGTGTGGTGGTGGGCACCTGTAGTCCCAGCTATTCAGGAGGCTGAGGCAGGAGAATCGCTTTAACCCAGGAGGTGGATGTTGCAGTGAGCCGAGATTGCACCGCTGGACTCCAGCCTGGGCAACAAGAGCAAAACTCCGTCTCAAAAAAAAAAAAAAATGTCACTTGCCTGTAAAAGTGATCAGCCCTCCCTCACCACTCTCTCAGACAGCCTGGGCCTACATTTTCCCTCATGGTACTTGGCACTACCTATAACCATGCATTTCAGTGTTTAAGATTCACAAGGACAGGGATGGTGATGGTTTTAATTAGGTTTGAAGCCCAAGCAGCAAGAGCCGGGCTTGGCACATACTAGGAGGTCAATAAATATTTGCTGAATGAGTGATTAGAGAAGACTTTTTGAAAGGAAACATCTCAGATAGGATGAGAGTATGAGAGTGGGGATATGGTTTGACAAAGGCCATGTGAATAACAACAGGTGGGTCAGCTCCCACCCCACCCCCACCAACATTCCATCCTGGTCATATTGTGTCATGGGATAAGCAGGTGGATTTCTCAAGTTTCTGGGAAAGAATTTCACCCTGTCCTGGCTTCTTTGCTGGATTTGTTTTTCTGATATTTCCCATGTACCTACTTTGAAGCTAGGCAGTGTGCTAGGCTCCGGGGATACAGGCAGGTCTTCCTGGATCCTATCTGTTCTCCTGCACCTGATCCCAGCCTTCCTTCCTCCCCCATCTCAACACCAGCAGCTGCAGCTCAGCCTCTCTCTCCCAGCACCTCTTCCATTCCCACCCTGGGATTCCTGAACCCAGTCACAATCTAAAGAGGTTCCTCATCAGACAGATCATTTGACCGGAAAGCCCTGCACCAACATATCTGATTTCATCCTCCTCATGTTGCTGCACAACAGAAGATGAATTCACAATCCTTTCCTGCAGTCTCAGGCCTCTGCTCCATGCATCCTCCTCGAAGGGCCCTGGGGTCGAAGCACAGCTCCTTCCATCCTTTTCATTCACACTCGTCCAGGAGTGTTATTTTAATCTCACAGGTCTCCTGCCCCATCCATCCTCACCTGTCCCAAACGATCACTCCACACACTGCTGGTGGGAGTGTAAACTGGCACCACCCTAAGAAGCATGATGTGGCTGTATCTATCAAAATTAAAAATGCATATGCCGGCCGGGCACGGTGGCTCGCATAATCCTCACGCCTGTAATCCCAGCACTTTGGGAGGCCGAAGCAGGTGGATCACCTGAGGTGAGGAGTTTGAGACCAGCCAGGCCAACATGGTGGAACCTCATCTCCACTAAAAATACAAAATGAGCCAGGTGTGTTGACACATGTCTGTAATTCCCAGCTACTTGGGAGGCTGAGCCAGGAGAATCTCTCGAACCCGGGAGGTGGAGGTTGCAGTGAGCCGAGATGGCACCATTGCACTTCAGCCTGGGCGACACAGCGAGATTCTGTCTCCAAAAAAAAACAAAGGAATGATAAATGTTCAAGATGATAAATATGCTAATTACTCTGATCTGATCACTAAACATTATATGTACAGAAACATCCTTATGTACCCATAAATATGTACAATTATTACATGTCAATTAAAAGGAAAACAGCCAGGCACAGTAGCTCATGGTGTAACCCCAGCACTTGGGAAGGCCAAGGCGGAAGGACTGCTTCGGGTCATAGTTCAAGACCAGCCTGAGCAACATACCAAGACTTCATTTCTGTTGTTTTTAATAAATAAATAAAAGGAAAAGAAAGAAGATGTGTATACAAGAGAACATTCATAGAGCACTGTTCCTAAGAACTCCACACTGGAAGCTACCCAAATGCCTATGAACTGAAAAAGAGAAAACAACGGGTATATTGATGCAGAGGAATAATACACAGCAATGAAAATGACTGAGTAACAACTCCACACACCGCCATTCCTGGATGCCTCTCCTAAACATGATTCTGAGCAAAGAAGCGCAATGCAAACTAAAGTGCTTGTTATGTGGTACTGCTTAGCAAAAGTACAAAAACAGGTGAAACGAATCTTTGCTGTTTGGAAATTAGAGTAGTGATACGCTTGGTTTGGCCCTAGGATAGTGACTGGGAAGAGCCTGGGGTGGGGTCCGGGGGTACCTGACATGCTCTTTTGCTGGGTCTGGGTTCTGGTTACACGTGTGTGCTTGGTTTGTGAAAATTCATCAAGCTGTTTCTTATGATATGCGCCTTTCTGTGTGCATATCATATCTTGAGAAAAGTTTTTAAATGATCATGTAGATTTATAAAAATCACTTGTAAAATACAGAATCATGATTTTTCTTTTAAAAGCGGGTTCAGGTTGCAGATAGAGTAGCGCAGCAGAAGTGAGCTGGGCCCATCAAAGCGGGTTGCTTGCAAAACAACATGTGCCATATCTTGTGGTCCTATATTTGTAAGTAAATCAATATATTCATTTACTACGCCAGTGGTGGTTAGTTCTGGGTAGTGGGGTTATAAGCCATTTTTAAAATTGTAATTATCTATAAATAATCTACAGTGATCATGTATTACTTCTATACTTGAGCCAAAAAAGTTATCATCAATTTAACTTTGAAAACCTGCAGGCATCTCTGGAGAAGCAGCCCAGGTCTGGGACTGGGGAGTGGAAAACACAGTGTTCTCTTTGGTGTTGGAAGATCATGTCCCTGGGGTGAGACCTTGATTGAAAGCTGCTAGGGGACCAGCTGCCCCAATGCCTATCACACCAGCTTGATAACACTTATCATGCTTAAGTGCTCCATCTCAGCCTTGCCATGATTGGGTTCCTTAGATCTCATTCCATTGCTTGATTTCATTGGTTCATGGAACATTTATGAACACCTGTGCCATTGGCAGGGGCTGCGCTGCATCGGAGACACTGCTACCAGTGCCCCTGAAAGCCAGGCACTACCATACTGAGTGCCAGGCAGGGCTAATGGCAAAGCAAACGTTGTTGTCTAATCTTTCAGCCGGGCCAGTCTGGTACAATGAGATGTTGTGGCTTCCTTGCTGGCAGCCACGGATCAGCCCTGGCTGACAATCAGATCTCATGGGAGCACGTGGTTGCAGAATCAGGATTCCCTCTTCCATCCCAAGGGTTCCTCTAGTAAAGGGGGCTGAGTGGAATGGCTTCTCCAAGTGCACCTGGGAGGGAGGCTGCAGCCATCATGGAATGTTCCTGTCACACACTAACCCATGAACAGAAACCAGGTGGATGTACATGGTCACATAGTCTGGCCAGGGACCAGAGCCTCCTGAGACCCAGGTTCAGGTCCCATCTGTGTCATTACTTAGTTATGTGAACCTGCACTGATCACTTAACCCCTCTGAGCTACATCACTTGCGAAAAAGTGGCGGTTATAGTATAATAATTCTTTTTTAAAATAATTCAAAGCATTCAGAAAAGCACAAATAGGCACACAAATGTAAGCACTGCTGTGTGGTGGGAGATTTGCAGATGACCTGACCAACAATGTCACCTTCCCCCTTTTCAGATCACTCACATTACCTGAGCAGAAAAACAACTAGCAGAGCACTGAAATGGTCCCAAAAGAGGGAAGAGCAAGAGGCAATCAGGTGGCTCCTTTTCGAGTTATCAACAAGGTTTCCAGTCCTGTTTTCTATTGCTGATGAGAAGTTAACACACATTGAATGACTTATAACAACTCACACTGACTGACTATCTCACAGTTTCTGTGGGTCAGGAATCCAGGCTCGGTTCAGCTGAGGCCTCTGTCAGTCAGGGATGTCAGCCTGGTCTGTGGTCTCATCTGAGGCTTGACTGGAGAAGGATCTGCTTCCATGCTCACACGCTTGCTGGCAGGATTCAGTTACTTGCAGATTGTCACACTGAAAGCCTGAGTTCCTTGCTGGCTGTCAGCTGGAGGCCACCCTTGGTTCCTTCCTCTTGGGCCTCTTTATAGAGCAGCTTTCTTTATCAGAGTCAGCAAGGGGAAGAGTCTATACAGAGAGTGTGCTAGCAAGACACAAGCTACAAGCCTGTATAATGTCATCACAAAACTGACATCCCATCTACTTGGCTGTATCCTGTTAGTTAGAAGCAAGTCCTGCCTACACAAAAGGGGAGGGGATTATACAGGGGTGTGACCACCAGCAGCATGAATAATTGGGGGCCATCCTACAGTCTCTCTGCCATACCCCTGAATTGGTGTCAGCAAGCATGCCAGCGTCCCTCAGGGTGCTAAAATCTCTAATGTGGAGAAACATTATCATCTTCACCAATCCGAGAGCTTCCCCTCAATGTGATCCAAATATCCATCCAGGTGGAAAGGAAGAGCCCCTTCCACACCAGCTTTCCCTTCAACTGACCACAAATGCGCCAAAGGCATGGCCTAGTCCTACCATGCTCAGGGATGTACCCTCCGCAGCTAGAGCATCCCTGCACGGTACACAGCAAGTGCACAATAAGGCATTTGAATGAATGTGTTAAGGGGCTTGCAGGTTTCTGCCTGGGGAATCTTCCTTCTGCTTCCCAAATATACTTCTCCTCTGCTCAAAATTCCCATGTGGGCCCCAGACAAGCTGTGCCCCTCAAATCAGTGCCCATCCTTGGGCTCCAAGCTCCCTCCCTTCCATCTGGTGGCAGCCTTGAGTGAGGGGATTCCATCTGGTGCCCCCAGAACTTAGGCAGCATCTTCAGGACCATCAGGTTCTTCACATGAGTGCTAGGATCAACCCATACTTAGGTGATGGATACTCCAAATACCCTGACTTCATCATTACTCTTTCTATGCCTGTAACAGAATATCACATGTACCCAAAAAAAATATGTAAAATATTATGTATCCATAAAGAGAGAGAGGGCCAGGTGCAGTGTGGTTCACTGTAATCCCAGCACTTTGAGAAGCTGAGGCAGGAAGATCGCTTGAGCCCAGGAGTTCGAAACCAGCCTGGGCCACATAGTGAAGCCCTGTCTCTACAGAAAATACAAAAGTTAGCTGGGTGTAGTGGCTCATGCCTTTCATCCCAGCTACTCAGAGCCTGAGGCCAGAGGACTGATTGAGCGTGGGAGGTTGAGGCTGCAGTAAGCCATGATCACCCCACTACGCTCTACCCTGAGTGACAGAATAAGACCCTGTCTCAAAAAACAAAGAGAGAGAGGCTTGAGAGGGAGGAAAGAAAGAGGAAGAGAAGGAGGCACCAGAAGACATGAACGTGGAAAATACAAGGGCTAGTCATACTGGAGTGAGATTCACAGTTAAAAAAAAGAAAACAAAACAAAAGAAAATGGGCCCAGGATTCACATTTGGGGCACAAAGATGTCTACTTACAGGGGAGTCTGTAATGTCAATGTGTTTTCTACCAACCACCACTGTCCCTGAACTTATCCACACTGCCCACTCCTCAATACTCACCTGGAGGCACTGGGGGCAACTTGGAGCTTTTATAGAACCTGTGGCTCTCATGGCTGGACAGTCTGAGGATGCCCCAGGGGATCTGATTTCAGAACAAGACCCTGCGACAGGGCTTCCTATCTACCTGGTGACCTCCCCACTCTCCTGTCCTCCTCCACAGCAATTTATGCATCAGGGTTTTCACTCTACTTTGTCCACTGAATAAAATCTCACAATCCATTGGGTTGGTAAGCATCCTCTTTCTTTTTCCTTTTTCTTTTGTTTGTTTGTTTGTTTAAGATGGAGTCTAGCTCTGTTGCCCAGGCTGGAGTGCAGTGGCACGATCACGGATCATTGCAACTGTGTCCCAAATTGGTTCCTTCCCGGTGGGTTCTTGGTCTCGCTGACTTCAAGAATGAAGCCGCCGACCCTCACGGTGAGTGTTACAGTTCTTCAAGATGGTGTGTCTGGAGTTTGTTCCTTCAGATGTTCAGATGTGTCCGGAGTTTCTCCCAGTTGGTTTGTGGTCTCGCTGGCTTCAGGAGTGAAGCTGCAGACCTTCGCGGTGAGTGTAACAGCTCTTAAAGGTGGCGCGTCCAGAGTTGTTTATTCCTCCCGGTGGGTTCGTGATCTCACTGGCTTCCGGAATGAAACTGCAGACCTTCGCGGTGAGTGTTACAGCTCATAACAGTAGTGCAGACCCAAGGAGTGAGTAGCAGCAAGATTTATTGTGAAGAGCGAAAGAACAAAGCTTCCACAGCCTGGAAGATGTCCCGAGCAGGTTGCCACTGTTGGCTCCAGTGGCTTGCTTTTAGTCCCTTATTTGGCGCCACACACATCCTGTTGATTGGTCCATTTTACAGAGAACTGATTGGTGCATTTACAATCCTTTAGCTACACACAAAAGTTCTCCAATTCCCCACCTGATTCGCTAGACACAGAATGCTGATTGGTGCATTTACAAGCCTTCAGCTAGACACAGTGCTGCTTGGTGCATTTACAATCCTTTAGCCAGACTCAAAAGTTCTCCAAGTCCCCACCCCATTAGCTAGACACAGAGTGCTGACTGGTGTGTTTACAAACCTTTGGCTAGACACAGAGTGCTGATTGGCGAATTTACAATCCTTTAGCTAAACACAAAAGTTCTCCAAGTCCCCACCCGACTCAGAAGCCCAGAGGGCTTCACCTCTCACAACCTCTGCCTCCCAGGTTCAAGTGATTCTCCTGCCTCAGCCTCCCCAGTAGCTGGGATTACAGGCGCCCACCACCATGCCCAGCTAACTTTTCTACTTTTAGTAGAGACGGGGTTTCACTATGTTGGCCAGGCTGGTCTTGAACTCCTGACCTCAGGTGATTCACCTGCCTCACCCTCCCAAAGTACTGGGATTACAAGCGTGAGCCACGGCGCCCGGCCAAGCATCCTCTTTCTAAGTCACTCACCCATGAGTATGAATTGTTTGCCCAGATTGCTTCGCTCCATTGTAGCTGATTTCAACCCAGTTGTAAGCCTGGAGCACCTGGAGAAATCAGACCCAGGTGGGATCTCAAAGGTGGAGAGGGTGGGAAAGGAGCAAAAGAAAGAGAAGGGGTGCAGAAAGGGAGGGACACAGATTCCAAAGACATACCTGGCCTGTCTGAAGTTTGCCTCCTCCAGGAAGGGAAGGCAGCATTCTCCCGGTGCTCTCTCCCTCCTCCCCCGTGTACTGCGCACATCTCTTTCCCAGACTCAGCCCAGTTGCACCAAAAGCAAGTCGCAAGTCCCATAGGCTAGTCAGACGCCCAACAACCCCACACAATGACACTTATGTGGGGAATTGTGTCCTGAGTCCCAAACGACTGACCCCTCAATGTGCTGTGGATAAGCAGTGACCACAACCAGTACCACCTATGACTGAGTCGGGGGGCTCCTCTCTAAGAACCCCAGCTGCGTGCCCTCTGGGACAAATCAGGCCACCTGGGGCTCCTTCACATCTGTCCAATGCTGCGTTAAACATACTTTTAAACAACTTTGTCGAAATGCTCAGCTTGTAAAGTTTTAACGTAGGCCCTTGTCAATGCTTCAGAAATAAGCCTCTGGTGGCGCGAGAGAGCAAAACTCCGTCAGGAAAGAAAGGAAAGAAAGGAAAGGAAGGAAGGAGGGAAGGAAGGAAGGAAAGAGAGAAAGAGAAAGAAAGGAAAGAAAAGAAAGGAAACAAAGGAAAAGAAAACAAATAAGCCTCCAGGTCATTGCTTAGAAAGAAAAAGAAAGAAAAAAAAAGAAAAGAAAAAAGAAAGAAAAAAGCCTCCAGGTCATTGCTCCTCTCTCTCTCTGTGGGTCCACCCCCATGGCACCCTCCCCCCTCCCCATGGTGCAAGGTTACAATGGAAAGTGCCTCAGCTGGAAAGGTCTCAGAATGTGGCTCAGGGCAGCCACAATCTTATCAGGAGCTTTTCTGTTTGGGATCAGGGGAACCGGTGACTTTCAGAGGCTGATAAGGCGGGACCCAACTTGTATATAAGGGGCAGCTCATGCTGCTGCTCTGCACCTTCCTCCCGTCTTGCCTTCTCCCTCGTAGGTTGGGACCCGGGAAGAACCATGAAGTGGCTGCTGCTGCTGGGTCTGGTGGCGCTCTCTGAGTGCATCATGTACAAGTGAGTCCGGGTGGCGTGGGTGTGAAGATGCTGCCTCTCACATCACCTTTCTTTCCTCCTGTGTCTTCCTTCTTCCCTTTTTTTTCTCTCTCTCTTCAGCTGTCTCCATCCCCCTTTTCCGCCTCTCTCTCTGCCTTTTTGGGAGGCAGCCCTGCAGACATGGTTAAAACTCGGGCCCAGCCTGACTGTGGTTCCCAGCTCCAGCCCTAGTCAGCTTAACTTCTTTGCATTATGGGGCAGAAGTGGGAGCTTCTCCCTTCCTTCCATCTTCCTCTCTTAGATCAGCTGGTTAAGAGTCCAGCCTGGGTTTTGCTCCCAGCTCCACCACTAGTCAACTTAACTTCTTTGCATTGTTGGGCAGAAGTGGGGGCGTCTCCTTTCCTTCCTTCTTCCTTAGACCAGCTTCCCTTCCCTTCTGGGGCTGCCACAGCACCCGGTGAGCAGAATCCTTGCCTAATTCCTCTTCCTTCTCCAAACCACAGGGTCCCCCTCATCAGAAAGAAGTCCTTGAGGCGCACCCTGTCCGAGCGTGGCCTGTTGAAGGACTTCCTGAAGAAGCACAACCTCAACCCAGCCAGCAAGTACTTCCCCCAGTGGGAGGCTCCCACCCTGGTAGATGAACAGCCCCTGGAGAACTACCTGGATGTGAGTGTGCGGGCAAGTGGTGGGGCCAGCTCTGAGGACTTGGCCAGCAGGAAAGAGGGTGTCCCAGGGGTCTTGGAGGATGGGCCTGGGCTCTGCGGCTCCAGGCAGTGACCCAGAGTCTGCCCCCTAGATGTCAGTGGCCCAGGGCAGGCAGGAAAGCTCACAGTCAGAGCTGTTGCTCTTTTGTTCATTTATTCATTCGTTCACTCCTTCATGCAATGTTAATTTCTTCTGAGCGCCTCGTTCTATGTCAGGGCCTGTGCTGGGCTCAGGAGGAGACAGCAGTGAGCAAACTCATAGCCTAGGAGACAAACACAGTAATCAAGGGGTCTCACAAAGCAATGAAAGGAACAGGCAACAGGAGGACTACAGAGTGACGGTGTCACACTGCGAGAGTCTGCCACTTGGGCAGGGAGCCTCCCTGGAGCCACGCAGGAAGAGCAGGAGTTTCCAAGAGAACAAGACAGAACTCCACATAGCCTGATCCCTTGTGCCAAACCCTGTAGCAGGCGGGAGCACAGTCCATTTGAAGGGGAGCCGAGAGGGAGGGAAGAAGGGTGCTGTAGACTGCGGTCTGAGGAGCCGAGGGGTGGACGCACAGAGGCTGCATCCTAACTGCCTCTGATTTATCTTAAACAGGGGTGTGACAAGATCAGATCTCAGTTTCAGAAAGATCACCCTGACTTTGTTATTTGAGACCCGATAGCAAACACCCTGCCCTCCTGCAGATATTGTATGTCCCCTCTGTGACTGGCACAGGGCACAGGGCACAAAGCAGTGATGCCCGTGGTTCAGAGACTGGCCTCTGCCATCCAGCAGACCTGGTGCAAATATGGGTCCTAGTGCGTCTAAGCCACAGGACCTTGGCCAAGTCATTTAAATACTCTGAGCCTGTGTCTTGGTCTGGAAAACAGAACCACTAATATCTACCGTCAGAGGATGTTGCCAGGAATTAACACGATCATGTTTTCTGGAGTGCTTAGCATGGCGTCTGGCAGGCCCTTGGTAAGAGGCTTAGTTAGCCCATTTATTTAGTTCACAAATATTTAACAAATATTGGCACCTCTCTATGTGCCAGAGGCTATGCAAGTTGCCAAAATGATGGTGAATAATCAAAGTTCCTGGAGCTTATACTCTAAAGGGGATGACAAATAAACAACCATGTAAGAGAATTTCAGATAATGATGAGGACCATGACAAATTAATTAATTGGACTATGGGGAACAAGAAGATTGAGAGGGGGCAAATTTAGATAAAGTGGTCACGGAAGGCCTGTTGGCAGAGGGGACATTTGACTAGAGAGCTGAATGATTGATTTTTGATAAAAGGATCAGCCAAGGAAAGATCTAGAATAAACATTTCCTAGCACAAGGAATAGCCAGTGCAAAGGCCCTAGGGCAGGAGTGACTGGTCATCGCCAAAGAACAGCAAGCAGACCAGTGTGGCGGGAACAGAGCCGGCAGGGGGAAAATGCTGCCACTAAGAAGAAAAATACTTTTTGATTGGCGGAGGCGGGTGGATCACTTGAGGTCAGGAGTTCAAGACCATCCTGGCAACATGAAACCCCGTCTCTACTAAAACTACAAAAATTAGCCGGGCGTGATGGCACACAGCTGTAATCTCAGCTACTTGGGAGGCTGAGGCAAGAGAATCACTGGAACCCAGGAGGAGGATGCTGCAGTGAGCCGAGGTCGCGCCACTGCACTCCCACCTGGACAACAGAATGAGACTTGTCTCAAAAAAAAAAGAATAAAAATACTGTCAATGCCCTTTCTTGCAACCTGCTATACACATCTAGATGTAGAAATAAGAAAACTGGACAGGTTTCCATCTTTAGGTGGTTTCCTTAGCTTCTGATAAACAATTTAAGGCACAAGCACTTAAGCTGTAACTTGCCTGGTGCTAGAAGATTCGACCGCCATCCTCTGAGAACATGCGCTGTAAGGATGGGAAGACTGTGACAGACAAGACAATGGCTAAAGAGGGAACAGCAGATTGTTAGGTGCTTGTGGTGCTTAACAGAGAGCAGAGAGTAAATTGGGGGGAGCAATCAGGGAAGACTTCAAGGAGGAAGGGACACCAGGGCTGGGATTTGAAGGATGAAGACAGTGCCTGGGAAGAGAGACAAGAACTGTGAGGAATGAAGGAAAAGATGGAGAGGCAGACTGAGGAGATGACCCAGAGACAGCCCCTAGGGAGGCCCTGACAGAGAGACCCCGTTCCGTGAACTGCCCTGCCCTCGCCTGGACAGATGGAGTACTTCGGCACTATCGGCATCGGAACTCCTGCCCAGGATTTCACCGTCATCTTTGACACCGGCTCCTCCAACCTGTGGGTGCCCTCAGTCTACTGCTCCAGTCTTGCCTGCAGTAAGTGCCCAGACCGCCCTACCCCACTCTCACTCCCCAGCACCAGCCGACCCTGGGGAACCCTGGACACCCACGGGCTTCAAACAGTTCCCACCTCAAGCCTGCTGGAGCCACTCAACAGGCATTTATTGAGCACCTACTACGTGCCAAGCACTGGGCTCAGGTGCTCCAGGGGGTAAAGGGATGAGTGATATGATCCCTGCGGTCAAAGACTACACAGTCTGAGGGCAGAGAGAAGCTCTCCTCAATAACCACTGCCTGGGAGAGGAAGTATGGGGGGCCCAAAGCAAGACAGGGCCAAAGGGCTGTAGAACAGCCCACCAGGAAAGAGTCCAGTGTGAGAAAATGGCTTCAAAGCCTGGCTAGGACAGGCTAGAGGTGAGTGCTGAGCTCATTTAAAAAAAAAAAAAGAATCATTGGTTTGCTAATGAAAGAGAGTTTGTCTTTGGAAGTCATGAACAATATG
Organism: Pan paniscus; assembly: GCF_029289425.2. Classification (NCBI taxonomy): domain Eukaryota; kingdom Metazoa; phylum Chordata; class Mammalia; order Primates; family Hominidae; genus Pan; species Pan paniscus. Next base: position 62,392,744 of record NC_073258.2, read on the forward strand.
TGTTGCAGGTTCCTTCCTCTTCTAGTGTTTTCACCGGAGTTTTAATGAAGATGAGGTGCCTGTGGCATCATCCACATCATAACGGGAGCACTGGCTGGGGGCTAGAGGGTGAAAGCGCTCGTCACTGGGCAGCCATGGGCCTGCTCCGCTCAATGTTGGTCTGGGGAGGTCCCCAGGAGGCCCTTGGGGTTGGCTGGGGAAACTGCCATCAGTGAATGGTCCCAGTAGTTCAACGAGACAGGACAGAACCTGGGGTCTCTTGGGCTCCAAGGGTCTAGGGCGAAAGGTTGCTGCTCACCTCGAGAGCCCGTCCCAGGGCCAGGGCACCCCATCCCAGGAAGACATCCAGCCCATGACCTTCACCCAGCTCTCAGAGAATAACAATCACCGCTTGTCCTTGCAGCCAACCACAACCGCTTCAACCCTGAGGATTCTTCCACCTACCAGTCCACCAGCGAGACAGTCTCCATCGCCTATGGCACCGGCAGCATGACAGGCATCCTCGGATACGACACTGTCCAGGTGGGCACCTGCAGGCTGCCGCTGCATCCCCCCATCAGGCACCCCCAAAATAAGCTTATTCCAGCAAGATGAGTCTTGGTGATCACAGAAGTAACCTGATTGGGGGTGCAGAGTGGGGGAAGGGCAGCAGAGATGTCACAGACATTGCTAGCTCAGGTGGCAGTGAGTAAAAGGGTGGGGTGCGGGGAGCCATAAGCCAGCCTCAGCTCCACCCAAGCAGAATGTTATGGAGTGTGGGGAGAGTCAGTAAAGGCTCACTTCTCTACTAGCACCTCCTCCTCTTCCTTCTTCTCCCGACATGCAGCACCCCAAGTCACGAAATCTCCACAAGCCCTCCCTGCTATTTTCGGGGCATGGCAGGGGTCAAAGGCCTGGGGTCTGGGGTCTGCTTTGCGTTTGTTCATCAGAAACACAAACACACAGTGACCATCTGTCCTCCAGCAAAATCTCACCCTGAGTCATAGACTGTGGCCATCTGGAGATCAGCTGCCATGGTTACCTCCAGCAGAGGAACCAGCATTCCAGCAGACAGTCCCTCTGCCCTCCTTCCGGGCTGATACCCTGGAAGCCAAGTCCTGCATGAGATGAACCAGGGTGGCTCTGGGCCTGAGGCTGGCACCCAGAGCTCAGTGAACATGACCTGATGGTGAACATCATCTCGGTTTCCCCACCCAGGTTGGAGGCATCTCTGACACCAATCAGATCTTCGGCCTGAGCGAGACCGAACCTGGCTCCTTCCTGTATTATGCTCCCTTCGATGGCATCCTGGGGCTGGCCTACCCCAGCATTTCCTCCTCCGGGGCCACACCCGTCTTTGACAACATCTGGAACCAGGGCCTGGTTTCTCAGGACCTCTTCTCTGTCTACCTCAGCGCGTAAGTTGAGTGGAGAGGGGCCTCCTCCCACCTCCCCCTCCAGAGGTCACAGTGTTCCAGCCCAGCAGGAGCTGTCCAAGGCTGGCTGGGATGGAGAAGGTCTTGGGAAGCAAGGGATTTGGAAAGTCAATGTCTGAGGCTGGAGAAGTGTGTCTTTGGAGAGTAATAGTGCCAAGTCTGTCTCTGATGGGCCATGTGCACTCCATCTTATTTTACCAGCGTCTTTTTTCCCTTGATGTGCACAACTCAAATGTCATCAGCCATTTCCCCCTCAGTGCCACTTCCCTCATCCTTGGCCCGCAAAGATGCCATTTAAAGTGAATACACTTGGCCAGGTGTGGTGGCTCATGCCTGTAATCCCAGCACTTTGGGAGTCTGAGGCAGCAGGATCACCTGAAGTCAGGAATTCAAGACTGGGTTTCATGGTGATAGCCAGGATGGTCTCGATCACCTGACTGCCTCGGCCTCCCAAAGTGCTGGGATTACAGGCGTGAGCCACCGTGCCCGGCCCTGGATGACTAATTTCTTCTTGCTGTCTACATTTGCTTCCTCATCTAACCTGAAACGCACAGATTTAGAACATGAATATTGCAATAACAAGGACTCCTGCAATTTACAACAGGAAGGCTCTTTGTCATGTATTCCTCTTGGCCAGTTAATGTTCAAGGTGGCTCTGAAACATCATCTGCCTTTATGAGCACTTAAATATTTCATGTGGGGCCATTGTATCTCCCCAGCCAGATCCCAGTTTCTCAATCTGGGCACGATTAACATTTCAGACCACCATAAGTCCTTGCAGCCAGGGACTGTCACGTGCATTGTAGGATGTTTGGCAGCATCCCCAGCCTCTACCCATGAGATGCCGGCAGCATCCCCTACCCCCACCCAATCATGACAATCCAAAATGTCTTCAGACATTCCCCTGGGGGCAAAACTGCTCCCAGCTAAGAACCAGTGACCTCCACCATCAATTCCTTAAGAGCCGACACCGTCATGCATTCACTTCCCTGGGGTCCCCATGGCAACCAGAGTGGGTACCACCATGGAAACCACACACTCAACCTACAAGGCCTGTGTTCTTCCAAACGTAGTTCCACCACTCCCCCGCTGTATGACCTTGGGCAGGTGGCCTCACCTCCCTCAGGCTCAGTGTCCTCATGGTAAGTGGAAATAACAGTGACAGGGCCCACTGCATGGGCACTGGCCTAAGAGGAAAAGAAACCACATTAGTCACACCCCAGGACAGCCCTAGAAAGTGCCCAATCAAGGGTAGCCCTGAGGAGGCAACAGCAGATGGTCACACAAATGGACGAACAAAAAAATTCATGTCTTCTCCCCTCACTTTCCACAGCGATGACAAGAGTGGCAGCGTGGTGATATTTGGTGGCATTGACTCTTCTTACTACACTGGAAGTCTGAACTGGGTGCCTGTTACCGTCGAGGGTTACTGGCAGATCACCGTGGACAGGTGAGACTGCCATGGACGGGCAGCATCCAGGCCTGGGTCCCAGATCCCATTTCCTTATGGATTCATAGCCAATCAGTTTTCCAGAATCCCCCCAGGAACAGCTGGCACAGGGGAACACACTCCAGGGGGAAGGTGGAAGTTGGCCAAGCCAGAGACCCCTAGAAAGACACCTCCCTGCAGGAGGAGGGAAGAGCTGTCTGGGAAGCTGAGACTCTGCAAGGGTGAGATAGCCACTGTCCTCCTAGTCACGGAGGCAGGACCATCCACCAGCATCCCTGGGGAGAGCTGGGGGACCCACCTGTCCACGCATCTCACAATTTAAGGGGCCGGTGAACCAGCACATGCTCCTCCCACTCAAGGAAACATGTCACTTTCCGTCTAGAAGTGGGGCAAAATGGCTAAGAAATTGTGTGAAGTCACTTCATTCCACCCTCCCCTTCAGGGCCTCCCCTGTCTCCCTTGCAGCTTCATTTCCACGCTGTTCTTCCCCAGCTAGCCTGCTAGGGTGCTCAGTGGTGTGGGTTTTCCCAAGAATGAACAATTTCCCAGGACAGAGACTTTCAGTACTAAAACTGGGACCAGCCCAGGCAAACCAGGACACATGGATCACCTCATGTCTGCCCAGCCATGCTAGAATTTCACCAGTTCCTCCAACACCTGCCCCAGCCCTCTGGTCTCTGTCCCTCCCCGCATACCATCCCCTGATGATGTCCTCCTTCTCTCTTCACCTGCCTGGCATTCCTGGGTGTCTGTTCCCCTGGCTGCTCCCCTCCACCACCTCTCACCCTGGACCCTGTTTTTGTTCCCTGCCTCATGCCTGGCTTATCATCTTGCCCTTCTGCCAACATAACTTATCTTGCCAGCTAGGCCGGGAGCTCCCTGCAGCCTGGAACTGTGAGGCTGTCTTGTTTCACTTGGCATTTCCCATGCCTGGCAGAGAGTAGGCACTTGGGAAATATTTGTAGGGTAAATGAATGCGGGACGAATGAGTGCGTGAACGAGAGGAACAGAAATTTCACGCACTGGCCAATGGATGGGTGGGGAAGGAATGTCTGGGCTCACCTCCTGGTTCCTCCTTGGAGAGAAGTACCCCTGAGGGCTCAGGGACTTTAACTTGCTTCTTACCCTCAGCATCACCATGAACGGAGAGGCCATCGCCTGCGCTGAGGGCTGCCAGGCCATTGTTGACACCGGCACCTCTCTGCTGACCGGCCCAACCAGCCCCATTGCCAACATCCAGAGCGACATCGGAGCCAGCGAGAACTCAGACGGCGACGTGAGTCCAGCCCCGACTGCCCTGTTCTACACTCAAGTAGTGGGTGTGCCAGGCAGAAGGGACAGAAACCCTTCTAACTTTTCTCACTCTCACTCTTTCCAGATGGCGGTCAGCTGCTCAGCCATCAGCAGCCTGCCCGACATCGTCTTCACCATCAATGGAGTCCAGTACCCCGTGCCACCCAGTGCCTACATCCTGCAGGTGAGGAGGCTCTGGACCAACCACTAGAGAGGTTCACACAGAATGTGGACACAGAGTCGCCCTCTGCAGAGGGAAAGTGCACTTCCACGACCTGAAGCCAAGAGGCAGAGGCAGACGAACATCTGCCCTAGACAGCCTCCAGAGAAAAAGAATATATTAAAAACAAATGCAGGAATAAGAACTCGGATACAGCCCCCTAAAGGAACAAGTGAAGCAAAAGTTAATGGAGTGAAAAGAGGATTCTATTTGGACCCCTGGGTCCAAGTCCTGGGTCTGAATTACTAGCCCATTGATTCTGAACCAATTACAACTCATCTGACCCTCAGTTTTCGCATCCAAAAGTAGAGATGGCAGGTTTCCCCACCCTCAGAGTGCGGTTAGGTCAACCAAGTGAGACTGATCACATCAGACCTACCAAGGGTTGGGCAAATGGAAATCCTAATTACCGTAGGCTGGGGCTTCTGACACTTCTACCATCTCTACCAGGTAGCAAATCTTTAGCTATACGAGCCACAAGAAAACTCTTTCCCTTCTGTTATTATAACGTCAGGTGGAAAACTAATTTTGCCAGTGGACTCATGTTACTCAACAAGAAGCACTGATGCCTGGGCTCCCCCACGGATTCTGATTACATTAGGAGAGGGCAAGGCCTGAGCAATGCGATGGGGCTGCGGGGTTTCAAAGCTCCCCAGGTGATGTGCAGACAAGGTCGCAGCCCAGTGACTTAGTGAGGCAAGAGGGCTAATAGCTCATCCGGTTTGCCTCTGACCGGATCAGAATAATAATGAGAAAAGGCTATGGCGGCAGGTTTTCAAACTCCTTCCTAGCAGCTGAATTCTCCCTAAGCCCCTTAGCACCAATGCTGATGTCAGGGTTCGTGTGCCTGCCAGAAACACCAGATAATGTCCAGTAATGCGTAGAAACCAGTCGTTCAGTGGACGGCTTCTACAGGCCGACTCCAGGCCAAGAACAGCCGAGTCCCTGGACATTGGGCCAGGAAGCTTCTCCTTGCACGTGCCTTACAGCTGGACCAGGGCGCCCTGGATGTTTATCACCCAGCGCCTATCACTGCTGAATCGGTGTCCCAGCTCCACTTTTATTCTCCTTTTCTCCAGAGCGAGGGGAGCTGCATCAGTGGCTTCCAGGGCATGAACGTCCCCACCGAATCTGGAGAGCTTTGGATCCTGGGTGATGTCTTCATCCGCCAGTACTTTACCGTCTTCGACAGGGCAAACAACCAGGTCGGCCTGGCCCCGGTGGCTTAAGCCTAAGTCTCTTCAGCCACCTCCCAGGAAGATCTGGCCTCCGTCCTGTGCCCACTTTAGATGTATCTAATTCTCCTGACTGTTCTTCCTAGGGGAGTGTGGAGGTCTTGGCCCTGTTCCCTGTCCTACCAATAACGTAGAATAAAAACATAACCCACTGAAACAGGTTTTGTGGAGCTGCTTCTCTTTGCTGGTCTTTTTCCTTCACATTACTGGGGTTAGAACGCCAGGGCAGGGATGAAAATGACCACATCCACTTGGATGGCACCCAACATAGTGACCCCAGCAGCCAACACTGCATGATGGAGCCAGGAAGACAGAGAGGCTTCGGGGTTTGTGCTGGAAGCATCATAAAAAGAACTGGGGGCCAAAATACTGGGCTAATTGTCTTCTCATAGAAGGGACACAGAGCTGAGATCGTGCCATTGTACTCCAGCCTAGGCGACACAGAGAGACTCCAGCTCAGAAAGAAAAAAATAGGTCACTGAAGCTCTTAGTTGAGGGAGTCAACCTCCTACTTCTCCCAAAGCCAATAAGAGATCATGAGAAGGCTGGGCACAGTGGCTCACGCCTGTAATCCCAGCACTTTGGGAGGCTGAGGCGGACAGGTCACCTGAGGTCAGGAGTTTGAGACAAGCCTGGCCAACATGGTGAAACCCTGTCTAATAAATTTACAAAAATGAGCTGGGTGTGGTGATGCGCACCTATAATCCCAGCTACTCGGGAGGCTGAGCCAAGAGAATCGCTTGAACCTGGAAGGCGGAGGTTGTAGTGAGCTGAGATCGCACCATTGCACTCCAGCCTGGGCGACAGAGCAAGACTCCATCTCAAAAAAAAAAAAAAAAAAAAAAAAGAGCTCATGAGGAAAGGAAAGCAATCAGGAGAGTCAGGAAAGGCGGACACTAATGGTGATGTCCCTAAGTAGATAGGACAGGGCAGTGTTGTCTGCAAGACATGGACAGGAGAAGTGGAAGAAGCTGACACCCCACAGTCTTCCAGGATGCCCTTGTGATTCACTGGCTACCAAGACCAAGACTAACAGTTAATCTCCCCAAGGTCCTAGGCAGAAAACACTGAACCCATCTCTTTCCCCATCTGTAACCAAAGAGAAAGGTCTTCCACTGCCCTGAGCAGAGATTGTGAGACAGAGAATTAAGCATGTTCATTAGCATATATGCCCTAGAAAGGCAAAGAGGAAAAGGAGCAGTTTCTCAGACTGGGCTTGGTAGCAAAATGTTCAATGGAAAACACAGTTTCAGAATAAGTATAGAACATGCTACATTCTAGGCCCTTCCCCAGGGTTCACCAGCTACAGTTCCCAATCAAAGGCTCTGACAAGCCCTGCTGCAAAGTGATCTGTTTCATTTTAACTCAGCTGAGCTTCATCTCAGACTCTCTCTTGCTAGTAAGTCTATTACAGCCCTGGGCTCCCCGGCATGCATGCTGGGAAAATTCCCATTGCTCCTGCTTCTGGTGACAGCCGACCCAGGCTTTCTGCTGAAGACACAAGCCCAGAGGCTGGAGCTGGGCTCTAGGAAGGGCGGGGGTGAGCTCCAACACCCAGTCTCCCCAGGGTCACTCTCACCCTCCCAAGCCCATTTTCCATAGCTGAATAAACTTTAGGAAACATAAATTTCATCTCATCCCTTCCTTGCTTTAAACTCTTAATGCCTTCTTGCCATTGCCGTTGGAATAAAACAGCAAATCTTTGGCATAGTCCCACGTCCTGTGTGCTCCTTTCCTTCCAAACCTTCCCTGCTTCACTCTGATCCCGTTACCCCGAGCTCCCTCCACCCTGGCCTCCCACGGCCACAATAGCCCAAGTGTTTTCCCACCTCCAGACTTTGCACATGCTGTTCCCTTTGCCAGGGTTGCTTTTCCCTCTTTCTTGACTTGCTAACACCTAGCATCTGCAGACGTGGCTTAAATGTCACTTCTCAGCCAGGCTTGGTGGCTCATGCCTATAATCCCAGCACTTTGGGAGGCCGAGGTGGGCAGATTAACTGAGGTCAGGAATTTGAGACCAGCCTGGCCAACATGGTGAAACCCCATATCCACTAAAAAAATACAAAAAATTAGCTGGGTGTGGTGGTGGGCACCTGTAGTCCCAGCTATTCAGGAGGCTGAGGCAGGAGAATCGCTTTAACCCAGGAGGTGGATGTTGCAGTGAGCCGAGATTGCACCACTGGACTCCAGCCTGGGCAACAAGAGCAAAACTCCATCTCAAAAAAAAAAAAATGTCACTTCCCTGTAAAAGTGATCAGCCCTCCCTCACCACTCTCTCAGACAGCCTGGGCCTACATTTTCCCTCATGGTACTTGGCACTACCTATAACCATGCATTTCAGTGTTTAAGATTCACAAGGACAGGGATGGTGATGGTTTTAATTAGGTTTGAAGCCCAAGCAGCAAGAGCCAGGCTTGGCACATACTAGGAGGTCAATAAATATTTGCTGAATGAGTGATTAGAGAAGACTTTTTGAAAGGAAACATCTCAGATAGGATGAGAGTATGAGAGTGGGGATATGGTTTGACAAAGGCCATGTGAATAACAACAGGTGGATCAGCTCCCACCCCACCCCCACCAACATTCCATCCTGGTCATATTGTGTCATGGGATAAGCAGGTGGATTTCTCAAGTTTCTGGGAAGGAATTTCACCCTGTCCTGGCTTCTTTGCTGGATTTGTTTTTCTGATATTTCCCATGTACCTACTTTGAAGCCAGGCAGTGTGCTAGGCTCCGGGGATACAGGCAGGTCTTCCTGGATCCTATCTGTTCTCCTGCACCTGATCCCAGCCTTCCTTCCTCCCCCATCTCAACACCACCAGCTGCAGCTCAGCCTCTCTCTCCCAGCACCTCTTCCATTCCCACCCTGGGATTCCTGAACCCAGTCACAATCTAAAGAGGTTCCTCATCAGACAGATCATTTGACCGGAAAGCCCTGCACCAACATATCTGATTTCATCCTCCCTATGTTGCTGCACAACAGAAGATGAATTCACAATCCTTTCCTGCAGTCTCAGGCCTCTGCTCCATGCATCCTCCTCGAAGGGCCCTGGGGTCGAAGCACAGCTCCTTCCATCCTTTTCATTCACACTCGTCCAGGAGTGTTATTTTAATCTCACAGGTCTCCTGCCCCATCCATCCTCACCTGTCCCAAATGATCACTCCACACGCTGCTGGTGGGAATGTAAACTGGCACCACCCTAAGAAGCATGATGTGGCTGTATCTATCAAAATTAAAAATGCATATGCCGGCCGGGCACGGTGGCTCACATAATCCTCACGCCTGTAATCCCAGCACTTTGGGAGGCCGAAGCAGGTGGATCACCTGAGGTGAGGAGTTTGAGACCAGCCAGGCCAACATGGTGGAACCTCATCTCCACTAAAAATACAAAATGAGCCAGGTGTGTTGACACATGTCTGTAATTCCCAGCTACTTGGGAGGCTGAGCCAGGAGAATCTCTCGAACCCGGGAGGTGGAGGTTGCAGTGAGCCGAGATGGCACCATTGCACTTCAGCCTGGGCGACACAGCGAGATTCTGTCTCCAAAAAAAAACAAAGGAATGATAAATGTTCAAGATGATAAATATGCTAATTACTCTGATCTGATCACTAAACATTATATGTACAGAAACATCCTTATGTACCCATAAATATGTACAATTATTACATGTCAATTAAAAAGAAAACAGCCAGGCACAGTAGCTCATGGTGTAACCCCAGCACTTGGGAAGGCCAAGGCGGAAGGACTGCTTCGGGTCATAGTTCAAGACCAGCCTGAGCAACATACCAAGACTTCATTTCTATTGTTTTTAATAAATAAATAAAAGGAAAAGAAAGAAGATGTGTATACAAGAGAACATTCATAGAGCACTGTTCCTAAGAACTCCACACTGGAAGCTACCCAAATGCCTATGAACTGAAAAAGAGAAAATAGTGGGTATATTGATGCAGAGGAATAATACACAGCAATGAAAATGAGTAACAACTCCACACGCCGCCATTCGTGGGTGCCTCTCCTAAACATGATTTTGAGCAAAGAAGCGCAATGCAAACTAAAGTGCTTGTTATGTGGTACTGCTTAGCAAAAGTACAAAAACAGGTGAAACGAATCTTTGCTGTTTGGAAATCAGAGTAGTGATACGCTTGGTTTGGCCCTAGGATAGTGACTGGGAAGAGCCTGGGGTGGGGTCCGGGGGTACCTGACATGCTCTTTTGCTGGGTCTGGGTTCTGGTTACACGTGTGTGCTTGGTTTGTGAAAATTCATCAAGCTGTTTCTTATGATATGCACCTTTCTGTGTGCATATCATATTTTGAGAAAAGTTTTTAAATGATCATGTAGATTTATAAAAATCACTTGTAAAATACAGAACCATGATTTTTCTTTTAAAAGCGGGTTCAGGTTGCAGATAGAGTAGCGCAGCAGAAGTGAGCTGGGCCCATCAAAGCGGGTTGCTTGCAAAACAACATGTGCCATATCTTGTGGTCCTATATTTGTAAGTAAATCAATATATTCATTTACTACGCCAGTGGTGGTTAGTTCTGGGTAGTGGGGTTATAAGCCATTTTTAAAATTGTAATTATCTATAAATAATCTACAGTGATCATGTATTACTTCTATACTTGAGCCAAAAAAGTTATCATCAATTTAACTTTGAAAACCTGCAGGCATCTCTGGAGAAGCAGCCCAGGTCTGGGACTGGGGAGTGGAAAACACAGTGTTCTCTTTGGTGTTGGAAGATCATGTCCCTGGGGTGAGACCTTGATTGAAAGCTGCTAGGGGACCAGCTGCCCCAATGCCTATCACACCAGCTTGATAACACTTATCATGCTTAAGTGCTCCATCTCAGCCTTGCCATGATTGGGTTCCTTAGATCTCATTCCATTGCTTGATTTGATTGGTTCATGGAACACTTATGAACACCTGTGCCATTGGCAGGGGCTGCCCTGCATCGGAGACACTGCTACCAGTGCCCCTGAAAGCCAGGCACTACCATACTGAGTGCCAGGCAGGGCTAATGGCAAAGCAAACGTTGTTGTCTAATCTTTCTGCCGGGCCAGTCTGGTACAATGAGATGTTGTGGCTTCCTTGCTGGCAGCCACGGATCAGCCCTGGCTGACAATCAGATCTCATGGGAGCACGTGGTTGCAGAATCAGCATTCCCTCTTCCATCCCAAGGGTTCCTCTAGTAAAGGGGGCTGAGTGGAATGGCTTCTCCAAGTGCACCTGGGAGGGAGGCTACAGCCATCATGGAATGTTCCTGTCACACACTAACCCATGAACAGAAACCAGGTGGATGTACATGGTCACATAGTCTGGCCAGGGACCAGAGCCTCCTGAGACCCAGGTTCAGGTCCCATCTGTGTCATTACTTAGTTATGTGAACCTGCACTGATCACTTAACCCCTCTGAGCTACATCACTTGCGAAAAAGTGGCGGTTATAGTATAATAATTCTTTTTTAAAATAATTCAAAGCATTCAGAAAAGCACAAATAGGCACACAAATGTAAGCACTGCTGTGTGGTGGGAGATTTGCAGATGACCTGACCAACAATGTCACCTTCCCCCTTTTCAGATCACTCACATTACCTGAGCAGAAAAACAACTAGCAGAGCACTGAAATGGTCCCAAAAGAGGGAAGAGCAAGAGGCAATCAGGTGGATCCTTTTCGAGTTATCAACGAGGTTTCCAGTCCTGTTTTCTATTGCTGATGAGAAGTTAACACACATTGAATGACTTATAACAACTCACACTGACTGACTATCTCACAGTTTCTGTGGGTCAGGAATCCAGGCTCGGTTCAGCTGAGGCCTCTGTCAGTCAGGGATGTCAGCCTGGTCTGTGGTCTCATCTGAGGCTCGACTAGAGAAGGATCTTCCTCCATGCTCACACGCTTGCTGGCAGGATTCAGTTACTTGCAGATTGTCACACTGAACGCCCAAGTTCCTTGCTGGCTGTCAGCTGGAGGCCACCCTTGATTCCTTCCTCTTGGGCCTCTTTATAGGGCAGCTTTCTTTATCAGAGTCAGCAAGGGGAAGAGTCTATACAGAGAGTGTGCTAGCAAGACACAACTTACGAGCCTGTATAATGTCATCACAAAACTGACATCCCATCTACTTGGCTGTATCCTGTTAGTTAGAAGCAAGTCCTGCCTACACAAAAGGGGAGGGGATTATACAGGGTTGTGAACACCAGCAGCATGAATAATTGGGAGCCATCCCAGAGTCTGTCTGCCATACCCCTGAATTGGTGTCAGCAAGCATGCCAGAGTCCCTCAGGGTGCTAAAATCTCTAATGTGGAGAAATATTATCATCTTCACCAATCTGAGAGCTTCCCCTCAATGTGATCCAAATATCCATCCAGGTGGAAAGGAAGAGCCCCTTCCACACCAGCTTTTCCTTCAACTGACCACAAATGCGCCAAAGGCATGGCTTAGTCCTACCATGCTCAGGGATGTACCCTCAGCAGCTAGAGCATCCCTGCACGGTACACAGCAAGTGCACAATAAGGCATTTGAATGAATGTGTTAAGGGGCTTGCAGGTTTCTGCCTGGGGAATCTTCCTTCTGCTTCCCAAATATACTTCTCCTCTGCTCAAAATTCCCATGTGGGCCCCAGACAAGCTGTGCCCCTCAAATCAGTGCCCATCCTTGGGCTCCAAGCTCCCTCCCTTCCATCTGGTGGCAGCCTTGAGTGAGGGGATTCCATCTGGTGCCCCCAGAACTTAGGCAGCATCTTCAGGACCATCAGGTTCTTCACGAGTGCTAGGATCAACCCATACTTAGGTGACGGATACTCCAAATACCCTGACTTCATCATTACTCTTTCTATGCCTGTAACAGAATATCACATGTACCCAAAATATGTAAAATATTATGTATCCATAAAGAGAGAGAGGGCCGGGTGCAGTGTGGTTCACTGTAATCCCAGCACTTTGAGAGGCTGAGGCAGGAAGATCGTTTGAGCCCAGGAGTTCGAAACCAGTCTGGGTCAAATAGTGAAGCCCTGTCTCTACAGAAAATACAAAAGTTAGCTGGGTGTAGTGGCTCATGCCTATCGTCCCAGCTACTCAGAGCCTGAGGCCAGAGGACTGATTGAGCGTGGGAGGTTGAGGCTGCAGTAAGCCATGTTCATGCCACTACGCTCTACCCTGAGTGACAGAATAAGACCCTGTCTCAAAAAAGAGAGAGAGGCTTGAGAGGGAGGAAAGAGAGAGGAAGATAAGGAGGCACCAGAAGACATGAACGTGGAAAATACGAGAGCTAGTCATACTGGAGTGAGATTATAGTTAAAAAAAAAAAAAAAGAAAACAAAACAAAAGAAAAGAAAATGGGCCCAGGATACACATTTGGGGCACAAAGATGTCAACTAACAGGGGAGTCTATAATGTCAATGTGTTTTCTACTAACCACCACTGTCCCTGAACTTATCCACACTGCCCACTCCTCAATACTCACCTGGAGGCACTGGGGGCACTTGGAGCTTTTATAGAACCTGTGGCTCTCATGGCTGGACAGTCTGAGGATGCCCCAGGGGATCCGATTTCAGAACAAGATCCTGAGACAGGGCTTCCTATCTACCTGGTGACCTCCCCGCTCCCCTGTCCTCCTCCACAGCAATTTCTGCATCAGGGTTTTCACTCTACTTTGTCCACTGAATAAAAATTCACAAAGTGGAGGATCCATTGGGTTGGTAAGCATCCTCTTTCTTTTTTCTTTTGTTGTTTTTTTGTTGTTTATTTGTTTGAGACGGAGTCTAGCTCTGTCACGCAGGCTGGAGTACAGTGGCAAGATCTCGTCTCATTGCAACTATGTCCTGAATTGGTTCCTTCCGGTGGGTTCTTGGTCTCACTGACTTCAAGAATGAAGCCACGGACCCTCGCGGTGAGTGTTACAGTTCTTCAAGATGGTGTGTCCGGAGTTTGTTCCTTCAGATGTTCAGATGTGTCCAGAGTTTCTTCCTTCTGGTGGGTTCGTGCTCTCACTGGCTTCAGGAGTGAAGCTGCAGACCTTCGCGGGGAGTGTAACAGCTGGTGCTTACTGGTGCATTTACAAACCCTTCAGCTAGACACAGAGTGCTGATTGGTTCATTTACAAGCCTTTAGCTAGACACAGAGTGCTGATAGGTGCATTTGCAATCCTTTAGCTAGACACAAAAGTTCTCCAAGTCCCTAATCAACTCAGAAGCCCAGACGGCTTCACCTCTCACAACCTCTGCCTCCTGGGTTCAAGCGATTCTCCTGCCTCAGCCTCCCCAGTAGCTGGGATTACAGGCGCCCACCACCATGCCCAGCTAACTTTTCTACTTTTAGTAGAGACGGGGTTTCACTATGTTGGCCAGGCTGGTCTTGAACTCCTGAACTCAGGTGATTCACCTGCCTCAGCCTCCCAAAGTACTGGGATTACAAGTGTGACCCACGGTGCCTGGCCAAGCATCCTCTTTCTAAGTCACTCACCCACGAGTATGAATTGTTTGCCCAGATTGCTTTGCTCCATTGTAGCTGATTTCAACCCAGTTGTAAGCCTGGAGCACCTGGAGAAATCAGACCTAGGTGGGATCTCAAAGGTGGAGAGGGTGGGAAAGGAGCAAAAGAAAGAGAAGGGGTGCAGAAAGGGAGGGACACAGATTCCAAAGACATACCTGGCCTGTCTGAAGTTTGCCTCCTCCAGGAAGGGAAAGCAGCATTCTCCCGGTGCTCTCTCCCTCCTCCCCCATGTACTGCGCACATCTCTTTCCCAGACTCAGCCCAGTTGCACCAAAAGCAAGTCGCAAGTCCCATAGGCTAGTCAGACGCCCAACAACCCCACACAATGACACTTATGTGGGGAATTGTGTCCTGAGTCCCAAACGACTGACCCCTCAATGTGCTGTGGATAAGCAGTGACCACAACCAGTACCACCTATGACTGAGTCGGGGGGCTCCTCTCTAAGAACCCCAGCTGCGTGACCACGGGGACAAATCAGGCCACCTGGGGCTCCTTCACATCTGTCCAATGCTGCGTCAAACGCACTTTTAACCAATTTTGTCGAAATGCTCAGCTGGTAAAGTTTTAACGTAGGCCCTTGTCAGTGCTTCAGAAATAAGCCTCTGGCGGCGCGACAGAGCAAAACTCCGTCAGGAAAGAAAGGAAAGAAATGGAGAAAGGGAGAAAGAGAAAGAAAAAAGAAAGAAAGGAAGAAAGAAAAGAAAGAAAGAAAGAAAGGGAGGGAGAGAAAGAGAGAAAGAAGGAAAGGAAGGAAAGAAAAGAAAGGAAACAAAGGAAAAAAAAACAAATAAGCCTCCAGGTCATTGCTTAGAAAGAAAAAGAAAAAAGAAAGAAAAAGAAAGAAAAAGAAGAGAAAAGAAAAGAAAAAAGCCTCCAGGTCATTGCTCCTCTCTCTCTCTGCGGGTCCACCCCCATGGCACCCTCCCCCCTCCCCATGGTGCAAGGTTACAATGGAAAGTGCCTCAGCTGGAAAGGTCTCAGAATGCGGCTCAGGGCAGCCACAATCTTATCAGGAGCTTTTCTGTTTGGGATCAGGGGAACCGGTGACTTTCCGAGGCCGATAAGGCGGGACCCAACTTGTATATAAGGGGCAGCTCATGCTGCTGCTCTGCACCTTCCTCCCGTCTTGCCTTCTCCCTTGAGTTGGGATCCAGGAAGAACCATGAAGTGGCTGCTGCTGCTGGGTCTGGTGGCGCTCTCTGAGTGCATCATGTACAAGTGAGTCCGGGTGGCGTGGGTGTGAAGATGCTGCCTCTCACATCACCTTTCTTTCCTCCCGTGTCTTCCTTCTTCCCTTTTTTCTCTCTCTCTCTTCAGCTGTCTCCATCCCCCTTTTCTGCCTCTCTCTCTCTCTGCCCTTTTGGGAGGCAGCCCTGCAGACATGGTTAAAACTCGGGCCCAGCCTGAATCTGGTTCCCAGCTCCAGCGCTAGTCAGCTTAACCTCTTTGCATTATTGTGCAGAAGTGGGAGCCTCTCTCTTCCTTCCATCTTCCTCTCTTAAACCAGCTGGTTGAGAGTCCAGCCTGGGTTTGGTTCCCAGCTCCAGCCCTAGTCAACTTAACTTCTTTACATTATGGGGCAGAAGTGGGAGCTCCTCCCTTCCTTCCATCTTCCTTTCTTAGACCAGCTGGTTAACAGTCCAGCCTGACTCTGGTTCCCAGCTCCACCACTAGTCAGCTTAACTTCTTTGCATTGTTGGGCAGAAGTGGGGGCGTCTCCTTTCCTTCCTTCTTCCTTAGACCAGCTTCCCTTCCCTTCTGGGGCTGCCACAGCACCTGGTCAGCAGAATCCTTGCCTAATTCCTCTTCCTTCTCCAAACCACAGGGTCCCCCTCATCAGAAAGAAGTCCTTGAGGCGCACCCTGTCCGAGCGTGGCCTGCTGAAGGACTTCCTGAAGAAGCACAACCTCAACCCAGCCAGCAAGTACTTCCCCCAGTGGGAGGCTTCCACCCTGTTACACGAACAGCCCCTGGAGAACTACCTGGATGTGAGTGTGCGGGCAAGTGGTGGGGCCAGTTCTGAGGACTTGGCCAGCAGGAAAGAGGGTGTCCCAGGGGTCTTGGAGGACACTTGGGGACCCAGAGTCTGCCCCCTAGATGTCAGTGGCCCAGGGCAGGCAGGAAAGCTCACAGTCAGAGCTGTTGCTCTTTTGTTCATTCATTCATTCGTTCACTCGTTCATACAATGTTAATTTCTCTGAGCACCTCATTCTATTTCAGGGTCTGTGCTGGGCTCAGGGGGAGACAGTGGTGAGCAAACTCATAGCCTAGGAGACAAACACAGTAATCAAGGGGTCTCACAAACCAATGAAAAGAACAGGCAGCAGGAGGACTACAGAGTGACGGTGTCACACTGCGAGAGTCTGCCACTTGGGCAGGGAGCCTCCCTGGAGCCACGCAGGAAGAGCAGGAGTTTCCAAGAGAACAAGACAGAACTCCACATAGCCTGATCCCTTGTGCCAAACCCTGTAGCAGGCGGGAGCACAGTGCATTTGAAGGGGAGCCGAGAGGGAGGGAAGAAGGGTGCTGCAGACTACAGTCTGAGGAGCTGAGGGGTGGACGCAGAGAGACTCCATCCTAACTGCCTCTGATTTATCTTAAACAGGGGGTGACAAGATCATATCTGAGTTTCAGAAAGATCACCCTGACTTTGTTATTTGAGACCCAATAGCAAACACCCTGCCCTCCTGCAGATATTGTATGTCCCCTCTGTGACTGGCACAGGGCACAGGGCACAAAGCAGTGATGCCCGTGGTTCAGAGACTGGCCTCTGCCATCCAGCAGACCTGGTGCAAATGTGGGTCCTAGTGCCTCTAAGCCACAGGACCTTGGCCAAGTCATTTAAATACTCTGAGCCTGTGTCTTGGTCTGGAAAACAGAACCACTAATATCTACCATCAGAGGTTGTTGCCAGGAATTAACACGATCATGTTTTCTGGAGGGCTTAGCATGGGGTCTGGCAGGCCCTTGGTAAGAGGCTTAATTAGCGCATTTATTTAGTTCACAAATATTTAACAAATATTGGCACCTCTCTATGTGCCAGAGGCTATGCAAGTTGCCAAAATGATGGTGAATAATCAAAGTTCCTGGAGCTTATACTCTAAAGGGGATGACAAATAAACAACCATGTAAGATAATTTCAGGTAATGATAAGGGCCTTGGCAAATTAACTAATGGGAGTATGGGGAACAAGAAGATTGAGAGGGGGCAAATTTAGATAAAGTGGTCACGGAAGGCCTGTTGGCAGAGGGGACATTTGACTAGAGAGCTGAATGATTGATTTTTGATAAAAGGATCAGCCAAGGAAAGATCTAGAATAAACATTTTCCTAGCACAAGGAATAGCCAGTGCAAATGCCCTAGGGCAGGAGTGACTGGTCATCGCCAAAGAACAGCAAGCAGACCAGTGTGGCGGGAACAGAGCCGGCAGGGGGAAAATGCTGCCACTAAGAAGAAAAATACTGGTTGATTGGCTGAGGCGGGTGGATCACTTGAGGTCAGGAGTTCGAGACCAGCCCGGCAACATGGTGAAACCCCGTCTCTACTAAAACTACAAAAATTAGCCGGGCGTGATGGCACACAGCTGTAATCTCAGCTACTTGGGAGGTTGAGGCAGGAGAATCACTGGAACCCAGGAGGAGGAGGCTGCAGTGAGCCGAGGTCACGCCACTGCACTCCAGCCTGGGCAACAGAGCGAGACTTGCCTTAAAAAAAAAAAAAAGAATAAAAATTCTGGCAATGCCCTTTCTTGAAACCTGCTGTACACATCTAGATGTAGAAATAAGAAAACTGGACAGGTTTCCATCTTTAAGTGGCTTGCTTAGCTTCTGATAAACAATTTAAGGCACAAGCACTTAAGCTGTCACTTGCCCGGTGCTAGAAGGTTCCACCCCCATCCTCTGAGAACATGGGCTGTAAGGATGGGAAGACTGTGACAGACAAGACAACAGCTGAAGAGGGAACAGCAGATTGTTAGGTGCTTGTGGTGCTTAGCAGAGAGCAGAGGGTAAATTGGGGGAGCAATCAGGGAAGACTTCAAGGAAGACGGGACGCCACGGCTGGGCTTTGAAGGATGAAGGCAGTGCCTGGGAAGAGAAAGACAAGAACTGTGAGGAATGAAGGAAAAGGTGGAGAGGCGGACTGAGGAGATGACCCAGAGACAGCCCCTAGGGAGGCCCCAAAACAGAGACCCCGGTCCATGAACTGCCCTGTCCTGGCCTCTGCAGGTGGAGTACTTCGGCACCATCGGCATCGGAACTCCTGCCCAGGATTTCACTGTCGTCTTTGACACCGGCTCCTCCAACCTGTGGGTGCCCTCAGTCTACTGCTACAGTCTCGCCTGCAGTAAGTGCCCAGCCCGCCCTACCCCACTCTCGCTCCCCAGCACCAGCCGACCCTGGGGAACCCTGGACACTCGCGGGCTTCAGACAGCTCCCACCTCAAGCCTGCTGGAGCCACTCAACAGGCATTTATTGAGCACCTACTACGTGCCAAGCACTGGGCTCAGGTGCTCCAGGGGGTAAAGGGATGAGTGATATGATCCCTGCGGTCAAAGACTACACAGTCTGAGGGCAGAGAGAAGCTCTCCTAAATAACCACAGGCTGGGAGAGGAAGTATGGGGGGCCCAAAGCAAGACAGGGCCAAAGGGCTGTAGAATAGCCCACCAGGAAAGAGTCCAGTACGTGTGAGAAAATGGCTCCAAAGCCTGGCTAGAACACGCTAGAGGTCAGTGCTGAGCTCCTTTAAAAAAAAAAAAAAAAAAAAAAAAAAACATTGGTTTGCTAATGAAAGAGAGTTTGTCTTTGGAAGTCATGAACAATGTGTGTCGCAGGTTCCTTCCTCTTCTAAGTTTTAATGAAGATGAGGTGCCTGTGGCATCATCCACATCATAACGGGAGCACTGGCTGGGGGCTAGAGGGTGAAAGCGCTCGTCACTGGGCAGCCACGGGCCTGCTCCACTCAATGTTGGCCTGGAAGGGTCCCCGGGAGGTCCTTGGGGTTGGCTGGGGACCTGCCATCAGTGAATGGTCCCAGTAGTTCAACGAGACAGGACAGAACCTGGGGTCTCTTGGGCTCCAAGGGTCTAGGGGGAAAGGTCGCTGCTCACCTCCAGAGCCCGTCCCAGGGCCAGGACACCCTATCCCAGGAAGACATCCAGCCCATGACCTTCACCCAGCTCTCAGAGAATAACACTCACCGCTTGTCCTTGCAGTGGACCACAACCTCTTCAACCCTCAGGATTCCTCCACCTACAAGTCTACCAGCAAGACAGTCTCCATCACCTACGGGACCGGCAGCATGACAGGCATCCTCGGATACGACACTGTCCAGGTGGGCACCTGCAGGCTGCCGCTGCATCCCCCCATCAGGCACCCCCAAAATAAGCTTATTCCAGCAAGACGGGTCTTGGTGATCACAGAAGTAACCTGATTGGGGGTGCAGGGTGGGGGAGAAGCAGCAGAGGTGTCACAGACATTGCTAGCTCAGGTGGCAGTGAGTAAAAGGGTGGGGTGCGGGGAGCCATAAGCCAGCCTCAGCTCCACCCAAGCAGAATGTTATGGAGTGTGGGGAGAGTCAGTAAAGTCTCAATTCTCTACTAGCACCTCCTCCTCTTCCTTCTTCTCCCGACATGCAGCACCCCAAGTCATGAAATCTCCACAAGCCCTCCCTGCTACTTTCGGGGCATGGCAGGGGTCAAAGGCCTGGGGTCTGGGGTCTGCTTTGCGTTTGTTCATCAGAAACACAAACACACAGTGACCATCTGTTCTCCAGCAAAATCTCACCCTGAGTCATAGACTGTGGCCATCTGGAGATCAGCTGCCATGGTTACCTCCAGCAGAGGAACCAGCATTCCAGCAGACAGTCCCTCTGCCCTCCTTCCGGGCTGATACCCTGGAAGCCAAGTCCTGCATGAGATGAACCAGGGTGGCTCTGGGCCTGAGGCTGGCACCCAGAGCTCAGTGAACATGACCTGATGGTGAACATCATCTCGGTTTCCCCACCCAGGTTGGAGGCATCTCTGACACCAATCAGATCTTTGGCCTGAGCGAGACCGAACCTGGCTCCTTCCTGTTTTTCGCTCCCTTCGACGGCATCCTGGGGCTGGCCTACCCCAGCATTTCCTCCTCCGGGGCCACACCCGTCTTTGACAACATCTGGAACCAGGGCCTGGTTTCTCAGGACCTCTTCTCTGTCTACCTCAGCGCGTAAGTTGAGTGGAGAGGGGCCTCCTCCCACCTCCCCCTCCAGAGGTCACAGTGTTCCTGCCCAGCAGGAGCTGTCCAAGGCTGGCTGGGATGGAGAGGGTCTTGGGAAGCAAGGGATTTGAAAGTCAATGTCTGAGGCTGGAGAAGTGTGTCTTTGGAGAGTAATAGTGCCAAGTCTGTCTCTGACGGGCCATGTGCACTCCATCTTATTTTACCAGTGTCTTTGTCCCCTAGATGTGCACAACTCAAATGTCATCAGCCATTTGCCCCTCAGTGCCAGTTCGCCCATCCTTGGCCCCCAAAGATACCATTTAAAGTGAATACACTTAGCCAGGCATGGTGGCTTATGGCTGTAATCCCAGCACTTTGGGAGTCTGAGGCGGGAGGATCACCTGAAGTCAGGAGTTCAAGACCAGCCTGGCCAACATCGTGAAACCCCGTCTCTACTAAAAAATACAAAAATTAGCCAGGCAGGGTGGCAGGCGCCTATACTCCCAGCTACGCAGGAGGCTGAGGCAAGGAGAATCGCTTGAGCCTGGAAGGTGGAGGTTGCAGTGAGTCAAGATTGCGCCACTGCATCTTAGCCTGGGCAACAGAGCGAGACTCCATCTCAATAAATAAATAAATAAATAAACAAATAAAATAAAGTGAATACACTTAGACCAAAATTCCATAGCACAAAAATGAAAAGATTTGATCAAGACGTATCATGAATGATGACATTTTTCAATCATGAAAGCAAGTTTCTTTTATGACTTCATAAAATCTAGGTTCCATTTGTGACCGGGGGCTAATTCTAGGAATGAACAAAGAATAAGTGAGCAAACAAACAAATGAACAAAGAATAAACCAAATGTCAGTTTGGGCTGAGTAGAGTGTTATGCAAGAACACCTGAGGGCATCCTCCACTTTCTTAAGACATTCAGCTTTCCTCTAACACTCACCTACATCGTCCTCTCTTGAAAGGGTTCGCCGTCATTCATGTGTCTCCTCGGTTGGTAACTACACGTCTAGGTCCTCACTATATTGCATTGCACTGTGAGATGTTCACAGCAAAGGTGGGGTGGGTTCAGTGAGTGGGGTCATGTTTTAGAAATGGCCAGTTCTCAGATGATTAATCTCTTTTTTGTGTGTGTGACAGAGTCTCACTCTCTCACCCAGGCTGGAGTGCAGTGGTGCTATCTCCCCTCACTGCAAGCTCCGCCTCCCGGGTTCACGCTATTCTCCTGCCTCAGCCTCCCGAGTAGCTGGGACTATAGGTGCCCGCCACCACACCCAGCTAATTTTTTGTATTTTTAGTAGAGATGGGGTTTCACTGTGTTAGCCAGGATGGTCTCGATCTCCTGACCTCATGATCCACCCGCCTCGGTCTCCCAAAGTGCTGGGATTACAGGCGAGAGCCACCGCGCCCAGCCTGAGATAATTAATTTCTTATTGCCATCTACATTTCCTTCCACATCTAACCTGAAACTGCAGAGATTTAGAAAATGAATATTGCAATAACAAGGACTCCTGCAATTTACAACAGGAAGGCTCTTTGTCATGTATTCCTCTTGGCCAGTTAATGTTCAAGGTGGCTCTGAAACATCATCTGCCTTTATGAGCACTTAAATATTTCATGTGGGGCCATTGTATCTCCCCAGCCAGATCCCAGTTTCTCAATCTGGGCACTGTTAACATTTCAGACCACCATAAGTCCTTGCCGCCAGGGACTGTCCTGTGCATTGTAGGATGTTTGGCAGCATCCCCAGCCTCTACCCATGAGATGCCGGCAGCATCCCCTACCCCCACCCAATCATGACAATCCAAAATGTTTCCAGACATGCCCCTGGGGGCAAAACTGCTCCCAGCTAAGAACCAGTGACCTCCACCCTCAAGTCCTTAAGAGCCGACACTGTCAAGCACTCACTTCCCTGGGGTCCCCATGGCAACCAGAGCGGGTACCACCGTGGAAACCACACACTCAACCTACAAGGCCTGTGTTCTTCCAAACGCAGTTCCACCACTCCCCCGCTGTGTGACCTTGGGCAGGTGGCCTCACCTCCCTCAGGCTCAGTGTCCTCATGGTAAGTGGAAATAACAGTGACGGTGCCCACTGCACGGGCCCTGGCCTAAGAGGAAAAGAAACCACATTGGTCACACCCCAGGACAGCCCTGGAAAGTGCCCAATCAACGGTCGCTCTGAGGAGGCAACAGCAGATGGTCACACAAATGGACGAACAAAAAAATTCATGTCTTCTCCCCTCACTTTCCACAGCGATGACAAGAGTGGCAGCGTGGTGATATTTGGTGGCATTGACTCTTCTTACTACACTGGAAGTCTGAACTGGGTGCCTGTTACCGTCGAGGGTTACTGGCAGATCACCGTGGACAGGTGAGACTGCCATGGACGGGCAGCATCCAGGCCTGGGCCCCAGATCCCATTTCCTTATGGATTCATAGCCAATCAGCTTTCCAGAATCCCCCCAGGAACAGCTGGCACAGGGGAACACACTCCAGGGGGAAGGTGGAAGTTGGCCAAGCCAGAGACCCCTAGAAAGACACCTCCCTGCAGGAGGAGGGAAGAGCTGTCTGGGAAGCTGAGACTCTGCAAGGGTGAGATAGCCACTGTCCTCCTAGTCACGGAGGCAGGACCATCCACCAGCATCCCTGGGGAGAGCAGGAGGACCCACCTGTCCACGCATCTCACAATTTAAGGGGCCGGTGAACCAGCACATGCTCCTCCCACTCGAGGAAACATGTCACTTTCAGTCTAGAAGTGGGGCAAAATGGCTAAGAAATTGTGTGAAGTCACTTCGTTCCCCCCTCCCCTTCAGGGCCTCCCCGGTCTCCCTAGCAGCTTCATTTCCATGCTGTTCTTCCCCAGCTAGCCTGCTAGGGTGCTCAGTGGTGTGGGTTTTCCCAAGGATGAACAATTTCCCAGGACAGAGACTTTCAGTACTAAAACTGGGACCAGCCCAGGCAAATCAGGACACATGGATCACCTCATGTCTGCCCAGCCATGCTAGAATTTCACCAGTTCCTCCAACACCTGCCCCAGCCCTCTGGTCTCTGTCCCTCTCTGCATACCATCCCCTGATGATGTCCTCCTTCTCTCTTCACCTGCCTGGCATTCCTGGGTGTCTGTTCCCCTGGCTGCTCCCCTCCACTACCTCTCACCCTGGACCCTGTTTTTGTTCCCCACCACATGCCTGACTGATCATCTTGCCCTTCTGCCAACATAACTTATCTTGCCAGCTAGGCCGGGAGCTCCCTGCAGCCCGGAACTGTGAGGCTGTCTTGTTTCGCTTGGCGTTTCCCATGCCTGGCAGAGAGTAGGCACTTGGGAAATATTTGTAGGGTAAATGAATGCGGGATGAATGAGTGCGTGAATGAGAGGAACAGAAATTTCACGCACTGGCCAATGGATGGGTGGGGAAGGAATGTCTGGGCTCACTCACCTCCTTGTTCCTCCTTGGAGAGAAGTACCCCTGAGGGCTCAGGGAGCTTAACTTGCTTCTTGCCCTCAGCATCACCATGAACGGAAAGACCATCGCCTGCGCTGAGGGCTGCCAGGCCATTGTTGACACCGGCACCTCCCTGCTGACCGGCCCAACCAGCCCCATTGCCAACATTCAGAGCGACATCGGAGCCAGCGAGAACTCAGACGGCGACGTGAGTCCAGCCCCGACTGCTCTGTTCTACACTCAAGTAGTGGGTGTGCCAGGCAGAAGGGACAGAAACCCTTCTAACTTTTCTCACTCTCACTCTTTCCAGATGGTGGTCAGCTGCTCAGCCATCAGCAGCCTGCCCGACATCGTCTTCACCATCAATGGAGTCCAGTACCCCGTGCCACCCAGTGCCTACATCCTGCAGGTGAGGAGGCTCTGGACCAACCACTAGAGAGGTTCACACAGAATGTGGACACAGAGTCCCCCTCTGCAGAGGGAAAGTGCACTTCCACGAGCTGAAGCCAGCAGGCAGAGGCAGACGAACATCTGCCCTAGACAGCCTCCAGAGAAAAAGAATATATTAATAACAAATGCAGGAATAAGAACTCGGATACAGCCCCCTAAGGGAACAAGTGAAGCAAAGGTTAATGGAGTGAAAAGAGGATTCTATTTGGACCCCTGCGTCCAAGTCCTAAGTCTGAATTACTAGCCCATTGATTCTGAGCAAGCTACAGCTCATCTCACCCTCAGTTTTCGCATCCAAAAGGTAGAGATGGCAGCCTTCCCCACCCTCAGAGTGCGTTTAGGTTAACCAAGTGAGACTGATCACATCAGAGCTACCAAGGGTTGGGCAAATGGAAATCCTAATTTCCATAGGCTGGGGCTTCTGACACTTCTACCATCTCTACCAAGTAGCAAATCTTTAGCTATACGAGCCACAAGAAAACTATTTCCCTTCTGTTATCGTAACATCAGGTGGAAAACTAATTTTGCCAGTGGACTCAAGTTATTCAACAAGAAGCACTGATGCCTGGGCTCCCCCACGGATTCTGATTACATTAGGAGAGGGCAAGGCCTGAGCAATGGGATGGGGCTGCGGGGGTTCAAAGCTCCCCAGGTGATGTGCAGACAAGGTCGCAGCCCAGTGACTTAGTGAGGCAAGAGGGCTAATAGCTCATCCGGTTTGCCTCTGACCGGATCAGAATAATAATGAGAAAAGGCTATGGCGGCAGGGTTTTCAAACTCCTTCCTAGCAGCTGAATTCTCTCTAAGCCCCTTAGCACCAATGCTGATGTCAGGGTTCGTGTGCCTGCCAGAAACACCAGATAATGTCCAGTAATGCGTAGAAACCAGTCGTGCAGTGGATGGCTTCTACAGGCCGACTCCAGGCCAAGAACAGCCGAATCCCTGGACACTGAGCCAGGAAGCTTCTCCTTGCACGTGCCTTACAGCTGGACCAGGGCGCCCTGGATGTTTATCACCCAGCGCCTATCACGGCGTGTCCCAGCTCCACTTTTATTCTCCTTTTCTCCAGAGCGAGGGGAGCTGCATCAGTGGCTTCCAGGGCATGAACGTCCCCACCGAATCTGGAGAGCTTTGGATCCTGGGTGATGTCTTCATCCGCCAGTACTTTACCGTCTTCGACAGGGCAAACAACCAGGTCGGCCTGGCCCCCGTGGCTTAAGCCTAAGTCTCTTCAGCCACCTCCCAGGAAGATCTGGCCTCCGTCCTGTGCCCACTTTAGATGTATCTAATTCTCCTGACTGTTCTTCCCAGGGGAGTGTGGAGGTCTTGGCCCTGTTCCCTGTCCTACCAATAACGTAGAATAAAAACATAACCCACTGAAACAGGTTTTGTGGAGCTGCTTCTCTTTGCTGGTCTTTTTCCTTCACATTACTGGGGTTAGAATGCCAGGGCAGGGATGAAAATGACCACATCCACTTGGATGGCACCCAACATAGTGACCCCAGCAGCCAACACTTCATGATGGAGCCAGGAAGACAGAGAGGCTTCAGGGGGTTGTGCTGGAAGCATCATAAAAAGACCTGGGGGCCAAAATACTGGGCTAATTGTCTTCTCATAGAAGGGACACAGAGCTGAGATCCTGCCATTGTACTCCATCCTGGGCGACACAGAGAGACTCCAGCTCAAAGAAAAAAAAAAAATAGGGCACTGAAGCTCTTAGTTGAGGGAGTCAACTTCTTCTTTCTCCCAAAGCCAATAAGAGATCATGAGAAGGCTGGGCACAGTGGCTCACGTCTGTAATCCCAGCACTTTGGGAGGCTGAGGCGGACAGGTCACCTGAGGTCAGGAGTTTGAGACAAGCCTGGCCAACACAGTGAAACCCTGTCTCCACTAAAAATGCAAAAATTAGCTGGGCATGGTGGTGTGTGCCTGTAATCCCAGCTACTCGGGAGGCTGAGGCAGGAGAAGCGCTTGAATCTGGAAGGCGGAGGTTGCAGTGAGCTGAGATCGCACCATTGCACTCCAGCCTGGGCGACAGAGCAAGACTCCATCTCAAAAAAAAAAAAAAAAAAAAAAAAAGAGCTCATGAGGAAAGGAAAGCAATCAGGAGAGTCAGGAAAGGTGGACACTAATGGTGATGTCCCTAAGTAGATAGGACAGGGCAGTGTTGTCTGCAAGACATGGACAAGAGAAGTGGAAGAAGCTGACACCCCACAATCTTATAGGATGCCCTTGTGATTCGCTGGCTACCAAGACTAACAGTTAATCTCCCCCAAGTCCCAGGCATAAGACACTGAATCCATCTGTTTCCCCATCTGTAACCAAAGAGAAAGGTCTTTCACTTCCCTGAGCAGAGGTTGTGAGACAGAGAATTAAGCATGTTCATTAGCATATATGCCCTAGAAAGGCAAAGAGGAAATGGAGCAGTTTCTCAGACTGGGCTTGGTAGCAAAATGTTCAATGGAAAACACAGTTTCAAAATAAGTATAGAACATGCTACATTCTAGGCCCTTCCCCAGGGTTCACCAGCTACAGTTCCCAATCAAAAGCTCTGACAAGTCCTGCTGCAAAGTGATCTGTTTCTTTTTAACTCAGCTGAGCTTCATCTCAGACTCTCTCTTGCTAGTAAGTCTATTACAGCCCTGGGCTCCCCGGCATGCATGCTGGGAAAATTCCCATAGCTCCTGCTTCTGGTGACAGCTGACCTAGGCTGTCTGCTGAAGACACAAACCCAGAGGCTGGAGCTGGGCTCTAGGAAGGGTGGGGGTGAGCTCCAACACCCAGTCTCCCCAGGGTCACTCTCACCCTCCCAAGCCCATTTTCCATAGCTGAATAAACTTTAGGAAACATAAATTTCATCTCATCCCTTCCTTGCTTTAAACTCTTAATGCCTTCTTGCCATTGCCATTGGAATAAAACAGCAAATCTTTGGCATAATTCCAGGTCCTGTGTGCTCCTTTCCCTCCAAACCTTCCCTGCTTCACTCTGATCCCGTTATCCTGAGCTCCGTCCACCCTGGCCTCCCACGGCCACAAAAGCCCATGTGTTTTCCCACCTCCAGACTTTGCACATGCTGTTCCCTTTGCCTGGGTTGCTTTTCCCTCTTTCTTGACTTGCTAACACCTAGCATCTGCAGACGTGGCTTAAATGTCACTTCCCAGCTGTGTGTGGTGGCTTACGCCTGCAATCCCAGCACTTTGGGAGGCCAAGGCAGGCAGATCAGCTGAGGTTAGGAGTTTGAGACCAGCCAGGCCAACATGGTGAAACCCCATCTCTACTAAAAATACAAAATTAGCCGGGTGTGGTGACCCATGTCTGTAATCCCAGCTACTTGGGAGGCTGAGGCAGGAGAATTGCTTGAACCTGGGAGGCGGAGGTTGCAGTGAGCCAAGATCACACCACTGCCCTCCAGCCTGGGCAACAAGAGTGAAACTCCGTCTGAAAGAAAAAAAAGCATATGGCTCAGTAACTTCCCTTCTGAAAATTTACCTTAAAGATACACTTGTAGATGTGCAAAGCGATGTAAGGACATGATTTTTTGTAGCATCATGTGGAAAAGCAAGATTTGAAATGACCCAAAAGTGCATCCACAGGAGTTGGTTCAACAACTTATGGTGCATCCACACAATATACAGCTGTAAAAGGAAGAAGCAAATGTGCTCACTGGGTGCTAAGATGGAAAGACCTTTTTTTTTTTTAAGACGGAGTCTTGCTCTGTCTCCCAGGCTGGAGTGCAGTGGCATGATCTCAGCTCACTGCAAGTTCGGCCTCCCGGGTTCAAGCAATTCTCCTGCCTCAGCCTCCCGAATAGCTGGGATTACAGGCACCTGCCACCACACCAGCTAATTTTTGTATTTTTAGTAGAGACGGGATTTCACCATGTTGGCCAGGCTGGTCTGGAACTCCTGACCTCATGATCCACCCACCTCGGCCTCCCAAAGTGCTGAGATTACAGATGTGAGCCACCACTCCCAGCCTCGGAAAGATCTTAAAAAGAGGGTAAGTTAAAAAAAAAAAAAAAGTGAATTACAGCGATTTTGAGCCTCTGTAAGTTTGTCCTACTTAGAAACCTACCGTGACTTGCCTTCAGGCCATGCATCTAATAACCTTTAAAATCAGGTCTCTTGAAACAGGTCTGATCATTCTGCCCTTTGGGAAGCTGCCAGGTGCAAGGGAAACTGAGGCCACAGAATAAGCTTCCGACACACCCCCATTCTGTTCTGTTTCTCAGAACCCTAAAAGTGGAATCCTAGCTCAGGAAAAATGCAAGGTGTCTCTATCCAAGAACAAACACTCCCTTGCTGGTTGGAGCCCAGGCTCCCGAGAATTCAGAGCAGCTTATCCCATTAAAGGCACTGCGCGCCCCACTGGGGGCTTCAGGTGGACTCCTGCCTCCTGGTGCACTGCGGTTTACTGTGGACAGAACATGTGCTTACATGGCCCAGTGAGAGCCCTGACCCAGCCCTCCACCAATGGCTCCTGCACCTCTGCCCCAAGAGCCTTCTGGTGCCTGGGGACAAACAGAAAGGCAGGCTCAGTACTATGGCAAGGCCAGCAGGGTGTGCTAGAGAGCCAAAAGCCCAGGACAAGGCTCGACCAGTGAGGGACGAAAGTTGAGGGACAACTACTGGTGCATCTTCACACCCTTGGGGGACAATCCTCAGGCAAGGCATGGGCTCCACAGTCTTCCAGAAGGTCCCTAGGACAAAGTGCCAATTGCCCATAGCTGCAACCGGCTCATCAATGCCCCTTGATTGGTCTTTTTCTCTTGGCTCTCACCCGAATACTATCTCTGGGTCTGCTTTAGGGGGAACCCAAACTAAAATAGTGTTCACAGGGCCCCTCCTAAACTGTGGGCCATCAGCTGTCTCTCCAAACACCAACAGGAGAACCTCATCAGGTGAAATGTGAAGCGAAGGAAAAACACCTGGACTGGGAGTCAGACGAATGAGGCTGTCTTCCCATTCAGCCGTCATAATCTGTGCAGCCTTAGAACACTCTCCTAACTTCTCTGAGCCTCTGCTTCTCAGCTGTAATATTGGGTGGGGAACAGTCCAGTTAAACATGTTTTTATACTTGGAAAAACTTGGGAAAAGTGTTTACAGCTGTCCCCCTGCCCCACCCCCAACCAATCTTTTTTTTTTTTTTTTGAGATGGAGTCTCGCTCTGTCACCCAGGCTCTGAGTGCAGTGGTGCGATCTTGGTTCGCTTGAACCTCTGCCTCCCAGGTTCAAGCGATTCTCCTGCCTCAGCCTCCTGAGTAGCTGGGACTATCGGCACGTACCATCACGCTTGGCTAATTTTTGTATTCTTAGTAAAGATGGGGTTTCACCATATTGGTCATGCTGGTCTTGAATTCTGACCTCGTGATCCGCCCACCTCAGCTTTCCAAAATGCTGGGATTACAGGCATGAGCCACCACACCCGGACTCCTTTTTTTTTAACATTCAAAATGAACATCATTGACATGAGTCCTATTTGCAGAGGCAGGTGGGGGGAACTAGTATTAAACTTAAATTGCATGCTAACTTATTGCATAAAGGAACAGCAATGAGGAAATTGGCACTAATTTTTAGCCACTACCATTTTGACAGATGGACTTGTTTGAAAAGTTGCAGCATGGGGGCAATGAGAATTCTACGCTTTTATCCTGAAATCAGACCCCACGTGGCATCACCGAGCCGGGTGGGCTGTAGCAAGCTTAGGGGCCACAGGGCCACAAGTGCAAACCACTGAGACTTATGGAGGCATTATCACACGTCATTGTCACAACTCCATAAAGTAGGCCTGTTATTATCCCCATTGTCCAAATAAGGGAGCAGAGGCCTGGCGCGGTGGTTCATGCTTGTAATCCCAGCACTTTGGGAGGCCGAGGCAGGCAGATCACCTGAGGTCAGTTTGAGACCAGCCTGGCCAACGTGGCGAAACCCCATCTCTACAAAAAATACAAAAACTAGCTGGGCATGGTGGCGTGTGCCTGTAATCCCAGTTACTCAGGAGGCTGAGGCAGGAGAATCGCTTGAACCTGGGAGGTGGAGGTTGCAGTGAGCCGAGATCATGTCACTGCACTCCAGGCTGGGTGACAAAGCAAGACTCTGTCTCAAAAAATAATAATAATAAGGGAGCAGAGACCTAATATCCCACAGCTAGTCCAGCTGAGCAAGGCTCCAACTTGAGATTCATTGGCTGCAGACCCCGCTCATGACCATGACCCTTTGTATCTTACTGGACAAAATGGCCTCTAAGTCCTTTGCCTCTCTAAACTGTTTGGTTTCCATGCTCCTATCTCCCACATTTATTATTCCTGCCACCAGCCGCAGGTTAGAGGCCAGGACTACACTGTCGTCTGGACTGGATACCAGGTTGCCTTTGCAGCCAGGAAACACTTCAGCAGACCCTTCACCCTGGGACACAGAGTGAGCAGCAGGTCAGAGAAGGGCTCAGAAGAGGGTGGCCTCGGCAAAGCGATGGGCCATGCCCTGGGGGTGCTTTCACTCCGCAGCCTCCATGGGTTTCAGTGGTAGCAAGTGTGGGGCTGCAGGCCCGTAATCCCAGTACTCAGGGAGGCTGAAGTGGGAGGATCCCTTGAGCCTAGGAGTTCAAGACCAGTCTGGGCAACACAGCGAGACCCTATTTCTACAAAATTTTTTTAAAAGTTAGGCGTGGTGGCATGTGCCTCTAATCCCACCCACCCAGGAAGCTGGGGTGGGAGGAAGGCTTGAGCCCATGAGGTTGAGGCTGCAATGAGCCATGATCATGCCACTACACTCCAGCCTGGATGACAGGGCAACATCCTGTCTCAAAAAAAAAAAAATGGTAGCAAGTGGTGACTTGGTGACAGGGCAGCTTCTGCTTTCCAGCCCCACATCACTTCCCTTATCACAAATCCGCATCCCCCCATTCATGACGGCACTGTCCTCTTTCCGTCTCTCATGCACACTGTGCTACACTGCCCAGATCCCCCCACTAGGACTGAAGGATCAGTCTCCCAGCTGCTGGGAAGGTGGTTGATGGCAGCTCTCTGGTCAATATGAGGCAGAAAGCCCTGCCCCGTGGCCCCAGCTCAGGACAGCTCCGAAGGGCCAGCCTAGCCCCAGAGCTCCCAGAGGGGGCTGGCTGAGGCTTCGAGAAGGCCCAGCAGCCCCAACTCTCCCTCCCTGCTCCTTCCCCCCTGCCCACAGGTGTTCCTGCTGAAAACACGTCTTAAGAAACTGCTGGCCCGGCCCGGCACGGTGGCTCAGGCCTGTCATCCCAGCACTCTGGGAGCCCAAGGTGGGCAGATCACCTGAGGTCAGGAGTTCGAGAC
The DNA here is from genome assembly GCF_029289425.2 of Pan paniscus. Classification (NCBI taxonomy): domain Eukaryota; kingdom Metazoa; phylum Chordata; class Mammalia; order Primates; family Hominidae; genus Pan; species Pan paniscus. The sequence goes on from NC_073258.2 coordinate 62,424,251, forward strand.
CAGCCTAGCCAACATGGTGAAACCCCAACTCTACTAAAAATACAAAAAATTAGTCAGGTGTGGTGGCGGGCACCTGTAATCCCAGATACTCAGGAGGCTGAGGCAGGAGAACCGCTTGAACCCAGGAGGCAGAGGTTGCAGTGAGCCAAGACCTTGCCATTGCACTCTAGCCTGGGCAACAAGAGCGAAACTCCATCTCAAAAAAGAAACTGCTGGTCTGTCATTTCGTCTCAGAGGTTCCTTCCCAGAAGCAAGTCCTCTCCATCATCTTTTCCCTTCTCACTGTGGAAGCCCCCCAGTGTCTGTATGGTATTCCATGGTTTACATACTATGCAGCCATAAAAAAGAATGAGATAACGTCCTTTGCAGGAACATGAATGGAGCTGGAGGCCATTATCCTTAGCAAAGTTACGCAGGAAGAGAAAACCAAATACCGCATGTTCTCATTTGTAAGTGGGAGCTAAATGATGAGAACACATGGACACATAGACACGAAAAGCACACACTGGGGTCTATGGAAGGGTGGAGGGAGGGTAGAGGGAGAGACTTAGGAAAAATAACTAATGGGTACTAAGCTTAATCCCTGGGTGATGAAATAATATAATCTGTATGACAAACCCCTGTGACATGAGTTTAACTATATAATAAACCTGCACATGTACCCCTGAACTTAAAATAAAAGTAAAAAAAAAAAAAAAAAAGAAAACAGAAAAGAAAACCATGATCTTGGGGAAAAAAATAAAAAGAAGTCTCCCAATATAAAAGGCCGCCAAGTGCTTACAGGAGACCCTTCCCCAGCCCAGTCACAATTTGGTGCCAGCTTTTCTCCCCAGCAGTGGGGTAAAGGTGGATGCTCACTTACCACCTGTGGGCTTGGGGTCACGTTTCCCACCTTCCCACAGGTAAGCGGTGAATGAGCAGCGCAGCGTGGGGAAACCGAGACAACCTTTAATCAGGAAACCTCAGAGAGACGCATGACACCTGGCGGTACAGTCCCAGTGAGTGGAATCCCAGCCGGACGCAACTCTTCCTCCAGGAGAACTTGGCAGCCCCAACCGTTCTCAAAAGATGAGCCAGCCACGCGGTCCAGGGAGGATGCTGACAGTGGAAACCACTTCCTCCATTCTTACAGCACATTCCAAACACTTCTTGGGAACAAGGTTACATCCAGCCTTGGGGGTCTTCCATCCCCACCAGGGCCCCTGCAGGAGGGAGCCCAGGCATCCCCACCAGGTTCATCCTTGGAGCTACCCTGCACACACCCTGGGCCACTGGCAGAGTGTCCTCTCTCCAGAGTCTCCCGGACACAGTGACCTCCTTACATGGTGGACTCTTCCCCCCGAGAAGCCCCCACTGGGGGCTGCTGGGGGCCAGGGTGGGTGGTGGCTGCAAGGGCTGTAGAGAGTCTAGAGGTGGTGGGAGAAAGCATGCGAGGCCCGAGGAGGGTGATGGGGGTCTTCGAGGGGCTGGGGTCCATCATGGAAAGTGCTGAAGCTTCCGTCAGGAGGGTGGCAGGCAGAGGAGGCCACCTGGACACTATCCGGGCCCCAGAGGCTGAGAACGAGCGCTCTGGAGTCACAGGAGGTGGCTGAGGAGCCCCTGGGGAAGCTAGAGGTAGAGTGGGGGCTCCTGGAGGGGTCGAAGGCCCTGGTGAGAGTCGAGGGGAGGCCCCAGGCTCCCCTGGGAAAGTGCCTGTCAGCCCCAAAGCGGGTGAGTGTGGACCATGAGCTCCTGCCGGGCTTGTAGGTAAAGTCTGTGTTTTCATCAAGTTCATTCTTAAAAGGAGCTGGAGGAGATGAAGCACCGGCCTCGAGGGTGATGCTGTCGAGGGCCCAGGACAGGAGCTACAGTTGACAGGGGCCTCAGTGTCTCCATGCAGGCTCCGACCAGCTTTGCTGAATGCCACATTTCCGTGAGGGGAGAGCCCCTGCTTTTCTTCCAGAGGAGACAGGGAATCTAGAGAGACGAGGGTGAAACGAGATGCACAATGGCTCTCTCCAGTGGCCAAGGTGGCTCTGGGACAAGGTATACCAGGGACACCCAAGCTCTGTCCTCAGAGGGGCCTCAGCACACCTGGTGAGGACCAGCCAGCTCCTGCCTCCAGGAAGGGAAGACTGAAGGAGCCATGAACGGAGGGAGGCAGGCAGTTAGCTGTGTGACCTCACGCAAGGCATGCAACTCTCCTGGGCCTCTGTTTCCTCATCTGTAAAATGGGCACAGCAGTAAGGACTGAGTGTGAATGAAAGGGTGCACGGAGAGTCTCAGCCTAAACCTCAATGTGAACTATAGACATTGGATGTCAATGACATGTCAGTGTCAGTGTAGGATCACCGATTATAACAAACATGCCACACTGGTATGGGGTGCTAATAGGGGGCAATGCTGTGTCATGTGGAGTCTGAGGCATATGGGAACTCTCTGTACTTTCCACTCAATTTTGCCATGATCATCAAACTGCTCTAAAAAATAGTTTCTTTGAAGAATTTTTTAAAAAGTCTCAGCCTAGGGCCTGGCATATCATAAAGGCTCAGTACACAAGGAGAAAATAAACACAGATGCCCCTTGACTTATGATGGGGTCACGTCCCAATAAACCTGTAAATCAAAAATGCATTTCTGACCAAGCGCAGTGGCTCACGCCTGTAATCCCAACACTTTGAGAAGCCGAGGCGGCGGATCACCTGAGGTCAGGAGTTCAAAACCAGCCTGGTCAACATGGTGAAACCCCATCTCTACTAAAAATACAAAACTTAGTCGGACGTGGTGGCACGTGCCTGTAGTCCCAGCTACTCGGGAGGCTGAGGCGCGAGAATCACTTGAACCCAGGTGGCAGAGGTTGCAGTGAGCTGAGATCGTGCCACCGCACTCCAGCCTGGGAGACAGAGCAGGACTCCGTTTCACCAAAATTTAAAAAAAGGCTTTTTTTGGGGGGTGGGGGGACAGGTTCTCACTCGCTTGTCCAGGCTGGAGTGCAGTGGTGCAAACATGGCTCACTGTACCCTCAACCTCCTGGGCTCAAGCGATCCTCCCATCTCGGCTGTCCTACTTGCTGGGACCACAGTCACATGCTACCACACCTGGCATTCTGTTCTGTTCTGTTCTGTTCTGTTCTGTTCTGTTCTGTTCTGTTCTGTTCTGTTCTGTTCTATTCTGTTCTATTCTGTTCTATTTTATTTTTGTAGAGACAGGATCCTACTTTGTTACCCAGGCTGGTCTCAAACTCCTGAGCTCAAGTGATCCTCCTGCCTCAGGCTCCCAAAGTGCCGGGGTTATAAGTGTGATCCACGGTGCCCAGCAAAAATGCATTTAATACAGCTCACTTCCTGAACACCACAGCTTACCCTGGCTGACCTTACACGTGTTCAGAACCCTTATACTGGCCCACAGTTGGGCAAAATCATCTAAGTCAATCCCTATTTTTTAATAAAGTGCTGAATATCCATGTGTCACATATTGATAACCCAGGAAAAGATCAAAATTCAAAATACAGCAAAATTTTGATGGTTTCACATCATTGTAAAGTCAAAAAATCATTAAGATAAACCACCAGAAAGTCAGGAATCATCTGTGAAAGAAGGAAGAAGCTCAGCAAAAAGAAAATGAAGAGTGAAGAAGCAAAAAAAGAAAAAGTATCGGCCCAGGCGCAGTGGCTCATGCCCATAATCCCAGCATTTTGGGAGGCCATGGTGGACAGATCACTTGAGGTCAGGAACTTGAGACCATCCTGGCCAACATGGTGAAACTCCATCTCTACTAAAAATACAAAAATTAGCAAGGTATGGTGGTGCCTGTAGTCCAGCCACTTGGTAGGCTGAGGCAGTAGAGTTGCTGGAAACTGGGAGGTGGAGGTTGCAGTGAGCCAAGATCATGCCACTGCACTCCAGCCTGGACAACAGAGAGAGACTCCATCTCAAAAAAAAAAAAGAAGAAGAAGAAAGAGTATCGAAGGTATGATCAAGGAAAAATCAGATGTTGTCAAGCACATAAAAAACTGGAATGATTATATTTTAAAAATCAACTATTCATATTAATAGATGGTTGCATAACTCTAAAAATATGCTTAAAATGACTGAATCATACACTTTAAATGTGTGAATTGTATGACATATGAACTTTATCCTTAGAAAGCTGTTATACTTTTAAAAAATCATCAAAAGAGGCTGGGCTCAGTGGTTCATGCCTGTAATCTCAACAGTTTGGGAGGCCAAGGCGGGACGATTGCTTGAGTCCGGGAGTTGGGACCAGCCTGGGCAACATAGCAAGACCTTGTCTCTAAAAAAATAAAAGTAAAAAAATTAACCAAGTGTTTATCACTTCATGGGCTTGGAAATAAAACAAAAATAGAAACAAAAAATTAGCCAGGCAGGGTGGCATGCACCTGTAGTCCCAGCTACCTGTGAGACTGAAGTAAGAGGATTGCTTGAGCCCAGGGGTCGAGGCTGCAGTGAGCTGTGATCGCACCACTGCACTCCAGCCTCGGCAACAGAGTGAGACCCTGTCTCAAAAAAAAAAAAAAAAAAAAAAAAAAAAAAAAATCATCAAAAGAAAGTAATTCATATTCTACTTCAATAAAAAGTTGTTTTTCCTTAAAGGGAGCTCTTGTTAATAAGAGGTAGGTGGTAAACATAGTGTGCTTCAGGAGAAGGAGCTGGGCTCTGGAGGTTACCTCTTTGTTTTTGTTTTTGTTTGAGACAGAGTCTTGCTCTGTTGCCCAGGCTGGAGGGCAGGGCGCAGTCTCAGCTCACTGCAACCTCCATCTCCCAGGTTCAAGCAATTCTCCTGCCTCAGCCTCCCAAATAGCTGAGATTACAGGTGTGCACCAACATGCCCGGCTAATTTTTCTATTTTTAGTAGAGACAGGGTTTCACCACGTTGGACAGGCTGGTCTCAAACTCCTGGCCTCAGGCGATCCACCCACATCAGCCTCCCAAAGTGCTGGGATTACAAGCGTGAGCCACCACGCCAGGCCTGGAGGTCACCTCTTTGGGCCTCAGTTTCCCCAGGTGGAGGTAGGAGGGCACGGTGGGAAACAGGATAGGATAGGAAATAAGAGAGACCTAGGCTTAAGTCTTACACACCAACTAGAAACTTAACTTCTTTGAGCCTCCATTTCCCCACCTGCAAAATGGAGATAACATAGCAGCCACGCTGGAACACTCCATGAACATTTAAATGAGGTAATACATTTAAATAAGGTATAAAATGCTCAGTATGCTGCCTGGCACATTAGCTAGCAATCAGTCTCTAGACAGTCAGGGGACTAATATCCACTAGCATGCAGAGAGGTTTGTGGTGGTTACAATGAAGTACAATCTATAATTCCCCAACATGATGGATTTGAAGGCTCAATGGATATTCCTGGCGCCACCCGCCCTAAAAGCTCATCATCCACAGATCTGAAGAGCTGCCCCCGAAAACAGAACATACTCTTCAAAAGGTCAAAGGAGTTAAACAAATATTTTATAAAAAAGGAAATTCAGGCCACCATCAGTGAAAAAAATTCCCTGTCTTCCTAGAAGTTTAAAAAACATAAAATAGATCCAGCAATCCCACTGCTGAGTATTTATCCAAAAGATTTAAAGTCAGTTTGGGAAAGAGAGCTGCAGTCCTGTGTTCACTGTGACACTATTCACAATAGCCAAGCTATGGAACCAACCTAAGCATCCATCAATAGTACTTCATTGTGTGCATATACCACATTTCTTTATCCAGAATGGAATACTATTTAGCCTTTTAAAAGAAGGAAATTACAGGCTCACGCCTGTAATCCCAGCGCCTTGGGAGGCCGAGGTGGGTGGATCACTTGAGGTCAGAAGTTCGAGAACAGCCTGACGAACATGGCGAAACCTTGTCTCTACTAAAAATACAAAAATTAGCCGGGCATGGTGGTGTGCGCCTGTAATCCCAGCTACTCAGGAGGCTGAGGCAAGAGAACCACTTGAACCTGGGAGGCAAAGGTTGCAGTGAGCTGAGATCGCACCACTGCACTCCAGCCTGGGTGACAGAGTGAGAATCCTCAAAAAAAAAAAAAAGGAAATTCTGTCATCTGCAACAACATGGATGAAACTGGAGGACATTATGCTAAGCGAAATAAGCCAGACACACAAAGACAACTATTGCAAAATCTCAGTTTTATGTGGAATCTAAAAAGGTTGAAGCCAAAGAAGCAGAGAATAGAATCGTGGTTACGAAGGCTGGCAGGGGCGAGGGGAATGGGGAGATGATTGTCAAAGGGTACACAATCTCAGTTAGACAGGAGGAATATGTGTTGTGTTGTGTTTTGTGTTGTTTAGAGACAGTGTCTCTCTGTGGCCCAGGCTGGAGTTCAGTGGCGTCAGTTCTTGGGAATCAATCCACTGTCCTATCTAAAAGCATTGACTCCAGTCTGAAATCCTGGCTCTACTACCAATCAGCTATGTGATCTCGAGCACAGCACTTCACCTGCCTGGGCCTGTTTTCTCACCTGGCACAGGAGGATGACGAGAGTATTGCAGGGGTGTAGACACATGAGGTGTCCCGGCACACAGTGGGTGCTCAACACATATTAGAGATTACTCTTCTGCAAAACGGACTTAGTTCCCATGTTGTAATTTAAAACAAAGAAGAAAGCATAGGAAGAGGTTAAGAAAGGGGATAAAGAAGAAAAAGGGAGTGCAGGCCGGGCGCAGTGGCTCACGCCTGTAATCCCAGCACTTTGGGAGGCTGAGGCAGGCAGATCACGAGGTCAGGAGATCGAGACCATCCTGGCTAACACGGTGAAACCCCATCTCTACTAAAAATACAAAAAAATTAGCCAGGCGTAGTGGCAGGCACCTGTAGTCCCAGCTACTCCAGAGGCTGAGGCAGGAGAATGGCGTGAACCCGGGAGGTGGAGCTTGCAGTGAGGTGAGATAGCGCCACTGCGCTCCAGCCTGGGTGACAGAGCGAGACTCAGTCTCAAAAAAAAAAAAAAAAAAAAAAAAAAAAAAAAGAAGAAGAAGAAAAAGGGAGTGCAAATAAACAAACATCATGGTGTGTGGCATCATGAGCACGGGATGAGGGTCAGCAGGCCACAGCACAGCTGTACAACCTTGCGCGAGCCGTGTTCCCTCTCTGAACATGCCTTTCTCTTATCCAGCCCTTTACAAGTTCTATGTACTGGGGAAGAAAAGTAAAATGGAAGAAGATAGTGGAGAAACTCCAGGACCCAGAGACCCACTTACCTGGACAGGAAGAGCAGCAGTCCCCAGGAATCAGGGCAGGGTCGGCACAGGCCCGCTGGCAGGGAACCTTCTCACAGCTCACCTCTCCCAGCTGGGGAAGCAGAAGGAACCCCATGAGGAAGCCCAGAGCATCTTGCCTGCCCTGGGCAGTGCCCTCAAGGGCCTCTTGCACCAGCAGCAGGACCCACGGAAAGATCCCGGGACAGAGGCTGCAGTGCCTGAGCCCTCGCCTGGAGAACAGGTAAAGCCACCCATGGCAGGACCCCCTTAGGGAAACCACTTCTCCCTCTGGACTTCCACAGAGGGAGGAGATGGTCAAAACCAAAGATATTCTGGCAGTTAATTAAAGGTGGAGGATGGCAGGAGGATGGACTTATGCTGGCTAAAGGGCTCCATGTTTTGCAAAGGGACAAAAGGCAAGGAGCTGCCCTCTGGCGGGGCCGCTCCTGGGTTCCCAGGCCCAGCTCACCTGGCACGTGCACCGGGTGCAGGGTTCATCATCCAAGGTGAACACCTGGCCATTCGCCACCTTCCTTCCCTCGTAGTTGCAGTCTGTGGAGGCAGAGGAGACAGGAGCCCATGAGAGCCGAGGCCTGGCCGGGAGCCTGGCACGTGGGGCAGCTGGTCCCACTCACCTCGGCACACGGGGCAGCACTCTCCGTCAGGGTGGAAAGGGTAGGTACAGGTGATGGGGCAGTCCACGGGGGAACAGGCCACTGAGCCCAGCTGCAGGACACAGAAAACACACAAGGCCCTCGGTTCAGGGCAGCTGACAAGACACTCAGGAAGATGCCGCTCCTATAGCCACTGAGCGCCCATCAGAACAATCAACATTGTGGGAGGAGTCCATGGTGGGGCAGTGGGGCAGGGGGCGCATTTTCTCTGTTGGGGTCCAACTTCCCACTAGAATTCAAGCCCCTCGAAGGTAAGAACATGGCCTTGTCCACGGAGGGCATCTGTTAACGGGTGCCTGTTGCATAAACTGCCCAGAAAAGATAAGCACCAAAACCCGATAGAGAAAGATCCAGGGGCCAAAGTTCCCCAAAGCCCGAGGCTGAGAACAACTAGGGCCTACGTGCAGTGGGTCACTCAGGGTAAGTAGCCCAGGGCTGTTTACATGCACAGGGCTGTTTACCCTGAGTTTCTCAATCTTTCTGCAGACCGTGTCCCTTGTCACGCATGTACTCTGCTGAGGCTCACTGATCACCAAAGAAATACCGCATCTGCACCCACACCAGCAAAGCAGCGTCATCCCGCATTCAGGGCGTCAGCATGATAAGCATGAAGAATTTTTTTACCCGGAGTGGTGGCTCACACCTGTAATCCCAACATTTTGGGAGGCTGAGGCAGGAGGATCATTTGAGGTCAGGAGTTCGAGACCAGCCTGGCCAACATGGCAAAACTCCGACTCTACTAAAAGCACACAAATTAGCTGGGCGTGGTGGTGTGCACCTGTAATCCCAGCTATTCAGGAGGCTGAGACAGAAGAATCACTTGAACCTGGGAGGCGGAGGTTGCAGTGAGCCAAGATGGCGCCACTGCACTCCAGCCTGGCGACAGAGCGAGACTCTGTCTCAAAAAAATAAAATAAAATAAAAGAATTATTTTTTCATCCAGGCATAGTGGCTCACAACTATAATCCAGCACTTTGGGAAGCTGAGGTAGGAGGATCACTTGAGGCCAGGAATTCAAGACCAGCCTAGGCAACACAGCAAGATCCTGTCTCAGTATTTTTTTATGTAAAATTTTTTTAGATACATTTTTAAAAAGAAAAAAAAAAAACTTTTTGGCTGGGTGCAGTGGCTCATGCCTGTAATCCCCAAACCTTGGGAGGCCAAGGTGCGAGGATTGCCTGAGCCCAGAAGTTCCATACCAGCCTGAACAATACAACACGACCCCATCTCTATGAAAAGAATTTTTTAATTAGCCAAGTGTGGTGGTAATCCCAGCTGGGTGTGATCCCACCTACTTGGGAGGCTGACATAGGAGGATCGCGTGAGCCCAGGAGGTCAAGGTTGCAGTGAGCCAAGATCACGCTACTGCACTTCAACCTGGGTGACAGAGCAACACCCTGTCTCAAAAAAAAACATTTTTTTTTCATTTTCCAAAAACTAAATGATACTATGGGACATGCTTTTTCAGACTGAGAGGCAGTATGACCCAGGAGAAGAAATATGCATCTCGGAATCACAATACTAGGGTTCCATTCTCAGTACTTTGATTAACTAGTTACGGGATCTTGAGCAAAGACTCTCTCTGTGCCTTGGTTTTCTCATCCAGAAGAATGAGATGACAAACTCTTGAATGGATTAGCTGAGTGCATGCCTATGAAGGGCGTGGCACACGGCAAGAGCTTGACCACATGGGTCTACTGAAAAGGTTCCAGTACTGGGTTCTGGGTTTGTGCGTTTCACCTCCACCCTCATCAAGAATCCCTAAGACTCTCTCTAGGGGGTAACCCGGAAGCAGAGGACTTTGCCAGCCAGGTTTAAAAATATTTCTCTGGGCTGGGCATAGTGGCTCATGCCTGTAATCCCAACACTTTGGGAGGCTGAGGTGGGCGGATCACCTGAGGTCAGGAGTTCAGGAACAGCGTGGCCAACATGGCGAAATCCCGTCTCTACCAAAAATACAAAAATTAGCCAGGCGTGGTGGTGCATGCCTGTGGTCCCAGCTACATGGGAGGCTGACACAGGAGAATCGCTTGAACTCGGGAAGCAGAGGTTGCAGTGAGCCAAGATCACACCACTGCACTCCAACCTGGGAGCCTGGGTGACAGAACAAGGCTCCATCTCAAAAACAAACAAAAAAAATTTCTCTGGCCCTGTCTAAAGGGTCACCCTGGGCAGGACTGGAGGGAGCTGACTTCCACCATGAACCAGAAGCATCCCTTGTCTTGGAGGTCTCTGGATTTTGCCTCTGGGATTCAGGAGCCGATGTCAGTTGTGGGGGAGTTTCCAGAGGCGGGAGTCAGATCTGGGTGGTCCATACCAGGCAGATGCAGCTCAGACATGGGTCCAGCACAGACGGGAAGGTCTCGTTGTTATAGAAGATTCTGCCTGTGTAGGTGCAGCCTGCCAGAGAGAGCATGCGCTGAGCACCAGCTGGGAGTGGCCAGGCACCAGGCTTCCCGCCAGGGCCAAGGTCATAGGCTTATCTGGATGGCAAAGGGGAGGCCATGTGCCTCCCCAGGCAGTCACCCTGGGAGTTAGGGAAGGGACAAAACGCCTGTCTGGATTGTCTGAATCGGGTATTGACTTTTTTCCCACTGGATTCAGCAAAAGGATCAAGTGTCTTGGCCTCAGTGTCCTCACCCTGAAGAGTGGGGAGATTCATCCTCTACCTCCTCACCAGGGGGGATCAGGCAGAAGAACTGGGAAATACGAGGTGTGTTTGAGGCCCCACAGCATCTTCCCAACCTCCTCTCTGCCCTCCAAACTCACTCAAACCACCAACCCCACCTGTCCAGAACATTCCCCAACACTACTACCCTCTCTGATTCCTGACAGCCCCAGAAGCCTGATGTGAGTGATGCCAGCTTGGATGATACTATCACATACTGCTAAGTGTAAAAGCAGGTGATGAGACAGTAGGGGAAGCTTTAAAAAAATAAAATAAAATAAATAAATATATGTATGTTTATATATATAATATATATATATAATGTACATCTACTAAATGTGTGTGAGCATCACAAAAAGACACTAGAAGGACATAAACACAAATTTAACAGTGCTAATAGGTCCTTGCTAATATTCTTTATTTTTGCTTTCTGTACTTTTTTTCTAAATTTTCTATAATGGAGCTGGGTGCATTGGCTCATGCCTGTAATCCCAGCACTTTGGAAGGCCAGGGCAGGCAGATCACCTGAGGTTAGGAAATCGAGACCAGCCTGGCCAACATGGTGAAACCCCATCTCTACTAAAAATACAAAAATTAGCCAGGCATGGTGGTGGGCACCTGTGATCCCAGCTACTCGGAAGGCTGAGGCAGGAGAATCACTTGAACCCGGGAGGCGGAGGTTGCAGTGAGCTGAGATCGCGCCACTGCACTCCGGCCTGGGTAAGAGAGCAAGGCTCTGTCTCAAAAATATAAGATAAATTTTCTATAATAAAACATTACTTCTGAAATCATGGAAAAGGTAAAAATGACTATTAAAAGGCAAAAATGACTGTTAAAACTTCTCTCCTCCTGCTGTTCTCCAGTTGTCTCACAGGTGCAGCTCCTGTACCACCCACCTGCACCGTAAGCCCTGCATGTCTTCAGATCTGCCTCGAGCACTCAGAGGGGGCCTGACTTGGGTAAACTGTTCTACCTCAGTTTCCTTATCTGTGCAATGGGGTTGTCCCTTGGGGTTGTTAGGACGACATGAGATGAAGGCTGTATAGGGCTTAAGGAGCCCAATGCCTGAGATGCCCTGCCCTGGGGGCTTCGGGCAGAGGCAGGGGATTACCTGCTGAACAGTCTGGGCAGCATTGTCCAGGGATCCGGATCGGGTGAGGGCAGGAGTCCACACAGTCTGTCCTCTTGCAGCTCACCGAGCCATCTGCCTGGAGGAAGGAGGAACTTCACCAAGACCCCACTGGTGACACCAGCCCCTGCCTCCCCGCCCTGCAAAAGAAACAGCAACGCTGCAAGCTGGCCAAGGCTTGCCCTGAAAGGCAACATGATGCGGCTTGAAGATGGCAGGTCTCCCCTAAAGAGGGCCGGCTACTTGAGAAAGGCCATGTGAACCTTCCAGGAAGTCTATGCATCTTTAAGGAGAAGGAAGGTCAGGGCTGGGATTCTGTCTCCTCCGCTTCCTGTAGCAGCCAAAGCCTGCACCATCACCACCATCCTAATCCTTTCTCAGCTTTTCCCTGGAACCCTGGCTCACCAGGAACCTACAGAATACCATAAAACCCTATTTTTAGAAAAAACAATGCCACCAGAAGTGTCTATTTCAGAGAGCCAAAGTGCCATACAAGGTTTCTTTCTTTTTTTTTTTTTTTTTAAGACGGAGTCTCACTCTATTGCCCAGGCTGGAGTGCAATGGCGCAATCTTGGCTCACTGCAACCTCCACCTCCCAGGCTTAAATGGTTCTCCTGCCTCAGCCTCCCGAGTAGCTGGGATTACAAGCATGCGCCACCACGCCAGGCTAATTTTTGTATATTTAGTAGAGACAGGATTTCACCATGTTGGTCAGGCTCGTCTTGAACTCCTGACCTCAGATGATCCACCCACCTTGGCCTCCCAAAGTGCTGGGATTACAGGTGTGAGCCACCGCACCCGGCCTCTTTTTATTTTAAAAAAAAAAAAAACACAAAAACAATCTGACAGTTTGAACCTTTTGTATCACTCTCTTGGTGACTGATTATGGGTGCCCGAAATCAGTCATAAAGGAGAAGACAGCACAGGAAGGACTTTCCTCCCAACTCTAATTTCAATGAGACGTATTCAGCTTACAGCATTTTTTTTTTTTTTGAGACGGAGTCTCACTCTTTCACCCAGACTGGACTGCAGTGTCTCTATCTTGACTCACTGTAAGCTCCGCCTCCCGGGTTCACGCCATTCTCCTGCCTCAGCCTCCCGAGTAGCTGGGATTACAGGCGCCCGCCACCACACCCGGCTAATTTTTTTTGTATTTTTGGTAGAGACAGGGTTTCACCGTGTTAGCCAGGATGGTCTCGATCTCCTGACCTCATGATCCACCTGCCTCGGCCTCCCAAAGTGCTGGGATTACAGGCGTGAGCCACCACGCCCGGCCCAGCTTACAGCTTTTTAACAAACGGCTCATCGAAGGCACTAGAAGGCTGGGCTTCTCCCACATGAAAGTGCACCCAAATCACCTGGAGGTTAAAATGCAGTTTGTGAGAGCAGAGGTGTGGGCAGGGCCTCGAAAGGCTGCACGTCTAACCAGGGCTCCCAACGCAGGTGCAAGGGACCTCATTTTGAGAAATAAACCTCTAAAAGACTCGAAGCTCTTAAAGTAGAAAGGAAAGCCAGCATGTATTAGATTGGTGCAAAAGTAATTGCAGTTTCTGCCATTATAAGTAATGGTAAAAAACCGCAATTACTAGTACTTCAATAATGAGCTAAAACAATTGTATTTCTGGGTGGATAGCTGTGTTTGCATTGTTGTTGATCTGACTCAAACTCATGCACCTCCTTACCCATTTCTGAAATGGTGAGGTCACAAGTTTTGCAGTCATGAAGAAAACATTGCAATTTCACAGAAACAGCCTGAACAACTGGGTCTCAGGCTACCCCACTCCCTCAGTTATCCATGCCTGGGGAAAACCTTCTATGAAGATTCCTAATTCTTACTCCTCATGCCGGCAGCTCCCTGCACATGCACAGTGTGTTACACACACTTTTTTTTTTTTTTTTTTTGAAACACGGTCTTTCTCTTCTGCCCAGGCTGGAATGCAGTGATGTGATCATGGCTCACTGCAGCCTCGACCTCCTGGGTTAGCCTCAGGAGCTGAGGAAGCGATCCTCCCACCTTAGCCTCCCAAGTAGCTGGGACCACAGGGGCATGTCACTACATGCAGCTAATTTTTGTATTTTTTTGTAGAGACAGGGTCTCACCATGTTGCCCAGGCTGGTCTCAAATTCCTGGGCTCAAGCAATCTTCCCACCTCAGCTATGTTGGGATTACAGGCGTGAGCCACCACTCTTGGCCATACACACTTTTTTTTTTTTTTTTGAGACGGAATCTTGCTTTGTCGCCCAGGCTGGGGTGCAGTGGCGCGATCTCAGCTCACTGCAACCTCCTCCTCCCGGGTTTAAACGATTCTCCTGCCTCAGCCTCCCAAGTAGCTGGGACTACAGGCACCTGCCACCACGCTCGGCTAATATTTTGTATTTTTAGTAGAGACAGGGTTTCACCATGTTAGCCAGGATGGTCTCAATCTCCTGACCTTGTGATCCACCCACCTCGGCCTCCCAAAGTGCTGGGATTACAGGCGTGAGCCACCGCACCTGGCCAACAATACACACTTCTTAAGGCCAACTGCCAAGCACCATCGTCCTCACACATCTACTGAGAGCAGGATAAACTCGGTCCAACCCTTTTTGTGAAAGTGGAACTTGACAGCACTGGAGGGAGACTGCGGCCAGCCTGAGGCCAACCTCTGGAGGGGCCAGGACGCTTGTCTCCTCTGGGTGAGGCGGGGCAGCCAGGTAAAGCAGCTGAAGGCGAGCAGGTTGTCATTCACCTGGCAGATGCATAACTCACAGGGGTCACCAGGCGACCAGATCTGTCCAATCGGAAACTCAACCCCGTTGTCGTCAAGAGAGCAGCCTGGATGAGGACAATGGCAGAGAAAAGACGGCACAAGACCTAGAATACAACAGCAGCAAGGACAGACGCCTCATGCGCACAAACACACACAGACACCGATATCACTCACACACATGGACACACAAACTTACACACACTCATACAAATGCACACTTACACAGATACAATTCACACAGATACACAAACATACACTCATACAAATGCACACTTAAATATACATGTACACACAGATACCATTCATGCACAGAGACATACACATACTGATACAAATGTACATTTGCATACACGCACAGATACAACAGACACACATGCTGATACAAATGTACATTTGCATACACAGATACAACACAGACACACATGCACACAGACACACACATACTCATACAAATGCACATTTACATACACACACAGATACAACTCACACAGACACACATACACTCATACAAATACACTTACATACACATACATATGGTCAGACACACACACACAGATACTACTCACACAGAGAGACACAAACTTACACACAGACACACTCATAGAATCATACACTTACATGCACATACACACATACAGACATGCATGCTCACACAGGCACACACAAAAACACAAAAACAGACACATAACATACATACCACAGAGACACACTTATACTACACAAAACAGACACATGCTCATACACAAAGACACATGTACACAGACTCCCACACACAGATACCATTAACACACTGACACACACACACAGAAAACTACTCAGAAACACACAAACACACAAACACACAGGCACACACTAAGACATACTACACAAAACACAGATACACACTCGTACACAGGCAAAGACACATGTACACAAATTTACACCCATTCATATAAATGCACACATACACATACATGCTCACACAGACACACACTACTCACAGACACACAAACTTACTCTCACACAGACACACTCATACAAACATACACTTACATGCACACACACATATGCAGACACAACAGACACAAAGATGCATGCTCACACAGGCACGCACAAAAACACAGACACATACACACACACCCACAGAGAGACACATAGACATACTACACAAAACACAGACACACCTCATATACATAAATACAAAGACACACATACGCAGGTACCACTAACACACCAACACACAGATAACCACTCACAAACTCAGAGACACACAAACTTACACAGGTACACACTCAGACACACTACACAAAACAGACTCACACTCATACACATGCACACAAAGACACATGTACACACACACACAAACAGCACACACACCAGCAGTCTCAGCAGCAGGTGAAGCTCAGCCTCTCTCCCCAGCATCCATGCCCTGTGTCGGGGCAGCCCTGGACCAGCTCACCTGTCGAGGGTGTGGGCTCCTGGCAGGCGAAGCAACACTGCCCAGGGCCCAGCCGCCACTCTTCTCGGGGGCAGGCCAGCTCAGGGCAGGGCATGAAGGAGCACTCCACCTCCCCATTCTGGAAGAGAGCCCAGGCACAGAATGATGAGGGCAGCACCCCGCCTGGGGACCATGGAGAGCTAGAGGAGGCCACAGGCTGCCATCACCCTTCCAGCTACGCAAGTGAAACTGAAAGAAATCTACTCAAGTGAAACTGACAAAGAAATCTCCACGGAGCACAACAGTGGGGTGGGGGGAACCGGGAGTCCTTCAATGGGGGCTGGGTGTGAGCCCAGGAGGGCATCCTGGGAATAGGCACGGCCTTCACCATCTCTCGCCCTCCCGCTTCCATCCAGGCTCCCTACTGCCTAAACCGTTCGGCAGCTTCACCGAGTGCAAAGCCCTCAATGCAGCTGGTGGAGCCCTTCAGGACTGAGTCAGGGGCAGAGGCTGTCAGTGCCCACCCAGGTCCTGTCTCCGAAGTACTGCCAGTGGCTGATGGCAGCTGCGTCCTCCAGAGATGCCTAGATGGTCACCACCCCCACTCCCTGGGGAGCAGAGACAGTCTCTATAACTGACTGGCCCTGAGGTGCAAGAGCCTTGCTCCCCAGCACGGTCCACTGCCCAGAGCTTCCCAGGGATCAGTGTGAGACCACACCTTCACCCTGCTTCCTCTCCTGCCCCACCCTTCTTCCCTCGCCAGTTTCTTCTGAGAGCACTCCCTTGGTAAGTCGCCTGCACTGGCCCTGCTTCTAGGGAACACAACCCAAGATGCAACCCCTACCTGCAGCCTTGCCGCCTGCCTGACTCTCTCCATGCTCCAGGCAGAATGGCCATCTCCAATCCTCCACCCTCTTCTGGGTACAGCAACCTCAGCTCCCCACCTGATGAGTCCCTACCACCCTCCAGGTCTCTACTTAACATCCCGCCTTCCAAAAAGGCATCAGGAGCCCTGAGCACCCGGCCATCAACCCACCTAGGCAGTGGGCTTCCGGACCAAGGGGACTGGGGCTTCCTTGTGCTTAGCTGTGTCCCCAGCACACAGTAGGTGCTCTGTAAATAGCAGTGTTGAAAGATGGAAGTTCAAAGAGACTGTGGGAAGACCTGGGGGATCCCTGTAGTGCCTTTGCTTCCTCAGTTTCCCTGTTGCTGTATGGCAACTCATGTTCTCCTAGTCATGTCAACCTGAGTAAAGTGTTGTGCCTCGCTCCCCTCTCCATCAATTCCACAGGCTTCGGGACGCTCAGCCACCATACCTGGCAAACACAGGTGGTACACTCGTCACCGCCCCCACTGAACACAGCCCCGTCTGCGTACCACCGGCCGTGGAAATAGCATCTCACTGCAGAGGAGAAAGGGAGAAGCAGCTCAAGGTCTTTGGGCAGAGGCAGCTAAAGAAAAGGGGGAACAAATGGGTAGGGAGCCCCGGGGCACTTAACACACACCCACGACACTCCACAGCATGCTCCGTGCCCAGGAACCCAAAGCACTTCTCCCCCTCCAAACCCCAGACACAAAACAAGTCATGCCGACAAAGGGGTGGGTGTGGCAGTTCATGTCTGTAATCCCAACATTCTGGGAGGCCGAGGTGGGAGGATCTCTTGCACCCAGGAGTTTGAGACCAGTCTGGTCAACACAGCGAGACCCCATCTCTACAAAAACTTTAAAAAATTAGCTGAGTGCAGCAGTGCGTGCCTGTTGTCCTAGCTAATCAGGAGGCTGAGGCAGGAGGATGGCTTGAAACCAGGGGTTGAGGTTATAGTGATTGCACCTCTCTACTACAGCCTGAGCGACAGAGCAAGACCCCATGTCAACAACAACAAGAAAAATCTGACAAAGAATGAGTCACATGTAAGATGAGGTCCTCAGCCAAAAAGGCAGGGGAAGCCTTAAATAACTAAAAAGTAACAGAAAAAAAGAAATAAAAAGAGACTGTCCAACACCTAAGACAAAGGTGCCACCTTAGACAAATGATGCTACCACCCCCTGGAGGCTGTGAGAATTTGGGGAGAGCCTTTGATTTGAAGATCCACTCCAGCGAAAAAACAGCCTTAGAAACTGCCCAGGCCCACCTGCCACTAGTCAGACTGCCCTGGGCTCAAATCCGAGCTATACAACTCACCAGGGAATGACTTTGGGCAAGACACTTAAAGCTCTCTAAGCCTCAGTTTTCTCATCTGTACAAGGGGACCGATAAGGGTTCCTATCTCACAGAGACTACACTGACTATGCAAAAGTAAGTCAATTTAAAATAATGTAACATTTAAACATTAAGAAAAAAAACACTTAAAAAGAACACCAGCTTTGAAATCAGGTAGACTTGAATTCAAGTTCTGCTCCATTACTTAATGGTCATGTGTCTTTAGGCAGTGACTTGAACTTTCCAAGCTTCAGTGTTCCCATCTATAAAATGGGGCAATAAATAGTACTGCCTTACAGTGGTGACATAAGGGTTCCATGAGATGGAGTTCTGGCAAGCGCCCCACACAGCAAGGGGCACAGAGTCAGCAGGGAACATCCATGGCAGCGATGAAGCCATCCCAGGAAAGAAAACCTTGTTTTTAACAAAGGACCAACTCATTGGTGGCTAAGGAGAGACCCTTCCCTGCCCTGGGACAGCAATGACAAGGGTGGACTGAAACTCCATCCTGCCTGAGCTGAAGGTGCCTCCTAAGGCAGGGGAAAGCTGGGCTGTGAGCACAGTCTAGCCTCAAACTGCTGTGCACATAAGTGCACAATAAAAACAGGCGCTTTGAAATGCTTCACTTGATCTGAGTTTGTAAAGCAGAAAGCAATCTCCTCCCTCACTCCTCCACTCACCCCACCCCATTGCACACTCAAAAGACATGCTCCCCTACACACACAAAGAAGCAAAATGTAAAACTGAGCTCGGGGGCTCACGCCTGACATCCCAGCACTTTGGGAGGCCGAGGCAGGTGGATCACCTGAGGTCAGCAGTTCAAGACCAGCCTGGCCAACATGGTGAAACCCCATCTCTACTAAAAATACAAAAATTAGCCCAGTGTGGCGGCAGGCGCCTGTAATCCCAGCTACTCGCTACTCCGGAGGCTCAGGCAGGAGAATCACTTGAACCTGGGAGGCGGAGGTTGCAGTAAGCTAAGATCATGCCACTGCACTCCAGCCTGGAAAGCAAGTCTCCCTCTCGAAAAAAAAAAAGGAGCAAAATGCAAAACTGGGCTTGGGGGCTCATGCCTGTCATCCCAGCACTTTGAGAGGCTGAAGCAGGAGGACCACCTGAGGCTCAACACCAGCCTAGGCAAAATAGTGAGGTCTACAAAAAATCTAAAAAAAAAAAAAAAAGCAAAATTCTCCAAGAGTGTCACTTACCTGGAACACAAGTACAGCAATCCGACTGTGGGGGGGTCTGACAGGGGCCAGAAGGACACTCAGGAGAGATGCAGGACACGTTTCCAGCCTGAGGAGGAGGCAAGAGAGGGCACTGGGGGTGCGGGTGTGGAACAGGGTTCATTCCCCATCTCACAGCAGGCCCTTCGAACAGGAAAGCTGCCTAAAGGAGGCCACAAGAAACCCTTAAATGCTGCCGTGTCACAGGGACAAATTCCCGGTGTTTATGATGCTGATATGGTTTGGCTGTGTCCCCACCCAAACCTCATCGTGAACTGTAGCTCCCGTAATTCTCACGTTGAATTGAATTGAATCATGGGGGCAGTTTCCCCCATACTGTTCTTATGGTAGTGAATAAGTCTCACAAGATCTGATGGTTTTATGAGGGGTTTCCCCTTTCGCTTGGTTCTCATTCTGTCTTGCCTTCCACCATGTAAGACGTACCTTTCACCTTCCACCATGATTATGAGGCCTCCCCAGCCACATGGAACTGTAAGTTCATTAAACCTCTTTTTCTTTATAAATTACCTAGTCTCAGGTGTGTCTTTATCAACAGTGTGAAAATGGACTAATACATATGGTGTGGTTAGAACACCTCCATGCCATAACACACCATTCCAGGAAAAAGATCAGGGCAGCCCAGCAGGCAGAGCATGCTCCCTTCCTTATGCAAATGTGCCTGGGAGCTCTGGAAGGTGCTGGGGAGCAGAGAACAGAGCTGATTCCTGCAGGGAAGGAGACCCCAACACACCTTCCCATCATGTGAGTTTTGAATCAGGTGGCTCATATTGGCTAGTCAAAGAATTAAATTTCAAAATAAATGTTTTAAATTTGACATTGAGACCAAAGAGCCCCCAGTTTTGGAGTCAGCCACACCTGAGTTCCAACATCTGCTCCTCCCCTGTAAAGACTTTGGGCCAAGTACATCACATCTCTGAGCCCTGGTCTCCCCATCTAAGAAATAGGCTGGAATTGGCGTGTCTCTCAGGGGTTTCCAAAGTTTACATGAAATGAGATCATGCATGAAAGCACTTGGGGCTGTGTGCAGTGGCTCACGCCTGTAATCCCAGCACTTTGCGAGGCCGAGACAAGAGAACTGCTTGAGCCCAGGAGTTTGAGACCAGCCTGGCAACATAGGGAGACCCTGTCTCTACAACAAAAATAAAAATAAATTAGCTGGGGTGGTGGCACATGCCTGTGGTCCCACTTACTTGGGAGGCTGAGGTGGGAAGATTGCTTTAGCATGGGAAGTCAAGGCTACAGTGAGCCATGATTGCACCACTGCACCCCAGCCTGGACAACAAAATGAGATGCCATCAGTAAGAAAAGAGGAGAGGAAAGGAGAGAGGAGGGATAGGGGGAGGGGGAGGGAGAGGAGAGGAGAAAGGGAGGAGGAGAGGAGAGGAGAAGACAGGGAAGGGGAGGGGAGGGGAAGGGCAGGAGAGGAGAGGGGCAGGAGAGAGAGGAAGGAAGGAGGGAGGGAGGGAAGGAAGGAAGGAGAGAGGGAGGGAAGGAAGGGAGGGAGGGACGGAGGGAAGGGAGAGAGGAAGGAAGGAAGAGAGAAACAGAGAAGTGAGAGAGAAAGAAAGAGAGAGAGAAAGAGAAGAAAGAAACAAGAAAGAAAGAAAAAGAGAGAAAAAAGGAGGGAGGGAGGGAGGGAACTTGGCTGCTGTGCTTTCATGTAGCACATAGGAAGAGTTCGATAAGGGGTGCTGGTGGTTGTCTGCATGCCCCTGATTTCACACTGCAGCATCCACCTTTGATGCCAGAGCAAGAGACACTTAAAGATGGTCATGACTCGGTGCAGTGGCTCATCCCTGTAATCCCAGCATTTTGGGAGGCCAAGGTGGGAGGATCGCTTGAGCCCAGGAATTTGAGACCAGCCTGGCCAACACAGCGAGACCCTGCCTCTACAAAAAAGAAAAAAAAGAAAAATTAGCCGGATGTAATGGCATGAGCCTGTGGTCTCAGCTACCTGGGAGACTGAGATGGGAGGATCGCTTGAGCCCGGGAATTCGAGGCTGCAATGAGCTATGACTGCACCACTATACTCCAGCCTGGGCAACAGAGCAAGACACTGTCTCTAAAATTAAAAAAAAGATGGTCAGAGGGTGGCAGTGAGGGCTGGTAGACAGAGCCCTGACTTTGGGCTCAGACAGACCTCAAATCCCAGCTCTGCCACCTCCCAGCCTCTGTCTTTTCATCTGCAGAATAGGGGCAGTAAAGCTGACCCCGAAGAGCTGCTGGGAGCCTTGGTGAAGAAAGAGATGAGAAGCACCAACCCTGGGCCTGGCACTCAGTAGATGCTCCTAATCAGCATTTTCTTTTTTTTTTTTTAAGACAGAGTCTCGCTCTGTCGCCCAGGCTGGAGAGCAGTGGCACGATCTCAGCTCACTGCAACGTCAGCATCTGGCAGGGCAGGCACACAGTAGGTGCTTAATAACTATTCTTGCAGGAGTGAATTTTCCCAAAGCCAAATACTTTTAACAAGCTGAGTTTGGTAATGAGCCTTCTTTCTCCCAAATGTGGAGACCTTTATTGTGCTGGCAAATATTTTGCCTGGAGAGAAAAACAGCCTCCCTGGTGGGAAGTTTCCGAGGGAGTTTCGTCCCCTCCCCTTCCTAAACAGACAGACCCTGTGTGCCTGCTGGCTGTCTGCTGTGGAGCAGAAGCCTCCCTTACTCCACCAACCTTCGTGTTTTACACTTCCCTCCCCCTTTTAAATTCTACAGCTTCTAACCAAATTCCACAACCTGAGAATGTTCCCTTCCACTCAACAAGCTCACCTTTAACATCCGGTCTTTTCCTCTTCCTCTAAAACCCCCAAAGGTTAAGAAAACACCCACGAGGCTTTGAGGATCTTGTGATGCTTACCAGACAGACACAGACGGTGCAGTTCTCATTGGGAGGTGAAAACACATCCCCTTCAGCTCGGACGACACCACTGTGAAAACAGCCTTTGAAGGACAAATAGGAGGTAGAGGCATCAGACCTCTTCAAAGAAGAGGAAGCTTGAGGTCTCGCTGCTTCTCCATGCTTAATGTACCTGGAACATTCTCTCACTGCCCTAGGTGTCCCAGGAGTGGTAGATTCAGGGTACTCTGACTGTGTGGTCCTGCAAGGATCAGCCGTGGTGGCCCCAGAAGGGTCCATTCATGTCTCACAAACCCACAACTGTCTGGAGAGCACAACATTTTCTTCCCAGAGGGCAGGAAAGGCAGCCTGGTTTCAAAACCTGAGGCCAGGCGCAGTGGCTCACACCTGTAACCCCAGCACTTTGGGAGGCCGAGGCGGGCAGACCACAAGGTCAGGAGTTTGAGACCAGCCTGGCCAACATGGTGAAACCCCGCCTCTACTGAAAATACAAAAATTAGCTGGGCGTGGTGGCGTGCGCCTGTAATCCCAGCTACTCGGGAGGCTGAAGCAGGAGAATCGCTTGAACCCGGGAGGCAGACGTTGCAGTGAGCCGAGATCGCACCACTGCACTCCAGCCCGGGTGACAAAGCAACACTCCATCTTAAAAAAAAAAAAAAAAAAAAAAAAAAACTGGCCCTCCAGCTCCATTAACCAGCGTGTCCCTGGACATGTCACTTCACCTCTCTAGTACCTAGCTTGTCTTCACTGCAAAATGAAAACACCATCATGTACCCTGCAGGGATCTTGGAAGGATCCAAAACCTGGGCAATAAAGTACCCAATACTTCGCACTCAAGACTCAGCGTGTAGCGGGGACATAGCCCACAACAGTCATTAAGAAAATCAAGCCAGGCCCAGCGGCTCATGCCTGTCATCCCAACACTTTGGGAGGCCGAGGCGGGCGGATCACTCGAGGTCAGGAGTTCAAGACCAGCCTGGCCAACATGGCGAAACCCCGTCGCTAATAAAAAAAGTACAAAAATTAGCCAGGCTTGGTGGTGGGTGGCTATAATCCCAGCTACTTGGGAGGATTGCTTAAACCCTAGAGGCGGAGGCTGCAGTGAGCCGAGATCACACCACTGCACTCCAGCCTGGGCGACAGAGCAAGACTCCATCTCAAAAAAAAACAAAAACAAAAAAACAAACAAACAAAAAAACAGTGCATTTCCATTTTAACCCTTAGGAAGACTTTTTAACTACTGCTCAATCTCCAGCAACCTCAGTGTCATATCACCAAGACCATCAGACAAAGAATCCCCTCCCAGACCAACTGAATGAGAATCTACTTTTTTTCTTTTTTCTTTTTTCTTTTTTTCTTTTTAGCCAGGGTCTCACTCTGTTGCCCAGGCTGGAGTGCAGTGGCACAAACATGGCTCACTGCAGCCTCGACCTCCTGAGCTCAGGTGATCCTCCCACCTCAAACTCCCAGGTAGGTAAGATTACATGTACACACCACCATACCTGGCTAACTTTTTGTATTTTTTGTAGACACGGGTCCTCCCTATAGACACGGGGCTAGTCTCAAACTCCTGGGCTCAAGTGATCCGCCCACCTCGGCCTCCCAAAGTGCTGGGATTACAGACTTGAGCCAGCATGCCCAGCCAAGAATCTGCATTTTAATAAGAATCCCCTTGATTCAACTGCAGAGCAAGTTTCGAGAAGCTCTGTTAAGGATCTGTGAAGAATTTGGGTCCCTATCCTTCCAGCAATGGGAGGCAAATGAAAAACCATCAGCAGATGGTGGGGGCGAGTCAAAAAGGGGGCAGAATTTAGAAACAACTACTCCTCCGCCTGTAGGAGGGTAACTGGGCAGGAGAAGGGGACTGCACAGTGGATTTAAAGAGGCTCAATGAATGACTGAATAAATGAATGAGCGAATGAAGCTGAAAACAGATGCCCAGAAGATGAAAAGTCCCCCTTGAGGCATATTACAGCATAAATGAGTGGTTCTCAAAGTATGGTCCCTAGACCAGCCACGTCAGTATCACCTGGGAACCTGTTCAAAATGCACATGTTCTGGCCCTATCCCAGACCTACTACATCAGAAGCTTTGGGGACAGTGCCAAGGGAAGTGTGGCTTAGTAAACCCTCCAGGAGATTCTAATGTATGCTAATGTTAAAGAACAGCCTTTTGGCTGCAGGAGGGCGCAGAGAAAGGAAGAGGCAGGACTACGTCCTTCCCTGGCACCAGCTCTCACCTGTGCACGATGGGCAGCACCCACCATCTCTGGAGGGAATTGGGTGGGAACAAGCAGCTTCACACCTCACCTTTTCACAGGTCACCTTCCCGTCCTAGAAGCACAAGCAAGAGTTAGAGCCACCACAAGGCCCCAGACCAAGGAAGCTCCGGGGACCCCTAGTACCCACCTCGCACCAGCACTGGGAACACCCAGGCTCTGTCCAGCGACTCCTTGATTCATGCATGGCTCCCAGGTGCCAGCAGGGAGAGGGCCCTGCTGCCAGCCGGGGGGACTCAGGGCCCCTGGGTGAGGAAGGGGTCCCCATCACCTCTCCCTGAAGGAGTGAGGGGGGTCTGAGGTTCCCCAGCAGGGAGGCAGTAGGCACTGGGGTGGCCATCAGGGTGGACAGCAGCCACACAGGGGCAGAAGGGGAGGATGTGGGTAGTCGTGGGGTGGGAGATGGGAGGCGGGTGGTCCTGACTCCGGCTGGGGGCCCTGGAGCCCCAGAAGGAGGGCTATGTCCTGGGGACAGGGCAGGCCGGCCGGCCTCAGGAAGCAACAGGAGCATCTTGGACGGGTGTTGCCGGGGTTGCAGGATGGCAGATGGGGCCAGCACGGCTTTCGGGAAAGCTGAAACAGAAGCACGGAGGTCTCTTGGGGTGGACAGCTGAGACAGGAGGCAGGGTTTAGGGAGACCTGGGCTCGGCTCCACCACCACAAGTCCCTGTTCACCCCCCGTGGTCTGCGCAACATTCTACTATGTTTATGGGGACACTGTCGCCGTTTGGCAGGGCGAACCACGGAAATGGCTGTCCCTGTAGCCCAGGATACTCGGACTCCTGTTGGGTTTTATCCTTTTATCATTTGGGAAAAAAACAGAAGGGCTGGGGAAACAGTGAAAAGAAGAAGGAAGAATGGATAAAGAAGTGGAAAAAGAAAGCGAGGAAGAAAGTGGAGTGTTGAAAGTAACAAACAAGATGAACTGAAAACAAGGGCAGAGCAGAAAGGGAGCCTAGCGCCAGGTGGGCGGGGCCGGGGTAGGGCGGGGCCAGGCGTTGAGTGGGCGTGGCTGGGCGCCAGGAGGGCGTGACGGGGAGGGGCCAGGCTCTGGGGGGGCGTAGCTGGGGCAGGCACTGAGGGGGCGTGGCCAGCCGCTGGGAGAGAGGGGCCTGGCGCTCACCTTCACAGGACACGCGGTCAGCTCGGAGCCGGAAGCCAGGTCGGCATGTGCATAGGAAGCTGCCCACGGTGTTGTGGCAGGAATGGTGACAGACTCGCCTCTCCAATGGCCTGCGACACTCGTTTACATCTGCGGGAGAGCCTCGCTGCGGACAGCTGCTTTGTTTGGGCTACGGAGCCCTTCTTCCGCCCATCCCTTAGCTCAAAAGACTTGGGGAGTTTCTCTGCCATGTTCTTACAGGGTCCATCCCTGCCCCGAGGTGCGGGATGTGACTCAGACAGCTGGGAGCGGGGCTGAAATCTAGTGCTTGTCTTGTTAATAGGTTCACACATCGAGCAGGTATTTAATGCGAGTATCAGAGACTCAGCCCCAGCACTATGCAGCGGTAATTAATTGCTGCGTGGTAGGGGTAAGCCCCAATGAGAAGCTCATCTCCAAACCTTCCACCCTCCCGTTTTTCTTTCCGAAAAAAGTCTCAAAACTCACTGGGCTGCTGAAGGTAGGCTTCGGGACAAATACCTAACTCCGCTAGAACAAGGTCTTTTTTCAGGCCCATGGGACCCCACCTTAAACCCATGAGCCAAGCTCAAACCAAACATGCCAATCCCTTTCTGGAAATTTCTGCTAATGGGCTGAGAAAACAGGGTCTCCTTCTAAACCAGAGGAACCAAGACATAACGTGCTTTATTTACCAAGGGGAGCAAAGGCAGCCAAGAAAATGGGTGAGCAGAGAGGAATCCTTGGGGTGTATCTGGGAGAGGAGCGGAAGAGAAACATAACAGGATGAAAGTGGCAAATGGCCAGGAAAAGTCCAAGACAGGGTCTTCATGCAGAGCCACGCCAACCCCAGGGACAGGCAGGCTCTGAGCCAAAGGCTCAAGCCCCTTCAAGCTCCAGAGGACCAGAAAGTCTAATTGTTAACCTTCCCGGGTCCCTGGGCTCCCTGTCCATCTTCCTGATTGGCAGCCTAAGTGTGCAGACCACAGGGTCCTCCCTGCCTTACCTACACAGGAGTGACGGTTGCCATGAAGGTGGAAGCCAGTTCGACAGGAACACTTGTAGCTGCCAATGCTGTTTTTACATCTCTGCTGACAGGGAGTCCCTAGGCATTCGTCAGTGTCTGGCAGGAAAAGGGACAAGACTGGGGTTCATTTCCCCAACAGAACCTTGGAAATATATGGTCCCCTCTTCCTCCCTCATCTCCATCTCCTATACACACAGGGCTGTGGGGAACCACCTTAGCTGCCCCTCTTCTGCACTGCCCACATCCAGTCCTAAATACTCTCTGGACCAGCCCACGTCTCTCATCCTCACTGCTACCCCTTAGCCCGGCCACATTCATCTCTAGTCTGGAGAATAGCCAGAGCCTCCAGTGTGTCTCTCTATCTCTACCTAGGTTCCTTCAAGCCATCCTCTGCACAGCCTCCAGGATGTTCTGACCAAAGGGCATTTCTAATCAGGGCCCTTCTGCTCAAAACCTCTCCGCTGCTCCCACAGGCCACAGACCTCATCTTAGGGTAAGACAGCAATGCCGCCCCATAGCTCACGATGCCTTTGAACACAGTCCTGGTTCCCTTGCCCACCTCCTTCCTTGCCCCTGACCTTCACTCTGGCTTAAATTCTTTTTTGTTGTTGTTATTGTTTTTTGAGACAGAGTTTTGCTCTTTTCGCCCAGGCTGGAGTACAATGGCGCGATCTCAGCTCACTGCGGTCTCCATCTACTGGGTTCAAGCAGTTCTCCTGCCTCAGCCTCCCAAGTAGTTGGGATTACAGGCATGCACCACCATGCCTGGGTAATTCTGTATTTTTAGTAGAGATGGGGTTTCACCATGTTGGTCAGGCTGGTCTCAAACTCCTGACCTCAGGCGATCCACCTGCCTTGGCCTCCATTACAGGCGTGAGCCACTGCACCTGGCCACTGGCTTAAATTCTTGCCATCTTCCAAATGCACCACGCTCTTTTGGTGCTCCACTTTTGCCCATGTTCTCTGTCCGCCTCGAATGCCTTTCCCTCTTGTCTGGCTGGAAAACTCCTACTCATACTTCAAAACTCAGCTTCAGTGGAACCTCCTCTGTAAAAGTTCCCTAGTGCTGTTTGAAATTGTGAAAAACTGGAAATAATCTCCATGTTCATCAATAAGAGAAGAGTTAGTAAACGAAATATTTGCACTGCAGAGTCAGCAGTTAAAAGGAACAAGGCAAGTCTATTTACTCTGATGTGGAAACATCTTCAAGACCAACATTGGGCAGGGATAAGGGGAACAAGCAAAGGAATGACTAGGTTCAAATCCCAACTCTGGCTGGGTGCAGTGGCTCATGCCTGGAATCCCAGCCCTTTGGGGGCCAAAGGGGGAAGGATAGCTTAAGGCCAGGAATTTGAGACCAGCCTGGGCAACACAGCAAGACCTCATCTCTACAAAAAAAAAAAATAAAAGAAAGAAAGAAAGAAGAAAAAAACCTTAGCTCTAATGTGATCTTAAGCAGTAACAATTTCCTTAAGCCTCAGTGTTCCTTTCAATAAAATGGAGATAAATAATACCAACTTCACTGGGTAATTGTGAGGGCAAAAGGAGAAAATGCGTGTAAAGTGCTTAGCCCAGGACCCAGGACCCGAGAGTTCAGCAACTATCCTATCTCTGTAAGTGCCCATGTACGTGCGTACACATCATGGGGAGGGGCAGGGAGGGCACACAGCAGACCAATGCCTGAGTGCTATGGACTAAACTCTGTCCCCTCAAAAATCGCATTGAAGCCCTAACCGCCAATGTAATGGCATTTGGAAGATATGCAGGTAAGATAAGTAGGTAAGAAGATAATTAGGGTTACGTGAGGTCATGAGGGTGTGCCCTCTTGATGGGATTAGTGTCCTTTTAAGAAGAGACATGAGAGGCCTAGCTGGGTGGCTCACGCCTGTAATCTCAGCACTTCAGGAGGCCAAGGCGGGCAGATCATTTGAGGTCAGGAGTTCAAGACCAGCCTGGCCAACATGGTGAAACCTCATCTCTACTAAAAATACAAAAATTAGCCAGTCGTGGTGGCGCACACCTGTAACCCTAGCTACTTGGGAGGGTTGGAGGATCGCTTGAACCCAGGAGGC
Source organism: Pan paniscus (assembly GCF_029289425.2). Classification (NCBI taxonomy): domain Eukaryota; kingdom Metazoa; phylum Chordata; class Mammalia; order Primates; family Hominidae; genus Pan; species Pan paniscus. Next base: position 62,452,887 of record NC_073258.2, read on the forward strand.
GGAGGTTGCAGTGAACTGAGATTGCAACAATGCACTCCTGGGCAACAGAGGGAGTGTCCTCTGTCCTCCTCCATGTCAAAAAAAAAAGAAGAAGAAGAGATACCAGAGAGCTCTCTCTCCAAGTGAGGACACAGCAAGAAGACTGCTTTCTGAAAGCCAGGAAGAGCCCTCACCAGAAACTGAATTAGCCAGTGCCTTAATCTTGGACTTTGCAGCCTCCAGAACTATGAGAATCAATGTCAGTGGTATAAGCCCCCAGCCTGTGGAATTTTATCATGGCCGCCCAAGCAGACTAAGATGCGCAGGCTATTCTCCAGGGAGAGCAGAGGGCAGCAGTGGGAAAGAGGGCCTGGGCTAGCACCATGGCTTTTAAATTTTTTCTCATAATTTATGAAAATGTCAAACATAAAGAAAATAATAATGTAAGATTCAGGGGGAGCTCACAATTATCGGCCTTGTGAGATTCTTTCCATAATGTGTAAATAAAAGACATTTTAAAAGAATGAGTAATAATTGTAAGATCTCTCATCCTGCAAACTGAAGAGGTAGGATTCCTTCTCTTCCCTGGGGTTTCCCAACACTTATCCCTCATCCTAAGCTTGTTCTTCTGCTCCCCATCAGACTTGGAGGATCCTACTCCCCAGGGTAGCTCCAGAGCCTGGGCCAGCAGTGGGGCAGGTGAAACTGATGAATGTAGTCAGTGAATGACCCCATCCCGGTATGCCCCTCCCATGGCTCCTCGGGACTCATGGCCTGAGTCTCTCCCAGCCCTCCCTCATCTCAGTAGCCTCCTTCCCCAGGTTGGTCGGCCCACTCTGCCCTGGCTCTCCTCACGGCCTCTCCTCCATCACCATCCCTTTATCCTGCAACAGCAGCAGCAGGTACTTTGTTTTCTGAGATGAAGTCTCACTCTGTCGTCCAGGCTGGAGTGCAGTGGTGCAATTTCGGCTCACTGCAACCTCCACCTGCTGGGTTCAAGCAGTTTTCCTGCCTCAGCCTCCCGAGTAGCTGGGATTACAGGTGCTCGCCACCACGCCTGGCTAATTTTTGTATTTTTAGTAGAGACGAGGTTTCACCATGTTGGCCAGGCTGGTCTCAAACTCCTGACCTGAGGTGATCCTCCCGCCTTGACCTCCCAAAGTGCAAGGATTACAGATGTGAGCCAACCCGCCAGGGCAGCAGCAGTCGGTTCTAACTGTTAGATGTGCTGGGATTCAAACTCTGACTCCACCTCTTACTAACGACTTGGCCTTGGGCAAGCCTCAGTCTCCACATCAGTCAGACAGGAACCATAATAGCATCTCCCTCCGAAGCCGGTGGTGAAGGTTCAATGCAGTGGCGCACAGAGCACACTGCGCTGGGCATGGCAGGGCTGAGTGTTCAATGTGGCATCCCCATTACCCCTCCCAGAGCAGCCATTCCTTCTCTGCAGCTCACCTTGGCAGCTGTGGCGGTCGGCAGACAGCTGCATGCCCGGCCCACACTCGCACACAAACCCACCTTCTGTATTCACACAGTGGCCCTCACAGGAGGAGGTTACACATTCATCAATGTCTGGAAAGACAGAAAGCACGTGTTTACACAGTGGTCCTCGCAAGAGGAACTTACACATTTGTCAGTGTCTGGGAAGAAAGCACCCTTGCAGGCCGGGCATGGTGGCTCACGCCTGTAATCCCAGCACTTTGGGAGGCCGAGGCCCGCGGATCACCAGAGGTCGGAGTTCAAGACCAGCCTGACCAACATGGAGAAACCCCGTTTCTACTAAAAATACAAAATTAGCCAGGCATGGTGGTGCATGCCTGTAATCCCAGCTACTCGGGAGGCTGAGGCAGGAGAATCACTTGAACCCAGGAGGCGGAGGTTGCGGTGAGCCGAGATTGCGCCATTGCACTCCAGCCTGGGCGACAAGAGCAAAACTCCATCTCAGGAAAAAAAAGAAGGCCGGGCGCGGTGGCTCACGCCTGTAATCCCAGCACTTTGGGAGGCTGAGGCGGGCAGATCACGAGGTCAGGAGATCGAGACCATCCTGGCTAACATGGTGAAACCCTGTCTCTACTAAAAATACAAAAAATTAGCTGGGCGCGGTGGCGGGCACCTGTAGTCCCAGCTACTCGGGAGGCTGAGGCAGGAGAATGGCGTAAACCTGGGAGGCGGAGCTTGCAGTGAGCCAAGATCGCACCACTGCACTCCAGCCTGGGCCACAGAGCGAGACTCCATCTCAAGAAAGAAAAAAAAAGAAAAGAAATCTCCCTTGCACAGCCCTCTCTGACATGACTGTGACTCAGGAACAAATCAACCCCACAAGGACCCTGAGCCCACACCAAGCCTGCCCTCAGCAGCATGGAATCCCCACCTGCACCCCAGGAAAAAAGAGCAGACACCAGGAAGGTCACTGGCTATGAGGAAACCCCAGGAAGGAAGAGGCCAAGGGACTGGGGCCCCCTTTAACCCATGAAGATCAGATGACGAGAGAAGACGGCTGAGACTGAACTGTTTCCAATGGCCCTGGCCCTCAGGGCAACCCCAAAGGGCCCTCAAAAGGGCAGAGGGCAGTGGACAGGGAGGTTGATTAAATAATCAACAGAGTCATTCTCTTAAAGGTTCATAGAGCACCAACTGCGTGCAGCAGACCCAGAGGGGTGCTGTTGAGGACGCAAATGTGACTAAGACACAGCGCTGACTCCAGATGTTCACGGTCTGATAACACAGGAGCCAAGACACACACCCAGGGGAGAACAGTGCCTGCTGGGATGATATATGCCCCACCAGCGACAGACTGGCCCAGGCAGGAATGCCCTGGAAGAGCGACTGGCTGAGAGGACCAGGAGTATCGGGAGAAGGACTGCCCAGGTGGAGAAAGGGTCTGAGGTGCTTCCAGGCAGCAGCTGGGCTCCTTGCAAACTGTACTGAGGCCCAGACTAGCTGAAGCTTGGGTTCCTTTTGAGGCAGCAGGAGACAGGACTGAAGATATGGATTAAGAGGAGACTAAGGCCAGGCGCAGTGGCTCACGCCTGTAATCCCAGCACTCTGGGAGGCCGAGGTGGGTGGATCACGAGGTCAGGAGATTGAGATTATCCTGGCCAACATGGTGAAACCCCATCTCTACTAAAAATACAAAAATTAGCTGGGCATGCTGGCACGTGCCTGTAATCCCAGCTACTTGGGAGGCTGAGGCATAAGAATCGCTGAACCAGGAAGTCAGAGGTTGCAGTGAGCCGAGATCGCACCACTGCACTCCAGCCTAGCAACAGAGTGAGACTCTATCTCAAAAAAAAAAAAAAAAAAAAAAAGATGAGACTAAGTTGCGGTGACTAAATCCAAGTAGTACTTTACGAAGGTGAGCCTAGTGAGATGTTCTGATCTGAGGGATGATAGGAGCTGGGAGACAGATTTCCCCAAATCATGCTTCATGCCATCCCTTCCCTGCCAAAGATCCGCGGCAGCTTCTGAGGACCTACGGGCTCAGCTCAGTCTACTCAATCTGCACTCACTGTGTAGTGAGCCTCGCCACTGTGGCCCCCAAGCCCATGGGACACTCCCACTCTCCTTATCCCCTACTTAGCCTTCTACCCAGCAGCTACCCACTCTTCCCAACAGCTGGATCGTCAAGACCATGCTCAACACCACCAAGAAGCCCACTCTGACTAACCCCATTCCACTGGGATGTCTCGTGGCTACAGTCAGTGCCACCCTGTCCTGCAAGTGCTTTGACATTGTTCTCTGGCTTTTCCTTGGTTCCGTTTGCCTCTGCAATGAGAAATATGTGCAGAAAATGTCCCAAGGTGAAAGGCATTCAGGAGCAGATCAATTGCTTCCATTGGTTTTCCTATCTGGAGGAGATGCTGCAACAAGCAATGAGCTCCAAGACCCCTTTATTGAGACCCTTGGACCCAACAGCATCCTTCTGGGAAATAATCAGAGAAGCTGACAGGAAGCCTCTTTATGGCGCATTTTTTTTTTTTTTGAGACGGAATCTCGCTCTGTCGCTCAGGCTGGAGTGCAGTGGCGCGAACTTGGCTCACTGCAACCTCCGCCTCCCGGGTTCAAGCAATTCTTCTGCCTCAGCCTCCTGAGTAGCTGGGATTACAGGCACCCGCCACCACGCCCACCTAATTTTTGTATTTTTAGTAGAGATGGGGTTTCACCATGTTGGTCATGGCTGGTCTCGAACCCCTGACCTTGTGATCCACCCACCTCGGCCTCCCAAAGTACTGAGATTACAGCGGTGAGCCACCGTGCCCGGCCCTATGGCAGCATTATTTATACTGGTGAAACACTGCAAACCTCTTAAATAAGGGACAACAGACAAATAGTTATTTCAATTACAGCAACCACATATGTAACTGCTAAAAAAAATTTTTTTTTCTTTTTGTTTTTTTGAGACAGTCTTGCTCTGTCGCTAGGCTGGAGTGCAGTGGTGTGATCTCGGCTCACTGCAACCTCCACCTGCTGGGTTCATGCAATTCTCCTGCCTCGGCCTCCTGAGTAGCCGGGATTACAGGCATGTACCACTACACCAGCTAGTTTTTGTGTTTTTAGTAGAGACAGGGTTTCACCATGTTGGCCAGGCTGGTCTTGAACTCCTGACCTCAAGTGATCCACCTGCCTCAGCCTCCCAAAGTGCTGGGATTACAGGCGTGAGCCACCAAGCCTAGCGAAAAAAAAAATTATGTTGCAAGGAATTGTTAGTGATGCCTACAACGTAAAGTTAGATGGGAAAAATAATAAAAGCTACAGATAAGATATAATCCCAATTTTATAAAGCATACATATATGCTGCATGCTTAACATACATACACACACATACACACACTCACAAACACAGACACACCCAGGGAAAAGGGCAGGAAAAAAAACTTCATTTTAGTAACAAATATCTCCGGGTGGGGACTTCCAGAGAATGCTTATTTTCATCTTTCTCCTCTTACTTTCCAAATGTTCTACAATGAACTATCTCTTGCTTTTCTATTCAGGGGGAGAAATATTACTTTTACGAAGTTAAAACTCCAAAAAGGCTTTTGTCGCTCTGGAAAGATTGACAAGAAACTGGTCACAGTGACTGTTCCTGGGGAAGGTAACAGATTTTGTCCGTAGAAATGTTTTTAAAATCACAAGCAAATAATACATTCACAAAATAATTATTGAGTTTAGCGTCCCTCATCTTTTAAATGTCATTTTCCCAAGGAGCCTCCCCTGGCCAACCCTCCCAACTCTGGGTTCCATGCCCCTCTGTGGGCCCTGGCACCTTGCCCTTCCCAGTTAAGGTCCCCATGACAATTGAGCTGTTCTTGTCCTGTTACTTGTCTTCCTTCCTCATATTCAGAAACTCCCTAATGGGGCTGGGTGCGGTGGCTCATGCCTGTAATCCTAACACTTTGCGAGTCCAAGGTGGGTGGATCACCTGAGGTCAGGAGTTCGAGACCACCCTGGCCAACATGGCGAAACCCTGTCTCTACTAAAAATACAAAAATTAGCTGGGTGTGGTGGCACGCGCCTGTAATCCCAGCTACTCAGGAGGCTGAGGCAGGAGAATCATTTGAACCCAGGAGGTGGAGGCTGCAGTGAGCTGAGACCATGCTACTTCACTCTAGCCTGGGCAAAAGAGTGAAACTTCGTCTCAAAAAAAAAAAAAAACTCCCTAACAGGGACCAACTGTGGCTCCCATAACCGCAGTCCCTAGCTCAGTTCCTGCCCCTAAGAAGTGCTCAATAAATAATTGTAAAATAACAGAAGTGACACATTTCTTTTGTTCTCATGTCTCTCTGCCCACTCTCAAACATCAGAGCCTATCTTGGCTCAGCTTGGCCTTGCAATACACTGGAGACCATCCCGGCAGAAGGGGGAGGAGATATAATTCCCGCTGTCCCCCTCCCCCTCCCCCACCACTCCCAGGCGTCTCACCTGTACACCTGATGCCAACAGCTGTCTCCGTCATCGAGAAGCCCACGGGGCACACTCGGGCCACCTCCTGACAGCCTCCATGGTTGCAGGTAAGGTCACAGCCGTACTCCCCACATGGTCCATGGGTTTCTAGAGCAGGCATCACACCAGTGAGCATGCACCCCGTGGCAGTCCCAGCCATCCCCACTTCACCAGGGTCCTCCTGAATTCTGTTGGGAGGGTAGCTCTGAAGGCAAACAGGCCTGGGTTTAAATCCAGCTCTGCCATTTACCAGTTGTGTGACCCCAGGCAAGACAATAACTTCTGTGTCTCAGTTTCTTCATCTATAAAATGGGCACAAAATGTCTACCTAACGGAGTTGTCTGAAGCTGAGACGCCAGGACACATCTCAAGTGCCCACTGCCCAGGACATAACCTCAATGCTCATTCATCTGTTCCCATCAGCCCCTTCCCATCCCCAGTTACCTGGGCAGGTGGCCCCTTGCTCTCCATCCTGGCAGGAGCAGACATTGGGAGCGATGCAGATGCCACTCCCACAGCCGAAGGAGCAGAGGGCTGAGAGGAGAAGTGCAGGTGAGAGACGAGGAACTGGGGCCCCCCGTCTGCCCCTCGGACCAGGGACTGAGGGCTGGCAACACACACTGCTGGAGGAGAAGACTTGGGGCACAGGGACAAGCACTTACGCAGGGTGCAGTGCCCACCACCCATAGAGGGCGCCCAGCCAGGGCAGCAGCCACTCCCAAACCCAGAGAGGCAGACGTGGGGGCCCAGTCGGCGTCTGCAAGAGAAGAGAGAGCACTTTCCTCATTCTATACTGGGGGAGACATTGGTCAACAGGAAAGTCTCCCAGCCAGTGTGTAAGTGAATCAACAAACAATTCTCGAGAACTGTCTGGAGGGGCAATGGGAAGTTTCCAAAGAAAAATGACCCAAACAGTCTTCTCCTGGAGGCAAGACAGAGACAAAAGTGTGAGACAATAGATACTGGCCTCCTACAGATATCTGCCACATGAACACACAGCAGAGTGGCCAGGAGAGGGGCCTCAGAGTTGAAGAAAGGCTGTGCAGTAGATGAGGAGCCCCAGGGGTGGCTGCCTCAGGACCTTTGCACTTGCAGTTCCTGCTATAAGAAAGGTTCTTATGGCTGGGTGTGGTGGCTCACGCCTGTAATCCCAGCACTTTGGGAAGCCGAAGCAGGCTGATCATTTTGAGCCCAGGAGTTTGAGACCAGCCTGGGCAACATGGTGAAACGTCGTTTCTACTAAAAACACAAAAACTAGCTGGGCATGGTGACACACACCTGTAGGGTCAGCTACTCGGGAGGCTGAGGTGGGAGAATGGCTTGAGCCTGTGAGGCAGAGGTTGCAGCGAGCCAAGTTGGCGCCACTGCCCTCCAGCCTAAGTGACAGAGCCAGACCGTCTCAAAACAAAAAAAAAAAGAGAGAGAGAGAGAGAAAGATTCTTCCTCAGACACACACTGGGCTTCCTCTCTCCCTTCACCCAGATCTCTGCCCATGGCACCTTCTCAGAGAGGCCTTCCTTGTCCACCCTTACCTTGCTTTATTCTCCACATTTACTTCCTGTGACATTAGTTTTTAATTTATTAATTCATTGTCTCCCCTACAACTCCCTGATGACAAGGGTTTCTTATCTATTTACCCCAGCACCTACAGCAGTGCCTGGCATGTAGTAGGTGCTCAATAAATGGCTGTTGAGGGAAAGGTTGAGAAGGGCAATGGCATAGGTGACATCTCTTGGGTGGGTGTGGGGTCATGAATGAGCTGCCCAAAACTGGAGGCAGTAGGGGTCTGTTCAAGCAGGAATGAGGTCCAGAAAGGGCAGGAAGCCAGATGCATCCAACTGGTGCTGGGTGCTGAGTAAGGCGTGACCATACAGCCAAAAACAAACTACTGCCCCCACCTTCAAGGAAAGTAGGGCAGACCAGGAGCTAGGTGATAACAGCATAGAGTGACAAATGCCACAGTGGGACAGGCTGTGGAGCCCTGAGGAGGGTCGGGGGGGTTCCTGGAAGGGCAGCATCTAGGCTGAGGTGAGAGAGAAAACTTTGGGAGGCCAAGGCAGGCAGATAACTTGAGGTCAGGAGTTTGAGACCAGCCTGGCCAACATGGCAAAACCCTGTCTCCACTAAAAAAAAAATACAGGCCGGGCGCGGTGGCTCACGCTTGTAATCCCAGCACTTTGGGAGGCCAAGGCGGGCGGATCACCTGAGGTCGGGAGTTTGAGACCAGCCTGACCAACATGGAGAAACCCCGACTCTACTAAAAATGCAAAATTAGCTGGGCATGGTGGCGCATGCCTGTAATCCCAGCTACTTGGGAGGGTGAGGTAGGAGAATTGCTTGAACCTGGAAGGCGGAGGTTGCGGTGAGCTGAGATCATGCCACTGCACTCCAGCCTGGGCAACAAGAGCAAAACTCCATCTCAAAAAAAAAACAAAAAAAAAAACAAAAATTAGCCAGGTGTGGTGGCATGTGCCTGTTGTCCCAGCTGCTCGAGAGGCTGAGGCATGAGAATCACTTGAACCCAGAAGGCAGAGGCTGCAGTGAGCCGAGATCGCACCACTGCACTCCAGCCTGGGTGACAGAATAAGATTCTGTCTCAAAAAAAAAAAAAAAAAAAGTAGGGCAGTCAGCAAAAGAAGAGGAAGGGAGAGGGTGTTCTAGCAGGGGAAACAGCACAACTGCAGGCCTGGAGGGGGACAGAGAGGACAACTGCAACCAGCTCCAGTCATGGACTGGACAGAGGGTGATGAAATCCAGCCTGGTTTGAGCTTCCAACCCCACCGCAACAGAAAAGGGACAAGAAACCCCTTCCCAATGGTGTTCCACCAATGTTCAGAGCGGAGGGAAGATGATTCTGCAAGGCAGGCACTTTGTAAAGCACCCACTCTGCGCTGGGCACTGGGGACATGGGACAAGGCAAACTTATCGTGTTCTTGGGGAGAAAAATCTGTGCCAAAATGTGACAAGTATTCCGGAAAGGGAAGCTCAGGGTGCAATGGCAGCACACAAAAGTCTGAGGAAAGCTGTCCCTGGGGCCTTTTTCCCTCTCTGAGGTCATCACAGAAGAAAGGGGGGGGCCCTCCTGCTGGCGGGAGCTGGCAGTGAAGTCTCATCCACCCCCTTGCTGGAGTGATTATGGCAGCAGCCTGAGAAGGAGGGGACCGGGCGAATGAGCGGAGCCTTGGGACTCTCAGAAACGGACAGGCAGTGCCACCAAGGCGGCAGATAAAAGGGTGCCCAGGGAGGCTGATGGAGTCGAACTCTCAGGTGGGCAGGGACCGAGCACCCGCCAGAGCGCCCTAAGGAGCCTCCTAGGGCTGGTGACAGAGGGACAGGTGGTGGGAGCCTGTGGAACGCCGGGGAGTCGGGGTAGGATCTGAGCAGGAACTGGCGGTGGCTGTGGAACACACGTGTGAGCTACAAGCCTGGCCGGGCCGCCCCCGCTGCGCGCCCCCCGGAGGACGTGGCCGCGGGCCAGGCCGCCTGCTGACACAGTGTTCCCTAGCTCCGAGCATCACGCACACACGCGCACGGCCCCAC